>NC_133329.1:39373194-39693909 GCF_042186555.1 Aquarana catesbeiana | reverse complement strand
ACAATGCCGATTTCCTGGTGGACTCTGCATGTGGAGTGTGCGAACAGGCCGGAGTTCATCCTTAGTGGTGTTTAATTCAGTGATTTTCAGCTTCCAGGGGCATTGGCCAGGTATGATATATACATAGTGTAGTAACCTTTAGAAGTGTGTTGGAGTTAGTATAGGTTTGCTGTTAGAGCCGGTTCACATAGGAAGCGGCACGACTTGCAGGTCGCCTCACCGAGGCGACCTGCACACGACTGCCGGGGCGACTTGCAAGACGACTTCTGCATAGAAGTCTATGCAAGTCGCCCCCAAAGTAGTACAGGAACCTTTTTCTAAGTCGGAGCGACTTGCGTCGCTCCAATTAGAACGGTTCCATTGTACAGAATGGGAGGCGACTTGTCAGGCGACTAGGTCGTCTGACAAGTCGCCCCTGTGTGAACCGGCACTTAGTGTAGGAAAAACATAATTGACTCAGGGCTAAGCCTGAGCTGGGTAATCTGGGTCAGGGTTACTTCAGGTCAGGGCTGGGTGACTCATCAGGCAGCTCTCTCTGGCACTTCCTCCTGGTCTTGAAGTTGGTAGAAACTTCCAGAGCTGGAGGGTGGGAGTAAGGAGGGGTTGCCATGCATAGTTATGAGGTCCTCGACCAATCCCCACCAAAAAGCCGCTGGAAGGGGGCAGGCCACCTCATAAATAGACACAAGACATGCCAGCAGGGGCAGTCGGGTGGAAGATGGTGATGGAGAGCTGAGGAGGCTGTCAGCAGCCCTTGAGGGTGCCTCCTAGTCTAGGGGGTGGCCTCTGGCCTGGGGCTAGGGTGCTGAAAAATTCCCCCTAAAACACATGGAGGAAACCCTTTCTGGAGGCTCAAGAGCAAGGAGAGAGGACAGTGGAAGCAGGTCAGCATGCCTAGGAGATCTCCTGAGAGTCAGCCGAGTGGGCCGGTGAGTGTCAGTCTGGAGGACTATGGGGAGAAGTTAGCCTGGAGGGCTAGTGAAAAGGGCAGCAGCAGCCTGGTGGGTTGGCAGTGCCTGAAGAGGTGGTGTTGGAAACAGTAGCCACAGGAGTGTAACAAGCTGGACACTGAACTTTTGCTACACAGTCAAGAGGCCTCTGGGTTTTGCTTCTAATGGGCCATTGCTTTAGTCTGAATGAGTGACTGATATTCAGTGTTCTAGCTGGTTCTGCAAGCAAATGAGTACTAGATGAAGAAGTGGAGCTTTATATAGAGACTGTATATAGGAAGTTGTCCCTGAAGTTGTTGTTGAAATTAATGTGCATCCCATAACCTCCCATTCCTATCCAAGTTATTACCCTCAATAAATAACAAAAGCAAAGTCACAGACTGTTCTCCAACTCAAGTGTGCCTGTGAAAATTTGGTGTGCCTGGCTATGCATGGTGGGGGATCCCAGCTTACTTACGGCTCCTTAGGGGAAGCGCTACAATGATTAAATGTGTAATGTAACTATGTGTAAATTATCCATACCTTGAATTCATCTTTAAAGTAGAACTAAGGTCTCAAACCGTACGTGGTCCTGCACCGGCACTGGCATCTTTTTCAGAGTGCCAATCTTTGGGCCTCTTCATTGGCCAGTGGGGGATGACGTCACTCCTGCACATGCACAGAAGGCCATCATCCTGGCATTTGGAGATCAGCCCTGTGTTATTAATGTGGACTGGCAAACCCAAACAGGCAATCATGTTATTCAGCACCCCAAAAAGTCAGCCACAACATTTTATTGTTATTGTCTTTTTCTGTTTTGAACAAGAGACCAAGCAGCTCTGACCCCCGGTTAGCAGCAGAACATGCGAACAGGCAAAAAGTTTGTTCGAACGTGCAAACACCATTAAAGTCTATGGGACACGAATGTGAAAAATCAAAAGTGCTAATTTTAAAGGCTTATATGCAAGTTATTGCCATAAAAAGTGCTTAGGGAGCTGAGTCCTGCCCCAGGACATGTATCAATGCAAAAAAAGTTTTAAAAACGTCCGTTTTTTCAGGAGCAGTGATTTTAATAATGCTTAAAGTGAAACAATAAAAATGAAGTATTCCTTTAAATATCATGCCTGGGAGGTGTCTATAGTATACCTGTAAAGTGGCGCAGTTTTTCCCGTGTTTAGAACAATGACACAGCAAAATGACATTTCTATAGGAAAAAAGTAATGTAAAACTGCTTGCGGCTGTAATGTATTGTCGGGTCCCGGCAATATAGATGAAAATCATTGAGAAAAAGGGCATGCCCCCCCCTTAGTCCATTACCAGGCCCTTTGGGTCTTGTATGAATATTATGGGGAACCCCGCACCCAAATTTTAAAAAAAATGGCGTGGGAGTCCCCCAGGCACTATATACTCTGAACAGCAGTATATATACTATACGGCCTGCCCTATATACTGTGCAGAAAATTGGGCTTTGGGTGTTGGTGGTACCAGAACACTGTAAGCCCTCACAGTTACTCTTGGTGAGTGCAGGAACGGGCCCTGCTGTGAAATATTATATAAAAAACTGTAATTACATGCCCCTGTTAAACAGGGGCAGAAAAATTGGGCCTTTGGCGGTGGTGGTGGCACAACACTGTAAGCCCTCACGGTTACTCTTTGTGGGCGCAGGAACGGCCCTGCTGTGAAATAATAAATCAAGAATTGTAATTACTTGCTCCTGTTAAACAGGGGCAGAAAAATTGGGCCTTTGGTGGTGGTGGTACCACAACACTGTAACCTCTCACAGATACTCTTGTTGGACGCAGGAACAGGCCCTGCTATTAAATATTAGATCAAAAATTGTAATTACATGCCCCTATTAAACAGGGGCAGAAATATTGCGCCTTAGGCAGTGGTGGTGGTGCCCTAAACCAAAAATATTGTTGGAAGCTATCATCATCAAGATTGAGGAGGAATAGGATAGTCACAAGGGACCCCACATCCATAGAAAATTCAATCAGTTACATCAGCATTATGGGCTTGATAGCTGCTGATCCAAGACCAATTCATTTTTATGAATGTGAGCCTATCAACGGAGTCTGTGGACAGGCGCACTCTATGATCTGCTACAAGCCCTCCAGCAGCACTGAATGTGCATTCAGAAAGAACGCTGGATCAATTGCATATTGAGCAAGTACTGGCCAGTGGTCCATCCTCAAGACCCAGTAACCCAGTAGATGCTCTGTTGGAAAGGTGTCCAAGTCTGCTCTTGCCCTTAGATATTCGTGTACTATGTAATGCAGACGCTGGCGATGGTTGCTTGAACCGATCAGACCTTGGCGCTGAGGACTGAAAAATTGTCTGAAGGCATTGGTCAGCCGGCCACCTTTTCCACTGCTCTTCCTCTGAGTGAACGAAGCCTCAGCAACACGTTGTCCAGCACCAGTTAATTGTAACCTCCCAGAGTCTGTAAATGCATTGCACAAACCTTTCTTCAAGGCCTCCTGAAGATGTTTCATCGTCTGCTCCCTCTGCGAAGGCAGGATGAGTTCTGCAACCTTACCCTTGTAACGTGGATCAAGAAGGGTAGCCAGCCAGTAATGATCCCTCTCCTTGATACCAGGAATCCTAGGGTTCTTTCGCAGGCTTTGCAGAATCAGGGAGGCCATGCAGTGTAAGTTTGCAGAGGCATTCGATTCTGAGTCCTTTGGGTCACTAAGGATCACATGATCCGTAACAACCTCCTCCCAGCCATGCACAACTCCTTGGGTTTCTGGGGACTGAAAACCATCCCTTGAAGACTGCTGCTGAGTGTTATCCTCCACGTCCATGCTGACACAATCCTCCTCCTCCTCTTCTTCTTGTGTGTTTGGCGGGCCCACTGGAATACTATCTGGGGGCCTAAGGGGGCCTTGAGAGGTAAGGATGTCCTCCTCTTCCTCCTGCTGTTCTGCCTCAAGTGCCCTGTCCATTATTCCATGAATCGTGTGCTCCAACAGGAAGACAATAGGGACAGTATCACTGATACATGCATTGTCGCTGCTCACCATCCTTGTGGCCTCCTCAAATGGTAACAGGACAGTGCATACATCCTTGATCAGTAGCCACTGGTGTGGCGAAAAGAAGCCAAGCTCCCCTAAACCTGTCCTGGTGCCATACTCACACAGGTACTCATTGAGTTCCACCTGGTGGGCATGTCACAAATGATACGGTTGGTGGGCAGGTTGCATTCCCTTTAAATGTCAGCCAGCCGAGCACTGGCATTGTATGACCGGCGGAAATGACCACAGACTTTTCTGGCCTGCCTCAGGAGATCTTGTAAGCCTGGGTACCTGCTCAAGAACCGCTGAAGTGTAGTAGCAACTGCACTATGGCTCCACTGTATTGTGTACTGTGTATACCACCAGAAAAGTAGTAGCAACTGCACTACGGCTGCACTGTATTGTGTACTGTGTACACTACCAGAAGTGTAGTAGCAACTGCACTATGGCTGCACTGAATTGTGTACTGTGTGCACCACCAGAAAAGTAGTAGAAACAGTACACCACAGAATGCACTGTAGATATAGGCTACACTGGATGCAGAATATATATTTACATATATATACACACACACACACTAGACTGACTATATATATATATATATATATATATATATATATATATATATATATATATATATATATATATATATATATATATATACATATATATATATGTATTTATATGAAATACACTGCCACTAACTGAATAACCTGCCTGCTTAATCTAAATCAATCTATCTCTCTGTCCACACCAACGACACTACACATGGCCGCCTTGTAGGTAGCCTTATATAGTGTGGGGCGTGGACTTAGTCCCCCTGTGCCACGCTTGTCCAAAGACACCCTGCCTTTGGCCAATTATGGCTCTTTTAGCAGAGGTTGCTGGGATTGGCCAAAGCATGCAGGTCAGGTGCATGCTTTGGCCAATCATCATACAGCAATGCACTGCAATCTCACAGTGCATTATGGGGCGTTCTGCGACGCTCAAATTTGCTGCGAATGCCTCATATTGTTCGTTCTTCGGCGAACAGTCGAACAACCGGTGTTCGAGTTGAACTTATATTCAACCTGAACATCTAGCTCATCCCTAGTAGCAGGTAAATAATAAACAAAAGATCTGGAAGTACATAACACTCAGTCAGGACTGGCTTATTATCTAAGTGTCTGCTACCTCTGAGGGAGCTGGAATTGGTCGCCATTGTAAAACTATAACACAATCTTTTAGTTCTGTCACACATAATATACAGGGTAATTAAACCCATTTGGAATACATGACTGTAATAAAATGTCTTACCCTGGCTAATGGATAACATTAAAGAATTTAGGCCTGATCTCTGGCTAATACGCTATCCAGTCTGACTGGTTATTAACAAAGAACCCTGATTTGATTGTAGCCCTATTAGTGCAATTGTGACAGAGAAAATTGAGTACTGTCCGTGATACTTTTTTTATTTGCACTAACATACAATTTTTCAGGACAAGCTTTCGGGGTATGTCCCCTTCTTCAAGGTGTCTGTGATACTTTTTTTATTTGCACTAACATACAATTTTTCAGGACAAGCTTTGGAGGTATGTCCCCTTCTTCAAGGTTGGACCTTGAAGAAGGGGACATACCCCCAAAGCTTGTCCTGAAAAATTTATGTTAGTGCAAATAAAAAAAGTATCACGAACAAAGAACCCAAAACCTCAGTGTATTTCATAACTTCTAATATAATATTAATACATCCAGAATAAGGACATATTTACCTTTATCAGTTAATTAGCTGCATTTCGAGCCCAAACACCACTACCCTAGGATGTACTGGGAGCAGAACCAGCCCATATCCCCATAGTATATAGATCAGCACCACAGATAGTATATAGATTAGCACCACAGATAGTATATAGCACCCCCCGCAGGTAGCTCGCGGCTGACAGTACCCCCGCGGCAAACCGCCCCCCCCCCCCTGCAGGTGGCCTGCAGCTGCCAGCACCCCCAACCCCACACCACCTCCGTGGCTTGCAGCACACTCACAGCAAACCCCTCCTCCACGGGTGGCTCGTGGCTGACAGGAGGTCCGGCACTTACCAGGCTTTGGTGTCCTCTCCTCCAGGCAGCAGCGGCGGCGGTGGTGCCCGCTCCTCATGTTTCCTCTGCTCCTCTTCTGCTAAAGAGCTGGGCATCCAATAGGATTGCCTGGCACTTTGGCCAATCAGGAAACAGGTCTCACTGACCTGCCTCTTGATTGGCGGAGAGGCACTGTTGTGTGAAAATAGAGAAAATTAATTTGCTATGGTCACACAATTGGGTGGGATCAGGGAGCACTCTCTGCGCCCCGAGCCCACCCTTTTTTGAAGCCTATTAGAGCCTCTGGTTCTAATTAGGTGTTTTAAAAAAAACACCCCATCCTACCCCCCGCCATTTGTGTTAATGTGTCCGGCGTCCTGAAAGGGGCCGCATGGATAGAGAGGCAGTGTCAGGGATTGGGGGTTGGCGCCCACAATGCACGGGCAGACACTGCATTGGCACATATCCCTTATGGCAGTGCCCAGCTTCCCATAACTTTATTGACTTTAATATTGCCTATTAGCTCTAAAAATGGCAAGAACTGAACTACCCCCCCCCCCCAGAGAATGCAATGGGATCCAGCTTAAATTTTAGGTTTGCCACACTTTGAACAAAATTCACTGAACCTTTCATGGATTGAACTTGGACAGATTTGCCCATCACTAGCAACAACCTGTTCAAGGTTTCACCTGGTTTTGTGAAGATACCTTTGTTTTCCTTCTCATAGTGGAGCACTCTAATGTGATCATACTTCTCAGCTTGCTCCTTACATTCTTGCATCATGTACAAATCCTGCTCCTGTAGACACAGAAACAATCAGTACATAGGTCAGTAAAGATAAATGAAAGATGAATATAAAGATCTACAGTGGGGAGAACAAATATTTGATACACTGCCAATTTTG
This sequence comes from Aquarana catesbeiana, assembly GCF_042186555.1. Classification (NCBI taxonomy): domain Eukaryota; kingdom Metazoa; phylum Chordata; class Amphibia; order Anura; family Ranidae; genus Aquarana; species Aquarana catesbeiana. Next base: position 39,687,010 of record NC_133329.1, on the reverse strand, counting down.
CAGGTTTTCCTACTTACAAAGCATGTAGAGGTCTGTAATTTTTATTATATGTACTCTTCAACTGTGAGAGACGGAATCTAAAACAAAAATCCAGAAAATCACATTGTATGATTTTTAAGTAATTAATTTGCATTTTATTGCATGACATAAGTATTTGATACATCAGAAAAGCAGAACTTAATATTTGGTACAGAAACCTTTGTTTGCAATTACAGAGATCATATGTTTACTGTAGTTGTTGACCAGGTTTGCACACACTACAGCAGGGATTTTGGCCCACTCCTTCATACAGACCTTCTCCAGATCTTTCAGGTTTCGGGGCTGTCGCTGGGCAATACGGACTTTCAGCTCCCTCCAAAGATTTTCTATTAGGTTCAGGTCTGGAGACTGGCTAGGCCACTCCAAGACCTTGAGATGCTTCTTACGGAGCCACTCCATAGTTACCCTGGCTGTGTGTTTCGGGTCGTTGTCATGCTGGAAGACCCAGCCAAGACCCATCTTCAATGCTCTTACTGAGGGCAGGAGGTTGTTGGCCAAGATCTCGTGATACATGGCCACATCCATCCAACCCTCAATACGGTGAAATCGTCCTGTCCCCTTTGCAGACCTCCATGCTTCACGGTTGGGATGGTGTTCTTGGGGTTGTACTCATCCTTCTTCTTCTTCCTCCAAACAAGGTGAGTGGAGTTTAAACGAAAAAGCTCTATTTTTGTCTCATCAGACCACATGACCTTCTCCCATTCCTCCTCTGGATCATCCAGATGGTCATTAGCAAACTTCAGATGGGCCTGGACATGCGCTGGCTTGAGCAGAGGGACATTGTGCGTGAGCTGTAGGATTTTAATCCATGACGGCGTAGCGTGTTACTAATGGTTTTCTTGTAGACTGTGGTCCCAGCTCTCTTCAGGTCATTGACCAGGTCCGGCCATGTAGTTCTGGGCTGATCCCTCACCTTCCTCATGATCATTGAGGTGAGAACTTGCATGGAGCCCCAGACCGAGGGAGATTGACCATCATCTTGAACTTCTTCAATTTTCTAATAATTGCGCCAACAGTTGTTGCCTTCTCACCAAGCTGCTTGCCTATTGTCCTGTAGCCCATCCCGGCCTTGTGCAGGTCTACAATTTTATCCCTGATGTCCTTAAACAGCTCTCTGGTCTTGGCCATTGTGGAGAGGTTGGAGTCTGTTTGATTGAGTGTGTGGACAGGTGTCTTTTATACAGGTAACAAGTTCAAACAGGTGCAGTTAATACAGGTAATGAGTGGAAAACAGGAGGGCTTCTTAAAGAAAAAATAACAGGTCTGTGAGAGCCGGAATTCTTACTGGTTAGTAGGTGATCAAATACTTATGTCATGCAATAAAATGCAACTTAATTTTTTAAAAATCATACAATGTGATTTTCTGGATTTTTGTTTTAGATCCCACCTCTCACAGTTGAAGAGTACCTATGATAAAAATTACAGACCTCTACATGCTTTGTAAGTAGGAAAACCTGCAAAATCGGCAGTGTATCACATACTTATTCTCCCCACTGTATCTACTCCAAATACAGATGAATTATTTTCTCATATCATGATTTATCATCTTTGTTTCTTTCTTATCAAAGGGGACAAAGCACTTTTAATTAAACACAATATATGGAGGTTGCATTATAACATTTGTTTTCTTATCAATGGATGCTGAATCAGTCAAATTAAAAATGCCTATTTACTTGGCTAATAGGCGGGGGGTGGACAGGTGGTTGCAGTGGTCTACGGGCAGGGGGCTTATGAAAATCTGGAATCTACCTTTAATAATAAGGGGGACCCTAGATAATCCTCTCCATGTAAAAATTAAGGGGTACTCAATCACAAAAAAAACTGACTCACCCAAACGTTTGACAATTCTTTTATTTAAAAAATAACAATCCCCAAAAAAATCCCTCATTGTACATCCATCATTAATCACATTGTTAATCACTGGGAAAAAAAAACCCCAGATGACTAGGGATGAGCCGAACACCCCCCTGTTCGGTTCGCACCAGAACATGCGAACAGGCAAAAAATTTGTTTGAACACGCGAACACCGTTAAAGTCTATGGGACACGAACATGAATAATCAAAAGTTATTGTCCTAAAAAGTGTTTGGGGACCTGGGTCCTGCCCCAGGGGACATGGATCAATGCAAAAAAAAAGTTTTTAAAACGGCAGTTTTTTCGGGAGCAGTAATTTTAATAATGCTTAAAGTGAAACAATAAAAGTGTAATATTCCTTTAAATTTTGTACCTGGGGGGTGTCTATAGTATGCCTGTAAAGGGGCGCATGACCCCCACAACCACCGGGCAATGGTTGTGGGGATGAGGCCCTTGTCCCCATCACCATGGGGACAAGGTGTTTTAGGGGGCTTGTGGCCTGGTATGGTTCAGGAGGGGGGGTGCTCTCTCATCCCCCCCTCTTTTCCTGCGGCCTTCCAGGTTGTGTGCTCGGATAAGGGTCTGGTAGGGATTTTTGGGGGGACCCCACGCCATTTTTTAAAAAAAATTTGCCGTGGGGTTCTCCTTAAAATCCATACCAGACCTGAAGGGTCTGGTATAGATTTTGAGAGGGACCCCACGCCCTTTTTAAAAAAAAATTTTGGCCGGGGTTCCCAATAATCCATACCAGACCTGTAGGGCCTGGTATGGAATTTAGGGGGACCCCCCCACGTCATTTTTTTTTAAATTTTGGTTCGGGGTTCCCCTGTGGGGAATTTCCATGCCGTTTTTATCAATGAACTTGTATGTGTATTGTCGGACCGGCAATTCATTAATAGCCGCGAGTAGTTTTAAATGACTTTTTATCCTTTGAAATGTAATTTTGCTGCCAGACTGTTTTTATCAATGAACTTTTATTGTTTCACTTTAAGCATTATTAAAATCACTGCTCCCGAAAAAACGTCCGTTTTTAAAACTTTTTTGCATCGATCCATGTGCCCTGGAAAATTAGCACTTTTGATTTCTCCCATAGACTTTTAAAGGGTGTTCCGCGGCTTTCGAATTTACCGCGAACACCCCTAATTGTTCGCTGTTCGGCGAACTGGCGAACAGCCGATGTTCGAGTCGAACATGAGTTCGAGTCGAACATGAGTTCGACTCGAACTCGAAGCTCATCCCTACAGATGACCCAACGCACACGACCAATCCTATGGCCTTCATAGCCGAATAACAGCTATACAAGGGACCGGGAGGGAATGGCTGTGACATGATTGACCAAATATGGCAAGCTATATTTGGTAAATATCATTGCCCTAAATGTGGCCAGTGGACATATTTGGACAGTGATATCACTACTATCCCTTTGCTTAAAGTGGTTGTAAACCCTGTTACACAACTTTTACCTACAGGTAAGCCTATAATAAGGCTTACCTGTAAGTACTGTGAATATCTCCTAAACATGTACAGTTTAGGAGATATCCACTGTATCCACATGTGCCGACGTCATCAGCACATGCGCACTGAAGAAACTGCTCGCTTGTACCATTTCTTCAGCAGCTGTGCCATGACCGGCGGCTCCCATGCATGACGTCATGCCGTGACATCATTGGGGCTCCGGCCAATCACAGCGCCGGTGCCTGCGTACCCGGAAATAACTCCAGGAGACATGTCACGGATCACAGCAGTGTGCAGGGACCGCCGCAGCTTCGATCTAAGGTATGTATTTCATTATGAGCTAGTATGCGTTGCATACTTCCTCATTATGCCTTTGTCTTGCAGGTTTGTTTTTTTTCAGAGTTTACAACCACTTTAAGTAGCAGGGATTGCACTATAAATACTGCCTATATATATGATTTCTGGCTCCCGCTGAAAAGGGGACTAAACCATTGGCTCATCCCTATTCTTTGCATCTATTCTTTTCTAATTTGTTAAAGGCTATGTACTGTAAACCCTTACAGTTAGGCTCAAGGTTCAGACCAAACTTTGACATGCTTTTCATTTAGCTGGAGCCAACCATCATACAGTATATAGTATGGGTAGTTCTACCACTACTATATATGACCACTTACTTCCTGTCAGTGGTTGCCAAGGAAGCAGTGAGTGCAGGCATCCAATCTGCCCTTGGCAACCAGTGATGTTACTATTTCCCCATAAATTTACTGGCCTGGAGTCCCCAGATATATACAGTATATATACAAAGGAGCAGGCATGACATCACTGATCAGTTATGGTCACATGGCCATATTTGGGCAATGACATTCAACAAATATAGCCATGACCATATTTGGTCAATAATGCCTTCCCGGAGACCCTGCCACTTTGTTTGCTTTTAGCAGCGATGCTCTAGGAATTGTCATTTGCTGTCAGCGACAGGATCAGACAGTATCATTGTCCAGCATCGGTAAGTTGGCAGGATCTTTTTCTTTTGGTGGGCATTTGGTGTCGTTCATCTTGATTGTTGTGGATCTGAATCACTGAACAACATGATGGCTGTACATTGTGTTTTTTTGTGATTAAGAAGCAATGGTGACAAAGTATGCAGCTACTTTTATTTATTTTTCCCAGCAGGGTTAAATATCACGTTAACTGGAAATGCCTGAACACAATAATTTGGAGGGACAATCACTATTGGTCATATAGGTAGGTGAATGCATTTAACTACTGAAATGGCAATGTCACATATAAAGCATATACAGGCAGAGACACAGGCTGAAAATATGGCACTTCTCAGGCAAAACTTTATAATACTAGGCCTACAGTTTGCTGGATGCACAAGGGATTTCCTAGAGAGATGATACTGGAATTGCTATGTTGCTCTGTGTCCCCATTAGATCATGGTGTATATTAGGCTGATGGTGGGAGGTGGATTCCAGGTAGCTGGCTGAAAGTGTTTCCCTATAAGAAAAACCTCAGCTGTCCCTTCTCACCTGGTTCCTTTCCCTGGTGCTAAATATGTTCTCTCCTTGACAAGCGGGGTTCTGGTCCTTTCCTTTTGCCACACTGTGGGCACACATAAATGGTGCAGAGTGGTGCTATTTAAGCACTTCTGTGTCTAAGATGGTTCCCAAATCTTAAAGCATTTTGGCATCCAATATGAGATGCCTAAGAAGTAAAATTTTTTAGTTTTTTTATTTATGTTCTAATAAATTAGATTAAATTCATTAATATTACCCTTTCATTCTCCTTGGTGACTTCCGGTTGTTCATTATTCAGTCTTCTAAATAACTCCAATTTCTCCTCTATCCGTTGAAGAGCCGTTCTTAGGTTGGCCATCTCTTCAGTTGGGGTCTGATTCTCCTCCTGTTGTTCCAGTTGTTGAAGTCTTTCTTTCATTTCCTCTGTTTGTTTTCTTGTGCTTCCAACTGACAAACACAGCAGACAAGTGAAAAAAATATATATAATTGTCTACCTTTTGGCCTTGTTATAAGTACATTCTCCTCTGTCCGTTATAGGTACATCATTTAGGATAATTAGGCCATGTTCATCTGGGCTTTAGATTGGTTCTCCAAACAGCTTTTTGAAGCCTTAAACCCTTCTGATGTGAGAGCAATGTTTGCGTTTTTTTGAACACAAAAAAAAATTAAGCCTAAAGATTACTTAAAACCTGCAAAAAATGATGCACTGTATTTTTAAGCAGAGAACCTTGAGAAAAAAAATCTTGGTAGTTTCAACTTTTTATATCTCATGATATTAGTGCAATGGTTTATCCATGCAAAATTGTAGTAAAAAATGTACTAAAGTTAATTTTAGGCACACATGCCAAGAAATAAAATTGCATACACCTGTGAAATGGCAACAAACTTCATACCCTAAGTTTTCCATAGGCTTTAAAAGTTATTACAGGACATTAGTTTAGCGCTAACCATAAGTAATGGGCATAAAACTATTGCTCTCACAACATGTGCTGCAATATGTAACATGTGTAGCACAATCAATGTTTTCATTTATAGGTGTACCTATAATGTGTGTTTATGTTCATATGTGCACGTAGGTGTGGGGCGCAACATTTTTTGAGGGGGTTAAAGTGCCTAGGGTAATGTATTTTACTTATACTTTTTTTCTTACACTAAACCTTATTTTTCATCACATACAGTAGGGGTTCAAAAGTCCCCTATGAGATACTATTTTGATGTGACAGGTTCTATTTATTGAGACATCAGGGGTCTTTTAGATAACTTTTAAACAAGGGGTCCTTTAACACCCACGTATCTATTAGCCCAGAAAATGGGCATTTTTAATTTGGCCAAATTGGCTTCTATTCCTCCCATTCAGTGGGTTTAGGGTTCAGCATCTGAACTACTTTGAAATTCTGCAAACCTCTACCGAACCAAACCCATGGTAGTTTGGCCCTTTACTAATAAGGGGGCAGATTAGAAGGCCAGATATATGGTCACCCTCTTTTTACATACAGGGCTTTCAGATTTTAGAACCTAAAAGAAAAAAAATCTAAAGTATGGTCTCAATGACCCCATTCCATAATTGAGTACTAGACATTCAAAAATTTCATAGACCATGAACTGTAGTACATAATATGCACCAAGAGTGGTAAAACATCACAATTTTAATGCATATGGCAGAATGTGCCAGGACATTGGAAAGAGTTATATTGAGTAAAGGATTCAGCTGAACTGAGTAAACTGAGTAAACATACACTGTTTGAATTGCATCCGGTTCCTTATGAACTGGCCAAAATTTGCTCAGTGGGTGGCCCTGTTGGCCTTCTTCCTCCTGACATCCCTCACCTGAAGAATCAAAGCCAGGTAGAAAATTGTTGGCCAATTAGAGTTCAGTTGCTGTTTGGGTATTCTGCTGGCTCCCAAAATACAATCCATCTGTACTGTATAGTGTGGATGGAGGAATTAGTTAGATCCAGCCATTGGGCTGAACAAAAAATAATCTATAAGTGTAAGGGCACCTTAGGTTGTCACTAGGGCATTAAATGTCTGTGGAAAAAACCTTGCTAATGTGATTTAATTGAAAACAAGAGATATGGAAAAAAAAAAGTATTTTTGCTCTGCGTGTAGGAAGGTTTTCATATTCTGAACTTATACTATTCATATACTGACCTAGGTCTGGTTCAGTTTGGGTTGACTTTTCATTTCTAAATTCTTCTCCTGGTGAACAATAAAATTATTAGTGTACATTTAACTTTTAAAAGGGAAAAGAGGCTTACAATTATCAGTCTATGAGGCAAGTTGATACAAATGCAATGAATCTTTTGAAAATTCCCATATTCTTCACATACTTAAATAATTCCCAGCATAGGCATATTATACATAGTAGTTACACACTGATCCAGTGTGGACCAATGTAACTATGTATACGCCATACCTGGCCTATGCCCCCTGAAGCTGGAAATCACTGAAGCAGACACCACTGCTCCTATGATCTCCACTAGCTTTTGGGTACCACTATGAGCAACTGCTCTCCTGCATTATGAGCAAAGGAGGTTGGTTGCTTGGCAAGGGCACCATTCAGAGAATGCTTTACATTTTCTGAATGAATGCAAAGCAATGTTTGATTAGATGAGGTGTAGAGGTGGAGAGGCAGGCTGGTTATGTCAAGTTTTCCACCTCTGACCTCCAGTCAGAAAACACTTTGCAATCATTCAAAGCAGCCAACCTTCTGTGTTCACAATGCAGGAGAGCACTCTCTTGACATGTGACCCAGAAGCTAGTGGAGATAGTAGTGTAGTAGCAGAGTCTAGTTCAGTGATTTACAGCTTTCAAGGGCATTGGCCAGGTATGGGGTATACATAATTAAATTGGTCCAAGCTGGTCCATACTGATACCTGGACTTATTCTTTAAACCAGTCAAATTCTGACCTAGATCTGTCAGCGGTTAAATTGTCTCTTCCTGTCTGAATTCTTTTTTGTTGGAAAATATTGTTAACTATGTATTAAATAATGAGATCTCATTCCCAAAACACAAATTATGCTGATCATTGTAAGCACCCCTGCACAGTGGTGCCCTAGGCAAGACTAAAATTGAGCACCCCCCATCTAAATTTGTCCCATCCCAGTTGCTTTAAAATTGTACACGCCTGTGTAACAGAGATAAACACCGTAAATTTTACTATCCATAGGCAATGTTTTAAAAGCCTTTACAGGTTACCACTTTAGATTTACAGAGGAGGTCTGGTGCTAGAATTACTGTCCATAATCTGACGTTCAAGGTGGTACCTCACACGTGTGGGACGATCGCTGTTTGGATGCGTGTGGGGCTGACACGCACTTTTGCCTTTGCGTGCGAGCACAGGAGGACGGGGGCGCTTCCGTCTTTTTTTAAATTATTCATTTAACCACTAGAGATCCGCGCTATAGCCGAATGACGGCTACAGCGAGAACCTGCTTTGCCGGGACTACGTCCATTGACGTTGTTCCGTGCACGAGTGGCCTGCGCGCCCCCTGCAGGGCGCGTGCGGCGTGCTCTGTGATCAGCGAGTCTATGAGACTTGCCTGATTACAGATCTGATTAAGGGGTCGATCGCGACCCCTTACCACATGATCAGCTGTCAGCCAATGACGGCTCATCATGTGATGTCAACAGAGCTGGTAATCGGCTATTTTTTCTCCTCGCGCTGACAGCGTGAGGAGGAAAAAAAAGCCGATCACTGGTGGCCGTGAGGGGGACATCAGTCCCTATCACGGAGATCTGCCGCCAGATCACCAGTGCCCACCTGTTCCCCCTGCCAGTGCCACCTAGTAATAGGCAGCAGTGCCGCCTGCCAGTGCCCACAGTGCCACCCATCAGTGCCCACAATCAGTGCCTCAACAATGGTGCTGCACATCAGTGCCACCTATCAGTGCCCATCAGTGTCACCTACCAGTGCCCATAAGTGCCAATCAGTGCCGCCCATCACTGCCCATCAGTGCCGCCCATCAGTGCCCATCAGTGCCACCTATCAGTGGTACCTATCAGTGGTACCTATCAGTGCCACTCATCAGTGGCCATCAGTGCCGCCTTATCTGTCCCCATCAGTGCCGCCTTATTTGTGTCTATCAGTGCCGCATTAACTGTGCCTATCAGTGCTCATCAGTGCAGACTCATCAGCGCATATCAATGAAGGAGAAAAATTACCTGTTTGCAAAATTTTATAACAAACTATGAACAATGATTTTTTTTTTTTTTCAAAATTTTCCATCTTTTTTTGTTTGTTTAGCAAAAAATAAAAATCCCAGCTGTGATTAAAAACCACCAAAAGAAAGCTCTATTTGTGGGAAAAAAAGGATAAAAAATGTAATTTGGGTATCAAGTGTTGTATGACCGCGCAATTGTCATTCAAAGTGCATCAGCGCTGAAAGCTGAAAATTGGTCTGGGCAGGAGGGGGGTTTAAGTGCCCAGTAAGCAAGTGGTTAAAAAAAGTGGTTAAAAAAAAAAGTAGCACTTTTATTGCTGTCATAAGGAATGTAAACGTCTTTGGGACAGCAATAGGCAGTGACACAGTGACAGGTACTCTTTATGGAGAGATCTGGGGTCTGAGGAGCATTCAAAATACCAAGATCTGTGTTTTTCAATGCTTTAGATTTGTAAAAATTGATGCTGATGGTTTCTGAGTAAACCGGAAGTGATGTCATGACAGCGCTTCTGGGTTTACTGTTATGAACAGCCCATCAAAGCCATTCCCGGCTTTGCTTGGCTGTCTGGCCAGCTGGGGGACGCACCGGCTGGTCACTTGGGTCTCCCAATGGGACAGGAGAGCCAGAGAGAGTAACGGGAAGCAGCTGGAGGGGGAGATGTCCCCTCTTGCTGCTTGTAATAACAATCAAATGACTAGTAAGCCACTCCGATTGCAATTACAAGAGAGCCGACCGCCGACTCTTAAAAATAATACTGGGGTGATGCTTGCAGCTGCACAAGCGCTGCCCCCCTGAAAAATGCCACCCAAAGACAAAGGCCTTGTTCGCCTCACGGTAGATACACCTCTGCCCCTGTCAGTGCTAAAATTGTTTGTTCCAACCCTTTAACTACCACTTTTGTTCGACAGCCTGGCTGGTTAAAGGAAGTTAAAAAATAACACTTAAACCTCGTACACACGATCGGATTGTTGGCCAACAAATCTGTGGAATTTTGTCCGAAGGGTGTTGGCTCAAACTTGTCTTGTATACACACGGTCACACAAATGTTGGCCAACAATTACAAACGTAGTGATGTACTAGACGTACTACATGGGTTTTCAGCTCTTTAGCGCCACCCTTTGGGCTCCTTCTGCTAATTTTGTGTTAGTAGACGTTTGGCGAGTGTTGATTCGCGCTTTTCTTTTCGCGTTTTTCATTTTGTGCTTTTCCATTCGTTTCTGAACCAGACATGTTGCAGAATCGGAGGAGATAACGTGTTATTTATTATTGGCCTTGGAGTTATTGCTTTGACCTTATTTTTTTGGTTGAATAATAATGATTTGATTTGGTATATTTTCTATATTTTTGGATGCATAGAATGCAGTTTTTGGTCAAGTTCTATTGGCAGATAGCATATTTAATTTTTTTTTTTAATGCACAATAAAAAATTGTGGATAATAATACTTGGCTGTGTGTTTTATTTAAAATGACAGTTTGGGAGGAGGCAGTTACATTTTCAAAAATACAACGTAAAATTAACAAGGGACACCAACATAGTTGTATCTTTGATCTGAACTGCGGGATAATGGTGTTTAAAAAAAAAAAAAAAACATAATAATATTATACTTGATATCACTAGAAAAAAAAAGTCTTTGAAAATTAGTTTGCAATAACTCCCTCAGTATCACCAGCAAAGCAGCTTCATTATTATCCCATTAAAGAAGAGAATTGTGCGCTGCATTTGGGGATTTCATAATTTGCCGCATCACAAATCTTAATTCTCCATTACAAACGCGAGTTTACAAGATCGACCACTTCCGGCTCATCCTTGCTTCTGAGCATGCGTGTTTGTACTTTGGACTTTTGTCCGACAGACTTGTGTACACGCGCTTGGAAAAACCCGACAACAGACATTTGTTGGCGGAAAATTTGAAGACATGCTAGCCAACATTTGTTGGCAGAAAGTCTGACAACAATTGTCTGATGGAGCGTACACACAGTCGGATTTTCCGCCAACAGCCTGACATCGAACATTTCCCGTCGGAAAATCTGATCGTGTGTACGGGGCTATACTTCTACGAATTGGTAAACTGCAATATAATACATTTTTGTTTTGGGGTTTATTACCACTCAGTGACAAGTACACAATGCATATTTTTTAACCCTTTCAGTCTCCTAGTCTGTGGCTTATGTTTTAATCCTCCAGTCACCAGTATCCAGAACCGAGGCGTTAACCCATCTGGGGACAGTCTCCAACAAATATATTAACCCCTCAGCACCCAGTCTTGACTATATATATGTGTTAACTCCTCAGTGGCCAGTTGTCATTACATGTGAAATAAACCCTCAGTGCCCTATCCCCAGGACATGTGGGTTAGCCATCCCAGCATCCGATCTCCAGCACATGTTTGATAATCCTTACATTTATTCCATATATCATGCCAAATATCAGTCTCCTTCTCACTGACTCTAGTCCAATAGTTACTGTATCTCAGCTCCACTACCTCATTTCCTGCTTAAACACTCCTCAGCAACAAAGCTCCACATCATTTCCCACTTCATCACCTCCACTTTTCCTGGACTCCATGACACAGGATAGCGATTTCCACTATCCTCCACACTCCAGTCATACCCTCCACTCCCATCTCATCTGCACGTACTGCGCCTCATCATACCCTTCACACTAATGCCCCGTACACACGGTCGGATTTTCCGATGGAAAATGTCCGATTAGAGCGTGTTGTCGAAAATTCCGACCGTGTGTGGGCTCCATCGGACATTTTCCATCGGATTTTCCGACACACAAAGTTGGAGAGCAGGAGATAAAATTTTCCGACAACAAAATCTGTTGTCGGATATTCCGATCGTGTGTACACAAATCTGACGGACAAAGTGCCACGCATGCTCAGAATAAATAAAGAGATGAAAGCTATTGGCCACTGCCCCGTTTATAGTCCCGACGTACGTGTTTTACGTCACCGTGTTTAGAACGATCGGATTTTCCGACAACTTTGTGCGACCATGTGTAGACAAAACAAGTTTGAGCCAACATCCGTCGGAAAAAATCCTAGGATTTTGTTGTCGGAATGTCCGAACAAAGTCCGACCGTGTGTACGCCCTATAATACCGCACACACAGTCGGATTTTCCGACGGAAAATGTTCGATGGAAGCTTGTTGTCGGAAATTCCAACCGTGTGAAGGCTCCATCGGACATTTTCCATCGGAATTTCCGACACACAAAATTTGAGATCTGGATTTCAAATTTTCCGACAACAAAATCCATTCTCGTAAATTCCGATTGTGTGTACACAATTCTGACACACAAAGTTCCACGCATGCTCAGAATCAAGTACGAGACGGAAGCGCTCGGTCTGGTAAAACTAGCATTCGTAATGGAGATAGCAAATTCATCGCGCTGCAATTCTTAAATCTTTTAATGCAGCAAATTCTCTTCTTCTTTATAATGCTAGATTAATGAAGTTGTTTTGCTGCTGATATTCACACAGAGTTCAGAAAAAATTATTTCTTGTAATCTCCTCAATATTATTTTTTTTTTGGTTTTCATCAGATCTCCATAATAATGCATTTTATCTTTCTTTATAGTGTTTATTTTTTTTATCAATATCTCCCGTTTTTTTTTTTTCTAGTGCTCTGCATAATATTGTTTTTAGTTTTGTGTTTCAAGGTACCACAACACCATAATTACCTTGTATTTTTTTAACCTCAAGGAGGTTGTTTGGTGTTGGTGTCTCTTGTTAATTTGACATTGTATTTTTGAAACGTACCTGTCTACTTACAAACAAACTGTCCTTTTTGAAGTAAAACACATAGGCAAGTATTTGTGAAAATAAAATAGCCATTTATTCTGGGTCATAACAAAATAAAGAGGAAGGCAACGCTGGAGAAACTGGTGATATTGGCAAAGCCTTTGTACCCCAGGGTACACATCAACTATTTTACACCCAAAATTGGTAGCCTGAGGAGCCCATATAATAGTGAGTACAATCCTGTCCAGGACTACAAAAGATCAGGAACAGCAGCAGATGACATATCTGTCCCCAGGCTGCGGTCATACAACACCCTGCTTCTTTTGTTAGATCAGACTGAACCCAGGCCATCACTTTGTCTTACTTCCATTCTTCCTTACACGCTTGCTTCCAAGCTGTGGCTGTGGTGTTGGAGGTGTGGCAGGTGGTGGAGGAGGAGACGGAGGAGGATGGTCCAACTCACACAGGTGTGTTTTAGTTGTGAGTTGGCCCCTCAACTCCTTATTTAGGGTTGTATACATTATTTCCTTACACAAGAGGCGTTGGCCCTGCTCCATTTCCTGAATTTTGCTGGTAGTCATGCAGCCAAAGGACTCTTGAGGAGTGGGGGTGGCTCTGAGCTGAGACACATATAGGTGATTTTATATATATATATATATATATATATATATAAATTAAATAATATTCATATCCATTTCACTCTTGTTTTGAGTGGTTTTGGGTTTCAGATAGGTCGGTGACTCTGTTGTCATTCTGATGATTGGCTCACTTCCGGGTGATTCTTTTGTTATTCTGATGATTGGTTTGCTTCCGGGTAACTCACCATTTCCAGTTTTCATCAATGGAGACCAGAACGAGGCTTGGACCATCCTTGTTTGGTATCACCACCATTTTCTTGGGGATGTCCAATAGAGGACTTTGCTTGCTGCCTCGGGCGCCATTTTGTCGGCGTCCTATGGTGCAAGCGCTCGGTTCCGTTCTCTTGCTGCATTATTTTTTATATAGTAATCATAACAGCAAGTTTCATTACTATATAACGACACTTGGCTTACTTAATTTTCATTTTACTCAATTTATGCTTTCGGACGTTCTCTGCTTATTTAGCATAGCAGAGAACAGTCCAGTGTATAGTTCCGGTTACACCCATACTGAGGCTTGAGTTACACATCAGAGTGAGGCTTGACTTGCAAGCCATAAGCGCCATCTTTACAAACCGGAAGTTTGTTTTTTGGCGGTCATGGAGCTGGCCCTCATTTGGGGTGATCATTTATCCTATAAATACGCAGTGGCTGCAGTGGACCAGCACCCAAGAGGATGTCTTATTAGGACAAAACGTCGGGACGGGCTCTGCTGATGCCTCTGCATTACTTTTCCGTTTTTTCCGTTTTATCCATATGCTTTTAATGTCTTCTCAAATGTGAGTGACCATTTTATAATTTTCAATAAATGTTTTATATTTAAAACGGAATCACACTATGTGGCCCAATTTTTACTCCTTTTGCCATATGTTATATTGAGAGGAACCGCTCATGAATTTCAGTCACTATACCTATGGTGGATACCCATTGATGTCACTATTGTAACGGATCCCTACCAGATTTATATTTGGTTTATATTGGAAGTCGTGGTTGCTGTACCTCTCCTTGGGTGTGTTACACTAAAAGCTCAGTTGACCCATCAGGCGTACGCCTAGTTGGGTTCAACCTGTCTGGTAAGCCTCTTTCCTTACGGTGGTGGATTATCTACAACCAGTTCACAGAGATTCACAGTCACGTTATTTATTGCCATATTATATGGACTATATGCACTTTATATGCACTAACACTGTTGGTTTATGTAACTTTATCACCATTGCTGTGTATTTTGTTCTGTATATATGATTTGCACATTGATATACTATAATAACTTTTGATTGGAAATATTTCATTGTATATTCCACCTTCATTAGCGCTGCACTATATTACTTTATTCGTTCACTTATTTACAGACTATCTGATGTGCTGACAGCTACCACTATTTGTATAAGACAGCACGTTTTTTTTCACATTTTTTCCATACATTGTTTTCCTTTCATAACTGCAGCAGTCTATTGCTCTATACGAAAAAAGCTATACCGGCCTATGGATGTTTTTGAGCATAGAGCTACACGGACGATTAATACCGATGGGGTTTTCACGGTCATTGATAGTGACAGTGAAATAGGTGGTCTTTTTTTGAGACTTAAGAATATCATGCCATCAGAGCTACACCTTCAGTGGGATGTAATCTTTTTAGAACAATACATCTCTGAATTCATGGTACCCAGGAGTATTTTGTTGTGTATATATGATTTGCACATTGATATACTATGTTAACTTTTGATTGGAAATATTTCATTGTATATTACACCTTCATTAGCGCTGCACTATATTACTTTATTAGTGGCTCTGAGGGCCACCTTAGCCTCCCGAATCAGACCAAGTGCTGCCTCCTGCACATTACTGACCATCCTGGGCCTTTTGGTTGGAAGGCAGAGGAGAGGGACCTGGGATTCTGTCAGGCTACTGGGCCAGGCCACCTCCTGGCTGCCACTTTCCACAGCCTCCTCCTGGCTGAGGCTTTCCTGTGTATGAAAAAAGAACATAGTTTTAGTTTTTTGGTCATCAATCACACACAATTTTCAGCTCATGACTGTTGCAAATTGAATGTTAACAAATAGAAAAGACTATCATTCTGATCCCAGCATTTTTACTTCTTGTCCCAAACATTTTTGGCCACTACTGTCTATTGATATGTAAAACACTTTATTAAATCAGCAATTAGTGATCAATAATAACATCTAGTTAACATAATTAATTTTACGACCAGAAATATGTTGAACAATGCTATACCTGACTCAAGCTGGGCTCCTCCACTTCTTCTTCCTGGCTGGAAGGCCCAGGTTGGATGTCGGAAGCCTCAGGTGGGATGGAAGGAAGCGTGGTAGGAAAAGTGGAGAGTGATTGCCTGACTTCAGTCTGGTCTGACAGAAATCGCAGTCTCTCATAGTACCACAGCCTGGGGACATAAATGGCATCTGCTGCAGCTCCTGATTTCATTGAATCCTGGACCTTATTGCGTTCCCTATTATAAGTGCTCCTCAGGCCACCAATTTTGGCTTTTAAATAGGGAATGGTTGCCGTGGAGACCACCGGCTTCACCAACTCCAGCAGTTTCTCCAGCGCTGCCTGCCTCTTTTGTTTATGATTATAATGCGGATCTTTCACCTGCCACAGACAGGGCAGCTCCCTGTACTTGTCTATGAATATGGGGAAGAAGTTGGGGTCATTGAAGCCATCCATTTTCTCTGCAAGACACAACACAAGACAAACCCTAACGTCAGGCTAAACTCTCCTAATCTTGTCCCAATATAGGCCTCAATCTAGAAGCAGTATAGACCACTGATGCCCCTAGTTCAAATTGTACCTTCGTTCTAACTATCGGCTGTTCCGATACTCCTTCCTCCGCTCACAGATCGTACGTACGACGCACGCGTGTTACACTTTATATATACTGCACATGCGTGAAACTCCACCCTCCCCTGATGTTCTTTCTAGTCTATTCCCTGCCCCTTATCTTTCGCCGCAGTGGGAGAGAACATGGCGGAGAAAGAGCAAGTGCATGCAGACAGCAGCAGCAACGACGAAAGCCCGGAGCCACGAACGTTCCAATCCCGGAGGAGATTTAAGGCCTCAAATATGTCCTTTGTAGAGATGGTGGAGATGGTGGACATCTTGAAGAGGGCTGACTATGATGGGAAGTATGGACCTTACCTAAACCCAAATGTGAGAAAGGCCAAGATGATGGCTAAAGCTGTGAAGAGTCTGAGCCGGAATTTTGGGGTACGACGATCCAAGGATCAATTGAGGAAATGATGGTCAGACCTGAAATTGAGGGAGCAGGATCAGTACAGAAAGATCAAGAGAGTTCTTCAAAAAAGTAAGTTGTTGTCAAGTAAGTTTTTGTTGTGTGTTCCTATTATTATTATTATTATTATTATTACTTGCATGCTGCTCCATGTGCTTTTCTTTACTGTTGTACAGTTTAAAATAGCAACTTTCAGGTTCGTGGGCACAGTAATCGTTCGTAGTAAACATCATTCATTCGCCCACTAATACGATGTTTGGGGCATATCCAGGATAACTACATTTGTTCATGCCTATTTGTATTAAAAGAAGTATTCCAGCTTTAGAAAGGGAAAAAAATGCCTTCAGTTTGGAACTCTGCCCAAAAAGACAATAAAGACAATTGTACAACACTTCCAAGCAATGTTTCAGATTCCTATTTCTGCCCTCAAATAGTATACCTTTTTTTATTCACATAGGGGAGAAAAGACTTGGGACATCTGAGGACACCAGGGACCCCCCACCTCTGAAAGAAAAGCAAATCCCCACACCACAACCAGAAGATGTGGAGGAAGGAAAGGTTTATAAAGTGGGTGAAATAGTGACCACAACAGGTGAGTGTCTGAGACCACAGCTTCAGGTAATAGATGTATGCCTGCATATTTTTAATACATCATGTGTTTTTGAATTTTAGGTGATGTAGATGTTGTGGAAGAAGAAACTCATTTCACAAGTGCAAGTGCACATGACCTCATCGGGGAGATCATGGTGTGCAATCGGATTTACAGAAGATCAAGGAAGACATCAATGATGTTGAAAAAAAGACTCAAAAACATTATTGATGTTTTAGGCAGAATCTAAAACACACCAAAATTCTTCAATTGTTGATATATATTTTTTTAACTTTTTGAAGTGTATTGAAAGCCAAATTTTGAAGATGCACACAGTTTGTCAACATGTGCTATCTGCCATCACGGGATATCAATGTATGCGTTTTGTGGGTGCAACCCCTTCCTCACAACTAAAGTAGCTGAGAGGAAGAGGTTGCACCCCCGAAACACGTCCATTGATCCCCAATGATGAGAGCTAGCACATATTGACATTAGGCATGGGATCAGGAGGGAAATCCCAATTTTGACTCTCATTTGTGTGCATCTTCAAAATTTGGCTTTCACAGGGGTGGCATCACCCCATCTGATGAAGGCAATATCAACACAGTTTGGACATACTAATGTCTGATATTGCCTTCAATTTATCAAAGTTGAACTTTGTAAGTTCCTGAGTTGTGTATTGTTTTATGGTTTTAAACATGCCTGTTTAACACAAAAAAGGCTATTTGTACTGTCAAACTGAAAAATGTTATTCCAAAAATATGTTGGTTTGTTCAAAAACCCTTTTCTAAAGCACATGTGAATGTGCACAGAGTAAAAAGTTTTAAAATCAACAATGTGTGGCGTCTTCTTTCAATGCTCAATAGCAGTTTTGGTACTAAGTTGGTGTTTACAATGCAATGGGGGTTATTTACTAAAGGCAAATCCACTTTGCACTACAAGTGCACTTTCAGTGCATATTCAAGTGCACTTTTTCAGTGCACTTGGAGTGCAAAGTGGATTTTCCTTTCGTAAATAACTCCCACAGTGCTTTATAATTTGCCACAATCGCGCCATTTTCTTGACTCCCAAAAATTAATTCATGGTGCTGAAAATGATGGTTCTTTTTATCATTAATGCATTACATACATTAACAACAAAAACAAGGGGTGTGTGTAGCAGACCCCCAACATAATAGTTCGTTGAAGAAGAGATTGTCACCTCATGTATCAAATAAGGTACGTTTGCACTATTGAAGAAAATGGCCAAAAAGAAAAGCTCATTGGAGAACCTAGGAGACAGCTAAAAGAAACACAATCATTAAATCAAAGGAAATAATATTTCAGTTTAACAAAAAAATGTATTTTTAAAATGTTCCTTAAACATTGTCTGGCATATGAATGGCCTCCCTACCCACAGAGTACTCTAGATACTTTTCGCGAACTTCGCGGGCGCTTTGGGGGTGCAAGCCAGGGCGGCCAGCTTCAAAAGCCGCATGTCCCAACTGAGGCCACATAGTTTGATGCATTTTTTCGTAAAAAGTTACGTAATATGCAGCATGCAAGAACGATGTGATTGATTTTATATTCCGCCATGTTTATTGCAGTGAGGAATAGGCAGAACTGGCTGGCCATTATCCCAAAAGCATTCTCCACCACTCTTCTGGCTCTGGCCAGCCGGTAGTTAAAAACCCTCTGGTCCGGGGTAAGGGTCCTCATCGGGAACGGCCGCATCAGGTGATCACTCAGCCCAAATGCTTCATCAGCGACAAAGACAAAAGGGAGTCCTTCCACGTTCTCTTCAGCAGGTGGCAATCCCAAGCCACCATTCTGGAGCCATCTGTAGAACTCCGTCTAGGCGATAACTTCACCATCTGGCCATTCTTCCCCATGTTCACATAGAGAAACTCATATGTCGCCAACACCACCACCAACATCACAACACTATTAAACCCCTTATAGTTTTAAGAGTATGACCCCGAGTTGGGGGGTGGGACTATGTGGACGTGTTTCCCATCAATTACCCCTCCGCAATTGGGAAAGTCCCACCGCTGGGAAAATTGGGAAGCCACAGTCTGCCATTCCTGTGGCGTTGAAGGAAACTGTGGAGTCAAACAAGAAAAATAAAAATTAGTAATTTTGCACATAACATTGCAAGCAGATTAGACACAAACATTCTTGGCCAATGTCAGTATAACATTTATTTTAAGGAGTATTTAAAGACAAAAATATAAGGTCCACTTATCAGATTCCTTACCCCCTCTGATGGCCCATTGTAAAATATTTGGGGGGGGTGTTTTGGACAGGTAATTCTCTCCACTTCATTGAGAGCTGAATGCATGAATAATGTGTGTTACTTTGGCCAGCCCCTCCTTACTTACACTATCGGCAGCCCACTGGACAGGTAAGAAGTGTCATAATACAAAAATATGAATACACACTGTCCAAATTGAGGCACTTTTTTACATTCTGGAATTACCTATCAAGATAATAGGAGAACAACATTTTAAACAGTACGAGTTGAAAGTATTCAGGCAGGCCCTTTCACTACATGCTTTGGTGAATTCATCCTTAAATATGAACACAAAAGAGGTAGGTAATATGTGTATGGGTTTGGCAAAGTCAGCAGATAGAGGATTGGTATCGGTTGACTTAGCGGTTGCGGGGAGGGAGGGTTCCAAATGATTTTGGGACCCCCAAAAAAAGCCTCTGGCACTCTGCATGAATTTAGGACACAAATAACATTTGGCCACATTTTAGGGGGTTTTTAGGGTAAAGCACTACAATGGAGCTGACAAAATACATTAGGTGACTAGGCTAGGTGTGTATGGGCCCAGGATAGCATGCTGGGGAGGTTAGTGAAGGCAAATATGCATGAAGGACAAAAAATAACTTTAAAAACTTCCAGCATGCATGATGACAAAGAGGTCATTCACAGCATATTACAATCATGGTAATTAGGGAATGATGAAATAAATACAATACATTAGCAAACATTAAAATACATATAATGTGATGTTAAAGGAGAAAACTTACCTTAATATAGTCCTTCTGCAGGACCTGAATGATGGAAGAACAGGTCTCTGGAATAATGATCCCCAGAACCTGTCGAGAACTTGATGTCCTGCAGACTTCTCCCTGTCACCAAGCACCGTAACGTGGTGACGAGCCTCTGTTCGGGAGTGATGGCTTGCCGAATGTAGGTGTCCTGCTTCATAATATAAGGGGACAGCAAAGCCAACGGGTCCGTCATCCGGAGATAATTCATGAAATCATCAGGATTATTCTCCTGGATCTCCCGCAACAAAGGCATGTGCGAGAATTGGTCATGCTGGAGTAACCAATTCTTCGTCCATGAACTCCTCCCTGCCCTGTTCATGGACTGGGCTTGGGTCAAAGTAATAAGAACCCCAACACCATGCCCCTGCATAGCACAAACTCTACGAGGAGTACGTAAACGCAATATGGCTTCAAAACGGTTGGCTGGTCAGAACGAACTAACAGAATGCACTGAAGAACAGCAAGGCCTGAGAAGAGTGAGCTGAAAAATCAGAAACATGCAGACAAGAACGCACTGCAAAATCAAATACGTACTATAATAATATGCACTGAAAAACAAATGCGAACTGACTACACGCACTGAAAACCAGATACGAACCAACAATCACAAACTGAAGAGCAGTAACGATGTGAAAAGCATGAGGCTGAAAAGCGCGAATCGTCTCTCACCAAACTTCTAGTAACACAAGATTAGCAGAAGGAGCCGCACTGGCTATTGAACTTCCCTTTTCTGGTGCCGTCGTATGTGTTGTACGTAACCACGTTCTTGACGTTCGGAATTTCCGACAAGATTTGTGTGACCGCGTGTATGCAAGACAAGTTTGAGCCAACATCCATCAGAAAAAATCCATGGATTTTGTTGTCGGAATGCCCGATCGTATGTACGCAGAATTACTGTGCATGCTGCTATACCTCCCATATTCCTCTCCTACACATATCCTCTACTATCATTTCCTGCACATTTCCCCCACACCATAACCCTCACACTCATTTCCTGCACATGCTGCTTGCTGTCATTCCTGTCTGTACTTCTCTTCTTCACATATTTCCCACTGTCATGCCCTCCAAACTCCTCACATTCCACTCCAGTACATACTGCCTGCTGCACTTCTGCTACCATCTACACTTCTGTCCTGTACATACTGCCTGCTGCGTTATCCTCTGCACACCTCTCCTGGACATAATGTCACACTACTCTCCTGTAGAAATTGCCCCCCCCATTATACCCACCCAACTTCTCCACCCTGGCACATATTGCACACCATAAAACACTCTGTACTCCCTCCCCCTTCACATTCTGGTCATGGCCATACCACCTGCACATAGCGTCAACTGCCATACCCTCCTCACACCTCTCCTAGACACCTACCCCATCATACATCCCACATTCCTCTCCTGCACATATTGCCCACCATTCTACTCTCCTCACTTCTTCCCTGCGCTCGCTATCCATCATCCTACTCAACCATGTACTACTCTCCTGCACATACCACCTCCTGTTATGCTTTCACCACACCTCTTCATAAACTGCCCACCATCTTCTCTTGCACAAACTGTTCACTCTCATACCACTGCATTCCTACCCTGCACACACTGTCATACCCAACCCTGTTTACTGTAGTGTCATTGAGGGCTGTGTCATTCATACGGTTGCTACCCTTACTTCAAGTCAAACCCGAACACTTTAGCAGCGCATACTGTAGCAAATTTTTTGTTGTAGTAGGATTGTAAAAGACCTGGGACGCCTTTAAGTGCACCATGGAAAGTAGTAATGCGTCGAACAGTGGTTGTTGTTGCCAAACTGAGTTAACAGATGGCAACAGATTTGTGTGTGACTATCTCGGTTACTTGGGAAGCCACAGTCTGGTCTGAATAAGGTGTCCAGGTTTTAGGCAGACTTAAACCTGGACATACGACTCAAAACCTGGACTGTCCAGGTGAATCTAGGTCAGGTGACAACCCTAGGTGTCACCCCCCTCATAATACAGAGGTCAGTGTCACCCCCCCATAATACAGAGGTCAATGTCAACCCCCTCTTTCATAATACAGGGGTCAGTGTCACCCCCTTTTGTAATACAGGAGTCAGTGGCAGAAATACAGGGGCTCCCCACAGAAACCCCCATTGGATCAGTTGGACAGGAGGTATGTGTGTCTGGGTTTCAGGCAGACTGAAACCTGGATGCATGTGTCAAGACCTGAACTGTCCAGGTCAAAACTGGACAGGTGGCAATCCTAGTCGTACACAGGGCCAGCCCCAACAACACTGATTGTTCTTTTATATACTGTAGGTAAAAGATCACACAGCACTGTCAGACTGTGTTGTCTATCTGCAGTTTCTTGTACACATCCAGGACACCTGCAGATAGATCACACAGCCCCACTGCACTGAGTGATCTTTTATTATTGTGAATGAACTGTCAGCACTGATGACTGGAAATATCCGGTGCATATAGGAGTAGAAAAGGCAAATCTAGTGCTCTCTGTATTCAAAGCGGTTTATTCCTCATTAAAAAGACATTAAAACATTACTCACAAACGCAGCACTTAAGCAGTGCGGGCTCAGGATGCATGGAAACAACAAGATGCTCGCGGGGTGACACTGCCACTAGGACACGCGTTACGTCAAATGGGCGTGACTTCTTCAGTAAGGGGCGGAGACTAGGCATCTCACCGCTGCTTATATAGACTAATACTCTCTAATCAGGTGCGCTGCATCACCACTCCCCAGTCTGGCCTACTATGCTAAACCAGGCCGCATGACACACCCATCCGGGCTGACACCGAAGCAGGAAGTGGTGAAAACGGCACCCGTACACATGGGGACATCTGACAAGGGGAAAAACAATTCCTACCAAGTCAGGTTTTTTTAAAAGAAAAAACTTATGTGTAAGTGACCATAACTAAACATACTGCTGGCAACACCATCCTACAAGCATCTTGACCATATTCCAATAAAATAATATAAAATTACACAAATACATCACATTTGCAATAAAAAAATTCCTTATAAAATAATAATATAAAAATGGATACCTAAACTCATAAAATACTAATAAAACAGTTCAGGTCAAAGTGTACGTTCAAACCCCTCGGCCAGAGTACCTTACTTTCATAAATCCAGAAGGATTCCCTTTTGCTGAGTTGTCTAATATAATGACCCCCCTCCAGTGTTTATCCACCTATTCTATAACCCAAAATTGCAGTGAACTCAGAGCCTTATGTACTAATTTAAAATGTTTTGGGACACTATGGGAGGTGATGCCTTTTTTGATATTAGCAATGTGCTCTCCTACTCAACCCGCATCCACATTGCAGCATATAGATGACACCCGTGGATGCACAGGTTACAAAATCACGGATTTTGTACCTTTTACCTGTACTGGTAGAACAGAATTCTTTTCTCTTTTTTATATTCTTTTTCTTGTGTCGACAAGCCCTACCACTTTTTTGTAAATAATAATCACCACTATACCAAAAATAGTTTTGCTTTAAACAAAAACATAAACATTTAATCAGAAACGTCTTTTGTTTACTGGGGAGGTTGGAACTCTTCAATTCCCATTTCACAGATGCCACAGTTTCATGATGTCCAATAATAGTATATAAAGACCCTACGTCCGCAGTGGCCAAAATGCACTGATCACAATTGTCAAGGGACTCAAGACACTGGATCACATGCTTGGTGTCCCTGACATACGCATCACTTTTAACACCAACAGTTGCAGGAAAGTGTCTATATACTGCTCTAAGCGGGAACAAACTGAGTCTATACCGTTTATAATTGGCCTCCCAGGTGGCTCTGTAGTGCTATTATGCATTTTCGGCAGAAAATACATAAAAGCGTATGACAAGATATGGGATTCAGATATTGTGCTTCCTTAACGGACAAGATATCTTTGGATTTCCCTTTTTTCCTCCACCTCCCCAAGTTTGTTCTTAAAGTGGAGTTCCACCCACTTTTATGACTCTTCAGCATCCCTCACTAAACTGTGCACTGTAAACGAATTGGATATTTTTAATTTTTTTTCTGAGCACTTACTGTATATCTGCTGTATTCATTTTTCACTTCCTCCTCCCTGGCCGTGGCCCATCGCATCATTTCCTGTTTGCAATGCCTTCTGGGAAGGGGCGGCAACTTCCTCTGACACTGCCGTTGCTATGGAAACCTGACCTGAAACCTATTACACTGCTTGTGCTGCACTGAGCATGTGCGAGATCTGCAAGGATGAGATCCAGGAAGAAATACAGTCTGGCTTCAGATGCCCACACTTAAGATGGTCACAACCTGCTGTTGGTTTATAAAATAACAAACTACTGCTATAAACTAACAAAACAGACCTTAGTTTACAGACTAACTTTACTAGAATACATTAAGCTTGTGTATTATAGGGGTATTTTTATTTAAAAAGTATAATTTCGGTCAGAACACCACTTTAAATTCCAGCAGAGGGTTACTGGTGAGCTTGAGGTAAGTGTCCATATCACCTAACTGCCTTTCCATTTCTGTTTTGCAATACTGTTTGGTCATAATGACCAAGACTCCCCCCCCCCTTTATCAGCATATCATATGCCCACGTCTTTAGGCTGTTCAATGTTCCCAATTACCTTTTTAATCCAATAAGGGTAGTGAACCTTTCTTTCTTTTTAATTGTACCAAATCCTCAACTACCATATTTTTTAAGACATCTAAAAATTTATTATCAACATTTTAGGGGTTAAAAACATATTTATTTTTTAGGGATGAGTGGTGAAAACTACTAGCATAAGGTGGGGGTCTCGGATCGGGTTTTGACAAAAAATATTTCTTTAAATTCAATGTGCGTACATATTTCTGGATTTGGACATAGGTGTCAAACTTATTTAAATTTTTAATTAGTGAAAATTTGAGTCCTTTGTCTAAAAGAGTAATCTCTTCCTTATTGAGAACTACATCACTCAGATCAGTGCATTTTGGCCACTGCGGACGTAGGGTCTTTATATACTATTATTGGACATCATGAAGCAGTGGCATCTGTGAAATGGGCATTGGAGAGTTCCAACCTCCCCAGTAAACAAAAGAAGTTTCTGATTAAATGTTTACATTTTTGTTTAGAGCATAACTATTTTTGGTATAGTGGTGATTGTTATTTACAAATAAGGACTATAGCTATGGGCGCGAGGTTTGCACCGAGTGTAGCGAACCTCTTTGTAGCCCATTGGGTGGATATGGATGTACTCAACCCCAGACCTAAAGAACTTATTTTATATAAAAGATTCATAGATGATCTTGTAATTATTTGGAAAGGGGATGTGACATCCTTTGAAGCATTTAAAGAATCTATGGATGGGAATGACAAGGATATTAAACTTACTTGGACTGTCAGTAATGAATGTATCACCTTCCTTGATTTAGAGATCTTTAAGGGAGATGGTAAACTGTTGACAAGGAACCATTTTAAGCCCACTGACAGAAATTCCTGTCCATGGACAGCTGTCATCATAAACCCTGGTTGGTGAATATACCAAAGGGCCAGTACATGAGGATTCTTAGAAACTGTACCAGAAAGGAAGACTTTTTGAGTCAATCAGAAATACTGACCAGCAGATTTAAGGAGAAAGGATATGACTTTGAGAAAGATGAGGAAGATAAAATGGAGGTATTGAATATGGATAGAGATCAATTATGAGATAAGAAAGTACATGAACCCTTATGTCGTGAGTTTAATCTCATTCTGTATTTTATTGTTCAATTTAGACAAGTGGAGAAAATAATCAAAAAACATTGGGGTATTTTAAAGAAAGATAGGCTGTTGGGACCCGAATTGCCAGACCTTCCAGGGTTTATTTATAGGAAAGCACCTACCTTGAAGGATCTATTAGCACCAGGAGTGATTGACCCCCCCAAAAAAGCAGAAGAGACCATCTGCCTCTTACTTTGGCATTTTTAAAGGTTTCTTTGCATGTGGGAGGTGTAGGGCTTGTCGACACATGAAGAATATAAAGAAAGAGAAAAGAATTCTGTTCTACCAGTACAGGTGAAAGGAACGAAATCCGTGATTTTGTAACCTGTACATCCACGGGTGTCATCTATATGCTGCAACGTGGATGCGGGTTGCAGTACATTGGCCAGACATCGAGAACCTTGCAGATCAGAGTAGGAGAGCACATTACTAATATCAAAAAAGGTATCACCCCCCATAGTGTCCCGAAACATTTTAAATTAGTACATAAGGCTCTGAGTTCACTGCAATTTTGGGGTATAGAATAGGTGGATAAACACTGGAGGGGGGTCATTATATTAGACAACTCAGTAAAAGGGAATCCTTCTGGATTTATGAAAGTAAGGTACTCTGGCCGAGAGGTTTGAACGTGGACTTTGACCTGAACTGTTTTATTAGTATTTTATGAGTTTAGGTATCCATTTTTATATTATTATTTTATAAGGAATTTTTTTATTGCAAATGTGATGTATTTGTGTAATTTTATATTATTTTATTGGAATATGGTCAAGATGCTTGTAGGATGGTGTTGCCAGCAGTGTAGTTTAGTTATGGTCACTTACACATAAGTTTTTTCTTTTAAAAAACCTGACTTGGTAGGAATTGTTTTTCCCCTTGTCAGATGTCCCCATGTGTACGGATGCCGTTTTCGCCACTTCCTGCTTTGGGTGTGAGCCGGATGGGTGTGTCATGCGGCCTGGTTTAGCATAGTAGGCCGGACTGGGGAGTGGTGATGCAGCGCACCTGATTAGGGAGTATTAGTCTATATAAGCATTGGTGAGACTCCTAGTCTCCGCCCCCTTACTGAAGAAGTCACGCCCATTTGATGTAACGCGTATAGGGGGGAGGAGTCATAGTGGCAGCATCATCCCGCAAGCATCTTGATGTTTCTATGCATCCTGAGTCCGCACTGCTTAAGTGCTGCGTTTGTGAGTAATGTTTTAATGTCTTTTTAATGAGGAATAAACCGCTTTGAATACAGAGAGCAAGAGATTTGCCTTTTCTAGTCCTATATGCACCGGACCCCATTGAGGGAATCTGTACTGGCTGGTGTTTATCTTATCAGCCGGAGGCAACACGGACGGAATAGGAGCCCCATGATCAGCTGATCCGTTTGCATCCCTGAGAGGGAACCTGCTTTTTCTGACCTTCTGGTGAAACAGGGGTCAGAATGTGAGGTGAGCGGCTAGGATATTGAGGTGGAGGAGAGCACTTGCAGTCTCAACGTTTATTCAACAGTGGTGTTTTTCATGTTATTTTGCAGAAAATTTTGAGGATTGTTTTTTTCATTTGGACTGTTATGTCATTTTTTGAGTGTGTGGACTTCACTATTACTGTTTATGGCTCACTATTCCCACTCAGGGAACACTGAAATAGCATTATTGTATTTTCACCATTCCCACTTAGGGAACATGAATATTTGATGATGCACTAAGAATCTTGCTATTTTGCAAGCTAATCATTTATTCTTAATTTAGGATTTATTTGTAGTACAATAGAATAGTAAATAATCTTTCAAAATGTCTCATATTCTGCCATTTTTGTTTGTATATTGTTACATACCTCAGCTAGTCAGATACTGACCTGGTAGTGTTTTCTCTTGCTTCCTGAATTCTTTTCCTGGTTGGAAATATTGTTAAGTATTAGCACATGTAACTTTCAGAAAATAAATAGGATTGCACAAGAATCAATGTCATGGCTCATGGATGGGGATCCTGAAGTTTATGGGGACAAGGGAGGCAAAAAGATACATAATAAGTATTGTGGTCCATTGCTCACCCTCAGAAACTGACCAGCACCCCGGGCAATTATTACAAGAACCGCAGAGTTCTAGGACGAAGGTACAGCTAATAAATGACAACTACAATACACTCACACTAATATCTGCACTGCCACCACCCACAAATTACTGGCTTGTGGGAAATCTTGCTCATTACACTTTTAGTCAGTACATTCTGTTCCCAAATAAAAACAAGCCATAGGGCCTGTCAAGATATCTGACTGTAATACCCAT
The DNA here is from genome assembly GCF_042186555.1 of Aquarana catesbeiana. NCBI lineage: Eukaryota > Metazoa > Chordata > Amphibia > Anura > Ranidae > Aquarana > Aquarana catesbeiana. The sequence goes on along the minus strand of NC_133329.1, from coordinate 39,658,727 downwards.
GGTAACTGACTTCAGGTTATCTGCACAGCCTCCTATGATAGTGGGTTCTGATATGCCCACTTCTCTAAATTTGAATCCAAATTCCAGTTTCAAGATAAACTTGCCATGGGCACTGAATGAATGACTCATCCAACCTATGTAACAGCCATGGCCTCTTCTAGGTAGGGATGAGCAGATGGTTCATATCAAAACTTTGGCTGTTCAGGCATTCAGACAAACATCTGTACTACTGTCAGTTCAGCACCCTTTTCAGCAGGAGCCGATCATATATAAAAGCAGTATTTCTATTGGTTCTATATATATGACAGATTCCTGGTATCCCGCTATCACTGGTTCCTAAGAAAGCTTTGAGTTCTTGCACCCATGGTGTTTCTAGGAACCACTGGCATCACTGTAAATCCCGCCACTTAAGCAAAGGGGTGGGGATAGCAGTGACATCACTGCCTAAAAATGGCCATATTTAGTCAATGATGTCACCACCATCCCTTCCCCTTCCCTTATATAACTGATTACAGCTCGGGAGCTGGCATTTGGCTATGAGTACAGTCGGGATTGGTCATGTGTGCCAGGTCATCGTTTTTTTTTTCAGGCAAGTTAGAGAGTGGCGAGCATCATGATTGAAGATGGGTTTACAACATGAGACATTTTTCCCACAGGCAGCATCACCAAGACCTCCCACTTCTTTAAAGAATGTTCTGGTATCTTCTGGAAAGAGGAGAGGAGAGGTGGAGCTGCCTGGGGTATTCTGAGGAGCCCTGACCAATACCCAACTTGGACTGGCAGGGGGCAGGCATCTTTAAATACCCAGGGTCAGCCCAGCTGGGGAGGAGTTGTTCGGGAGGCAGCTGCAGATGGGGTGCTAGGCTGTTGTGGCCTTGAGGGAGTTCCCCAGTCTGGGGAGGGGGGTGACCTTGGGCCCGGGCTCGGGTACGGACAGGGCCTTCTAAGAAAACATGGAGGTGTTCTGGACAGGAGGAATGGGAGCAAGGTGAGGACATTGCCAGGCAAGTCTTCAGGGAGGAAAAACAGGTCGCAGCCAGGAGGGCTGGTGAGTGACACACAGTCGGGAAGACTGGGAGGCAGGCCTGAGAGGACTGGGAGATTGCAGTCTGGGATGGGTGCAGAGCCAGTGGAGTGGACTGTGGTGGCATGGGCAGTGGAGAGAGGCACCTGCAGCCAGGAGGGTTGGCAGGGCCTGAAGATGTAGTACTGAGCTCAGTAGCCACGTGGACAGCTAGCACTGGGACTACCTACTTTTTGCCACACAATAGAGGCCAGCGGTCCCTGCCTGTAAAGGGTATATGCTTTAGGCCAGGCTGAGCCAGTGTCAGTCTTATCTCTCAGTGCTAGCTGGTCCTGAAGAGTGAGATCAAGAGTTAAGTAAAGTGCTGGAGTGTAAGATCAAGAATTGTGCAGGAGCTGGAAGTAAAGCGGTTGTATATACTGGGAGGTGTATATAGTTGGTCCCATAAATCTTTCTGCAATCAGTTGAGCATCTCATGAGTATCCCATTCCCATCCTAGTTAAATCTCCTCAATAAGAATACAAAACAAAGGGCATATGCAATGTGGCCATCCAAGCTGTTGCTGGAGAGCGCATGAGAGAGAGAACACTGTGGGAGACTTTGGCTTCAAAAAACAGGCATTGAGGTATTGTGCGGTTAGAGGTTCACATACAGCTGGGACAGAGAGACCATCTGCTGCCTGGAAAAAGAGAAATTTGCTGATGAGAGCCATGCGGTTGTCATGCTGCATCTATGGTGAGTACTCTGAAGAGCCCTAAGGCTACTTATGCTGTTTTTGTATAGCTGAGTATGGGGTTGGCTATGGTTCCTGCAACTATGCTACTGTTCCAGTATCCTGTAGTTCCAGCATCTTGCTGTTCCAGAGTTCTGTGATTCCTGTGTCCTGTTGTTCTGGTATTTCATTACCTTCATCCACTCAAGGCCTGCACTTTACTCTACTCCACAACCACCCAAGACTGAATGGCAACTGGGAAAACTTTACCACAGTTTCTCCTGGCCACCATAGCGTGTTACCATTATCATGTACACTGTCTGTAAAAAGTTCTGCCTAAAGGGGACTGTGTTGAGTTTACCTTGGGATTATAAGTACTCTTTAACATGGAGCTCAAGGACCCAAACGCCAGCAGACATTTAGAGAATTACACTGGCCAGTGGTGTAGGCAGGGATTTTTGAATGATATGCCCTTAATGTTACTAATATTATCTACATTTCATTGTGCTGGTCTTCATTTGTTGCAGACTTTGTAATATTGCATCGTTTGGTACGATCCTACCCAACTTTTCCATTTCAGAGCTTTTGCCATATTAAAGCCCATTTAAACTGTTCTCAGTTGTGTCGTGGTCACTCAGGTCCAGGTACAGGACAGATCATTACTGGTGCAGGGTAGAAGGACCTAATACAATCAATGGCTCCCCTGGGGCCACAGGGTGACCGTGCTCCATGTTAACCTGTCATTTGGTGAGTGTCTCTCGATGGGCCCGGGTCCAGTTGTGTTCGGCGGGCTTTTTTCGTATGGGTCAGCATTCATCGTGATTGACACTGGATTTACATTGGGTAACATATTTTATTTTAATAAAGGACTTTTCAAACCTGTCTGTGTTTTATTTACTTTTGACATTTTTTGGGGTGAATGAGTAGGGGTACTATGTACCACCTACTCATTTTCATGGGAGGGTCAGATCTGCGTGCCCCTTGTTAAAGGGGGCTTCCAGTTACTGAAATGTCACCCCATGCACCCCCACAATCACCAGGCCAGAGTTGTGGGGAAAAGGCACTTATTCTCATCAAGATGGAGACAAGGTGCTTTGGGGGGGGCACCCCACCATTTTGAGGGCATCTAACCTGGTTTGGTTCTGGCCTGCTCACCTGCATACTTGGATAAGGGTGTGGTATGGATGTTGGAGGGGACCCCACTCTGTTTTTTTTACATTTTGGCATGGGGTTCCCCCCAAAATCTTGCCTGCTGTTATTTTTTAAACATTTTTTTAACCGACACTTGTCTTGTTTACATTCTGCTGTCAGTGGAAAAACCCGTTGATAGCAGATGAGTTAAGTGTACCAATTGGAATATTTCCATTGACATCTGTGGCGAGAGCTGTTTGATCATGTTCAGATAACACAGAGACAGTGGCTACAAATAAAGTGGAGCCTGAAAATAAGGAATGCTAATTAAGCCAAATATCGCATAAGACTTCAAAAGGTGAAAGAGTTCTGGACACAATATGCTGTGCAACAAAAGCCATGCTCCACACTGTCATGAGCAGAAAAGCCTTGAAACCATATCGAAGTAGGCCTAATGTAGGATCCCCTTGAGATCCCCTTGAGATGAGAAGGCTCTGTTCAGCAGTAAACTGGACAAAAATCAGCAAAATCACAGGCTACCCTAAGACAGACAGGAAATTCCATAAGCAAAGGTTCTAAACACCCAGAGTACAAACACAAGCAAGGCTTATAAAATAGAGGACTATTGAGTACCTGTGTGAGTATGGCATGAGGACATGCTTACAGAAGCTAGGCTTCTTTTCCCCATACTAATGGCTGCTGATACAGGACACAAGCACTGTATTATCATTTGTGGAGGCAACGGGAATGTTGAGCTGTGACATCAGAGATCAGAGCTGTGCATGCATCAGAGACACTACTCCAGTTGTGTTCCTGATGGAGCACACACTGTGTAGCATCATGGAGAGGGCACTAAGGGCTGACCAGCAGGAGATGAACTTCCTTGTATCTCAGGGCATGCTGTATCCAGACACTGACCCTGTGAGACCACAGCAGGCATGGGAGAAGTAGGGTTGCCACAGGTACTCTCTTTACAAAACTGCTTCAGCTCAGACACATTTGCGGGATGTTTGGTGCAAATGGTTCTCTTGAGGTCATTCCATAGCATACCTATGGGGTTATGGTCTGGACTCTGACTTGGAAAATCCAAAAGGCACATTTTCTTTTTCTGAAGCCAGTCTGTGGTGGATTTACTTTGATGCTTAGGGTCATTGTTCTGCTGCATCGCCCAACTTCTTCTAAGCTTCAGCTGGTGGACAGCCTGACATTATCATGTAGGATATGTTGGTAAACTTGTGAATTAATTTTCCTCTTGATAATAGCAAGTGGTCCAGGTCCTGAGGCAGCAGGTCCAAATCATGATGTTCCCTCCACTATACTTTACTGCTGGGATGATGTTTTGATGTTGCTGATATAAGTTGTGCCATACATATTACTGAGTATTCTTACTAAACAATTCAACTTTTGTTTCATTAGTCCACAAAACATTTTCCCAGAAGTGTTGTGGTTTTCCAAGGTGCAAATTTCAGGTGTGCAGCAATTTTTGTTTTTGGACAACACCTCCTCCATGGTGTTTTGCCATCTACAAATGGCAGACTCATGAACAGGGATTTTTACCAATTCCAGAGATGTCTTCAAGCCTTTAGCTGTTATTGGGTTCCACTTTTCCTTACTAAGGATTCTACTTTGTGCCTCGGGAGTCATCTTGGCTGGGTGCCCACTTCTAAGAGGTTTAGCCACATTTGAAACTGTCTCCATTTATAGACAACTTGCCTAACTGTTGATTGATGGATGCCTAAACACTTTGAGATTGCTTTGTATCCTTTTTACAGGCTCCTTTTTGCAAGCATGGTTAACATCAGCTGATGCTTTTTATGAACAGAAATCTTAAAATGTTTGAGTGTCTTTTATCAATCATAATAGCGATAAACCACACCTCCAAACGCATTTCATTGACTGGATTCCAAGTGTAAACTACTGATTCCAATTAGATTTCAATGAAGTAATTAGTCTATGGGTTCAATTACTTTTCCCTCCAGCACTGTGAATGTTTAATGAGTGCTTTCAATAAAGACACGAGAAATTAGAATTGTTTGTGTTATCAGGTTAAGCACATTAGGTTTTGTCTATTGTGACTTAAATGACGATCAGATCATATTTTATGGAAAATTACTGTAGAAAACAAGTTAATTCCAAGGGGTTCACATACTTTTTTCTTGTCACTGTATTGCAGTTATTATACAGTTTTATGGGGAATACTGCTCCATGTATCCGACAGTATTGACAAGTCGTATTTCCACATGGGCCCATGGTTGTACCTCATTTCAAAAATTGGAACATTATCTTTCACCTTACTGGTCAGTGGTGAAACTCTCCTTATGCATGGACCATTACACAATTAGTCCTTACTGTGTACTGAAGTGCTACCCTTTTGTTTTCATCTCTGCTATCCATATTTCCAGTGGTTGGTAAACTGTTCAAGTCAGTGGGACTTTTAGTCTGTTTTTGATGGTCAGCGACATGTGAATCCATATTTTTCCTTAACCAAGTTTGACCTTTTTTGTAACTTGTATATTGACAGTAATGAAGCCAAAATCAGTGCTTGTCGGCTTGGAAAAAATGGCAGCCTCTCTAAAAAATGTGTTGTAATTCTCAATTGCTATATAATATAGGTACCGTATATACTCGAGTATAAGTCGTTCCGAGTATAAGTCGAGGCCCTAATTTACCACAAAAAAAATAGGAAAAACGTATTGACCCGAGTATAAGACGAGGGTGAGAAATGCACAGCTACTGTAAGTGGAAAAAGAGGGTCAACAATGCCCATTTGCAGCATCACTGTGCCCATTTGCAGCATCACTGTGCCCATTTGCAGCCATAGGTCCCCCGAACTTCAAACTCAGTAGTTAAGGGTTCCTAGCTGCAGCCAAAATTTGGGGTCTCTGAACCCAAAGGGTCCCGAAATGACATTGCTGCAGATAGACACAGTTGACCGAATTTGGGGCCCCGTATCTCGGGGCCTCTTAGTGCTAAGAACCCCAAATTTGGTGTGCAAACCCAGTGGAACTAGCACCACAAAATTTCCAGCTCAGGTTTCTAGCACCAAGTGGCCCCGAGATACAGGGCCCCAAAAATCAGTTCAGAAAATGTCAAGCACTTTTCTGCAGCAGAGAATTACATTTTCTGAACCAGATTTGGGGCCCCGCATCTCAGGGCCACTTGGTGCTAGGAACCCCAGCTTTGGATATGTTATGGTACCAGTTCCACTGGGTTTGCACACCAAATTTGGGGTTCCTAGCACCAAGTGGCCCTGAGATATGGGGCCCCAAATTCGGTTCAGAAAATGTCAAGCACTTTTCTGCAGCAGAGAATGACATTTTCCAAACCGATTTTGGGGCCCCGTATCTCGGGGCCACTTAAAGCTAGGAACTTCAGCTTTGGATATGTTGTGGAACCAGGTCCACTGGGTTTGCATACCAAATTTGGGGTTTCTAGCACCAAGTGGCCCTGAGATACGGGGCCCCAAAATCGCTTCGGAAAATAAAATTTTTTGCTGCAGAAAAGTGCTTGACTCAAGTATAAGTCGAGGGGGGCACTTTCAGGACAAAAAAATGTGCTGAAAAATTCGACTTATACTCGAGTATATACGGTACATTCTTTTTAATAAATACCATAATCTGTGCATATTCAACACTACAAGTAGTAACTAAATGTACTTTATGATACTCCGTTCCCCTGCTAATGACTTCTTGCAACATTTTTTCCTTAGCCTTATCTCTCATCTGTTAATTCAGTCTGTCTTGGTAGCATCTATATCCTAATCTTTCCTTTACTATTCTATATACCTTCAAATACAATTCTGTATGTATGCAGTTTTTACAGGATCTAACAAATTCTCCCATGGCTTTGATGGGTTGGGATGAATGGCAGCTCGTCGCATTCAAGATTGTATTAAATGCACAATTGTGTTAATAGGAATTCAGTTGATGTTACCAAAAACATTCTGAAGTTCCTTTTTATAGTAACTATAAATCCTGAAATTATGTTTCAAAGCAACTAGAGCAAACTGTTTTGTGATCGAGGAGTATAATGCTTTAACATCACCCATGTTAGACCTCCATTTCAGGAAACAATGTTCTATATGAGAGAGGACTGACTTTGTATCTGTTATAAATCCCAGTAGTCTCATAATTAATTGCCCCCATACAGATCTTCTCCCATTGTGTCTTGATAATATTTGAAATGTCCTGCCTAGTTCAAAGGCAAGCTAATGTAGCACTGCCCCCATGGGGGTCGTTGAGTATAGTCTTCCCTGGGCCTCCTTCTAAATATCCTGCAGCCAGACACTTGGGTATTTTCACACGGCCACCCACTCACTCCTTATCCAACGACCAGTCTAGGGTATTTGTTTTTTTTTTTTTTTTTTATTTATTAGTAGAACTCGGATAGGAGAAGGGATTAGTGGGATACTTCAACTTGAACTATGCACAGATGAGGCCAACTCTCACTTGACCTCATTATAGTGAATTGAGTAGCAGACTCCCTGCTGCACCACACTACAATTGTATGGAAGAATAAGTCCTTTGCTTGCTCTGGCAGCAGACTCAATGAGCTACAATTCTTCGGAACACTCACCAGTATCACTGAGTCAGCCCCCACCCAATCAAAAAAAGCTTTGGGGTGTGGGATAGGAAGGCTGAAGCATGATATTTTTCAGTGGACTCACCCACAAATTTTTTTCACATATTTTTTTTTCAATTTTCACATGACCACTGGTGGTCTACCCATCAGTATAATATTGAACTGTACAAAATCTTAACTTGATACAGTAGATGTTACTATACTGTATGTTATTAACATCTGTTTTACAACTAGTACACAGGTAAACACTAGAAACACTAGCATAGACTTTGTCTCATCTTACCATTAGACATCACACCGACAAACACACATCTGCACGCACACAGTATCTCACAAAAGTAAGTACACCCCTCAAATTTTTGTAAATATTTTATGATATATTTTCATGTGAAAGAAATGACACTTTGCTACAATGTAAAGTAGTGAGTGTACAGCTTGTATAACAGTGTAAATTTGATGTTCCCTCATAACAACTCAACACACAGCCATTAATGTCTAAACCGCTAGCAACAAAAGTGAGTACACCCCTAACTGAAAATATCCAAATTGGGCCCAAAGTGTCAATATTTTGTGTGGCCATGGTTATTTTCCAGCACTGCCTTAACCCATTTAAGCATGGAGTTCACCAGAGCTTCAAAAGTTTCCACTGGAGTCCTCTTCCACTCCATGATGACATCACAGAGCTGGTGGATGTTAGAGTCCTTGCGCTCCTCCACCTTCCATTTGAGGATGCCCCATAGATGCTCAATAGGGTTTAGGTCTGGAGACATGCTTGGCCAGTCCATCACCTTTACCCTCAGCTTCTTAAGCAAGGCAGTGGTCACCTTGGAGGTGTGTTTGGGGTCGTTATGTTGGAATACTGCCCTGGGGCCCAGTCTCCAAGGGGGGGGGGGGCATGCTCTGCTTCAGTATGTCACAGTACATTTTGGCATTCATGGTTCCCTCAATGAACTGTAGCTCCCCAGTGGCGACAGCACTCATGAAGCCCCAGACCATGACACTCCCACCACCATGCTTGACTGTAGGCAAGACACACTTTTCTTTGTACTCCTTACGTGGTTGCTGCCACGCATGCTTGACACCATCTGAACCAAATACGTTTATCTTGGTCTCATCAGACCACAGGACATGGTTCCAGTAATTCATGTCCTTAGTCTGCTTGTCTTAAGCAAACTGTTTGCAGGCTTTCTTGTGCATCATCTTTTAGAAGAGGCTTCCTCCTGGGACGACAGCCATGCAGACCAATTTGACGAGCAGAGTAATAAACTTGCATCAGGATATAGAAATTTTGCAGAATGACCTGAATATAATAAAAGAGTGGGTGGACAAATGGTAAATGAGTTTTAATGTGGAGAAATGCACTTGAGGTCAAAAAACAAATGAAAAACATTCACTAGGTAGAGAACAGCTGGGAGAATCAAGGATGGAGAAGGATCTGGGGGTGCTAATAGATAATAGATTGAGAAACAGCAAGCCAAGCTGCAGTTACCAAAGCAGACAGAATATTAGCATGCATAAAAAAGGGGATATACTCCAGGGACAAAACTATAATTATTAACTATAATTCTGCCACCTTATAAAGCTCTGGTCAGGCCTCATCTGGAGTTTTCCATTTACTGGTTCTGGTCACCAGTCCTCCCAAGGCATGTGCTGGAGCTGGAGAGAGTCCAAAGAAGGGCAACAAAACTAATAAGGGGACTGGAGAACCTCAATTATGAGGAACGGCTGCAAACACTAAATTTATTCTCGCTGGAGAAAAGACACTTGATTGGGGACATGATAGCGATCTACAAATATCTCAATGGGGATCCCAGTTTAGGAAATAAACTATTCAGTCCTAGGGATTTTAAAAGGACACGGGGGCACACAATGAGACAGGTTGAATTGGATGGACTATTGTCTTCTTTCAGCCTTACCGACTATGTAACTATGGAACTATTTGGTGCAGTGTGCGGCGTATGGTCTGACAGGCTGACCCCCCACCCCTTCAACCTCTGCAGCAATGCTGGCAGCACTCATACGTCTATTTCCCAAAGACAACCTCTGGATATGATGCTGAGCATGTGCACTCAACTTCTTTGGTGGACCATGGCGAGGCCTGCTCTGAGTGGAACCTGTCCTGTTATACTGCTGTATGGTCTTGGCCACCATGCTGCAGCTCAGTTTCAGGGTCTTGGCAATATTCTTATAGCCTAGGCCATCTTTATGTAGAGCAACAATTCTTTTTTTCAGATTCTCAGAGAGTTCTTTGCCATGAGGTGTCATGTTGAACGTCCAGTGACCAGTATGAGAGAGTGAGAGCGAAAACACCAAATTTAACACACCTGCTCCCCATTCACACCTGAGACCTTGTAACACTTTTGTTGCCAGCGGTTTAGACATTAATGGCTGTGTTTTGAGTTATTTTGAGGGGACAGCAAATTTACACTGTTATACAAGCTGTACACTCACTACTTTACATTGTAGCAAAGTGTCATTTCTTCAGTGTTGTCACATGAAAAGGTATACTAAAATATTTACAAAAATTTTGTGAGATATTGTATAATAAAAATGTTATATCCTACTTACCTAAACTTGAATGAGACTCTTCTTCTGATTTATTTGACCGTGAATGGAAATGAGAAGGCATACCTGTTGAAGTACCTAATACATAGAAAAAAAACATCTCAGTTTCACTTGCTAGAAATCAAATGGCAACACAAACCCATATTTTAAGGCAAGTGATTATGCTCGTAACCACTTCACGGAAATTAACGTACCTGTATGTCAGTACTTTAATGTTAAATACCGGGGTTATGGCAACAGCTAGCTGCCATAACCCTGGTATTTTCAGGAACGGAGTGCGGTTCTGTAAGATAAAAGTAGTCTCTGCGGCGGATTCGATGCAAGCCACACCCCTCCTGCCACTCTCAGGTCGTCTCTGCCGCTTACCAGACTTGCCGGTAGAGGCGGAGACGATTGGGTCCTTCCCCCTGGATTTCGAGTGAGGGAAAGATGGCCCCCGCTTGGCTCCATAACATTAGATGGCGGAAACGACGTCAAACGTCACTTCCGCCCAATGCGGAAAGGAGAAATATATATATATTTTTTTAATTACATTTTTTTTTTTTTTTTTATTGCACTTATTGGGTCTTTTTGACCCCAGATCTCATATTTAAGAGGTCCTGCCTTGCTTTTATTCTATTACAAGGAATGTTTACAAAAGTGACCCAATTTCTTTTTTTTTATAAGGACAGTGTAAAAACAAAAAATAAAAAAAAAATAAGAATTTTTTATAGCGCCCCATGCCACCTAGCTCACGCGCAGAAGCGAACGCATACGTAAGTCGCATCCGCATATGAAAATGGTGTTCAAACCACACATGTATCACCACGATCATTAGAGCGAGAGCAATAATTTTAGCACTAGACCTCCTCTGTAACTCAAAACTGGTAACCTGTAGAAATTTTTAAGTGCCAAAGTTTGTTGCCATTCCACGAGTGTGCGCAATTTTGAAGCGTGACATGTTGGGTATCAATTTACTTGGCATAATATTATCTTTTTCACAATATGGAAAAAAAATTGGGCTAATTTTACTGTTGTCTTATTCTATTTAACTCAAAAAAGTGTATTTCTTCCAAAGAAATTGCGTTTGTAAGACCATGGCGCAAATATGGTGTGACATAAAGTATTGCAATGACCGCCATTTTATTCTTTAGGGTGTCTGAAAAAAAAAAAATATAATGTTTGGGGGTTCCAAGTAATTTTCTAGCAAAAAAAAAAAAAAATGACTTTACCTTGAAAAAAACAGATTTCAAAACGAGGCTCGGGGCTGAAGTGGTTAAAAAACAATGATTTAAAAAATATATATATATTCGGCAGTTTTAATAGCAAATGCTACTTTTTTTCTTCCTTGACCCTGTCATTTCTGTACTCAGGGGTGTCACTTCTATTCTCTTAACAATTACAATTAATTCTCTTAGAAGTCTTAGCCCTTCTGAAAACATGTCTGAACTCTACCTTACGTTTGCCCTTATCACAATGTAGTGCTCAACACTTAACACATATTTATAAAGAAGGATTCTAACTTAGATTTTTCATTAATGCGTTTTGTTCCCCAGAGGACAAAGTACATATAGTACTTCACCCTATTGTCTTCCTATTTGCGGTCTAAAGCTAGCTGTGAGTTTGGATATGTTATGGTTCATATTGGACATTATATACATATTCTCCTGGGAGAATTTTTCGAAAACCATAATGAGTAGCATGGCCTTTTAGATTTTGTAGATTTTAGACCAGCCTATTACTGCTTGATAAAAATGTGTTGCTTTAAAACTACCTGAATAAGGCCATTTTTTTAAGACTTATATGAATCAGATTGGGGTACTGTTGCCATATGTAAGCCAAGCCAATTGTAAAAGGAAAAAAAATATTTCACTGAAAAACATGCTGTAGGTAATTTTATATTTAAAAATAGTCACATTGCTACATGTTCCCCATGGCAATGCCTAGATTCCTATGCCTTTTTTTATACAGTACTTTGCCTATTAGCCCTTAAAATTTGCATAAATCAATTTAAAGTATTTGCCCCTATAGACTGCAATGGGTTGTGCCAGGGCTACTGATAGCAATCAGGGAGCCCTGTACAGCCTACCTTACAGGGCTCCCATTCCTCCAAAAATATTGAATTATATTTTTGCTTAAATGCAATGGCCACAATGCTAAGCTTTACAGCCATGGCAGAAGACCCATTCAAGCGATTAGTGGCACGAAGGCAATATCTGCAACCCCACCGTGTTCATTGAGGATGGTGAGTCCCCCCCCTTGCTCACCACCCTGAAATAACCCAATTACCCACCTGTGTGCCCTCAGAAGCTGCCAGCGGGAGCGGAGGGAAAACTGCAGCACTACACTACAGGGGAAAGGGGCACACAGGAGTCCCATCCCTAGTGTTAACTAGGGATGAGATTCCAGTCCACCTAATCATAAGTCAGAGGCACCCCATCATCTGCAGCCCATATTAAAGTGGTTGTAAACCCGGCGAAAAAAACTAACCCCCCTCCCCCCCCCGCAAGACAAAGGCATAATGAGCTAGTATTCATTGCATATTAGCTCTTTATGAAATAATTAGCTTAGAATGAAGCTGTTGCAGCGGTCCCCGTACACCGCTGTGGCCAGCCACGTCTCTGGAATGTTACTTCCGGGTTCGCGGGCTCTGGCACTGTGATTGGTCGGGGCCATGATGACGTCACTTCCCCGGATGCACGCGGGAGCCACTGGTAACAGCACAGCTGCTGAAGAAACGACACAAACAAGCCGTTTCTTCAGTGCACATGCGCCGATGACGTTGGCACATGCCTATAACATGAATATCTCCTTAACAGTGCAAGCTGAGGAGATATTCACAGTACATACAGATAAGCCTTATTATAGGCTTACCTGTAGTAAAAAGTTGTTATACTGGGTTTACAACTACTTTAACAAGGAGCAAAGTCTCAGAAGTAGTAGCAAAGTCTCAGAACCTTAGGGCACCTATCAGGGAAGAGGGTGCCCCATGACCCTCTTCCCTGATAAGCAGGGAAGAGGGTCATGGGGCACTCACAGAAGGGTCAAACAGAGGCTTGCAAAATTCTCCTATACCCATTTAGAGACAGTGGAATAGGTTTAGGAGAATTTTGCAAGCCTCTGTTTGACCCTTCTGTGAGAGCCCCATGACTTTCTTCTCTGCTTATCATGTTGTGCCCTAAGGTTCTGAGACTTTGCTCCTTCAGCAGCAGCATCCTTCATCGGGCAGGTGTCTCTTCTCCATCTGCTGGAATGGAAGAAAAAAAATGTCCCCAAACCACCCTCATGCCCAATGTCTTAGTGCTAGCTTGGCAAAAACTGCTGGTAATGCAAATGCTCCCAATCCAACTCCTAGAATTAGCCCACTTATGCAAGTTTATGCTACACCACAGCAGCAGGTACCCAGCGGTCCTTATTTTGCCCAAAAACCCACATGACCACAGACACATGATCAAGAAAGCATGGGTAGGGATGCTACATATTCTTCATGGTGCACCAGATCAACATGCTGGCAGATGGGAAGCATGGAGGATGGGGCACACCACTGGAAATGGTGATGTTTCCATGTGTCATGTACATTAGTGACAGTGCAGTCACCAGTGCCCCTCCTTCCCCGTGGCTTTACCCTCTGACTCCTCCAGATCAGTAGTCCTTCCCTAGTGCCCCAGAGCAAGTGCAACCTCTTATGTCAAGTACTGCCATGATGTTTTGATGCTCATATGCTTGAGGGACAGGACCACAATTTAGCAACTCTCCAGACCCAGCCTGAAAGGTGGAGGACCAGCACTAACCTGTTTTACCAAGGAAAGATCATACATCAACTGGTACAACCTCAACTAGGCAGTACAGTGGTTCATTATCATGTACCTTGTCATCCAAGAGGTCCTTCAATGGGTCAGCAGGGTTTATGGTCACTTAGGTGGTCATACCTCCCCAGTGTTTGCCTGGCAAAAATGCAGCCCAAACACCTGGTCTGTGACACTCCCACACACTGGAACTGAATGTTGGTAATCAGCAGCGTGCCATCAATGGTAAAAGAACGGGCTCTGGCTTAACTAAAGTGTTTTTTGCTACATCAGTGGCTCATCATTCAGAATATATATAACATTTTGGCACCTTTTAAAGAGGCAACTAAAATAGTGAGTCACAATGAGGTTGGGATTAGTGATGCAGTTGATCTCATATTTTTCCTGTATCACATACTCCAGCGGCCTGATAGAACAGGGCCAGCAGAATCCTTTGCCTATTGCCTTCATTGCTGTAAAGTAGAGGCAGAAAAGGAATATGAGAAATAGAATTGGGGTGCTGGGGGTGAGGAAGAGAAGGAAATGGGCAGACTTCAAAGTGGGAATTTCACCCTTTTAAACCCTAGGAGTTATACTGGTTGGAGTGAGATTGTTGAGGACAATGTTGTCCCCAGAAACAGTGAAATCTTGGGGTCCTCTATGACAGGCAATTTGTGGCAAAAGGGTCTTTTGTGCTCAAATGCCTGAGCAAGGACTCCAGGACTCGGGACATCAAAGAGAGGGATCACAATTCGGTGGCTATCCTATTGGAACCCTGATAAAAGACTAATATGACTGACATCTTGCCACTATCCCAGAGGGAACACAAAATGTGCATGAGCCCCTTTCACACATTTCCTTATAGTTGCAGGATCCGCTCTGGTTACCAATATGCCTAAAATTCTTTGATCACTAAAACAAGGAGCAGCAATGGTGGGGGACACGATGCGCATACCCGGCGGTCGCAATGACCGTCGGCCACCCGCGATCCCAGGCACGAGAAACAAAACGGGGATCTGTGTGTGTAAACACACCAATCACAGTTCTGTTAGTAGAGGAGAGACAGATTGTGTGTTCCTATTAGTTAGGAACAGAAATTAGTCTCCTCCTCTAGTCACTCCCATCCCCCCACAGTTAGAACACACACTGAGGGGACATATTTAACCCCTTGATCGCCCTCTAGTTTTAACCCCTTCCCTGCCAGTGACATTTATACATTAATTAGTGCATTGTTATAGCACTGATGGCTGTATTAATGTCAATGGTCCCAAAAAAGTGTCAAAAGTGTCCGATCTGTTCGCCGCAATGTCGCAGTCCTGCTAAAACATCACTGATCGCCACCAATACTAGTAAAAAAGAAAAAGAAATATATGCTTATTGCAATATTTTTTTTACCAAAATTATGTAGAAGAATATATATTGAGCTAAACTGATGAAGAAATTTGTTTTAAAACAAAATTTGGAATATTTATTTTAGCAAAAACTAAAAAAAAAATATATATATTTTTTTAAATTGTCGCTCTTTTTTGTTTAAAGCACAAAAAATAAAAACCGCAGAGGTGATAAAATACCACCAAAAGAAAGCTCTGTTTGTGGGGAAAAAAAAGACGTCAATTTTGCTTGGGTACAGCATCCCACGACCACGCAACTGTCAGCTAAAGCAACGCGGTGCCGTATCGCAAAACAAATGCTCTGGTCATTAAGGGAATAAAACCTTCTGGGGTTGAAGTGGTTAAACCAAAGTGGCCATGCCATTTTACAGGCAGCACTTGAACCACATAATTGCTGAATACATTTGGTCCAGGGCTGATGCAGGGAAGACATGGATTATTAAGTTTCCAGGCTAGACCAGTGGCCAGTATGCACTGGATTCTGAGAGTGCCTACAGGGCAGCAGGAGGTTTTGTTAGGAGATTAATCCACTTATCCACTGACAGTATGGACTGGCTGACTTTCATTACCATGAACCAGTCTTGGATTACCAATGACTACAAAATACCCACTGCTGATGCTATAGGACTAAACTTTTGAGTGTCATCCAGTTGAAAAAAAGCACACACCTGCAATGAGTACCATCTTTCTGGGTCTATTCCACCACTGTAAATGTACCACGCAATGTTTCCGCAGCCTGACCTCAGCTGCAACACTTCTAATCGGAGGGGCTTCAGGTAATGTGTGAATATATTGAGGAATACTTTTTAACCAGCTTTCAAGTGTGCATATCTTTCTTTAGAGTTCTGTGCATAGAGTCAAGGCTGTGCAGACACCTACACTTCGCAGCTTACACATGATTGTACATATATACATGAATGTACACTCAGGACCTTTGCAGTGTCTTGCTGTGGCTCTTTTTTCTGTGCCATCTGAAATGCTGGACAACTTCCTGTCTGGTCCCATGGACATTCTTGCATGGCACCTAGTCTCTGATTAACCTTGAACTCTTTGCTCCTCCCATAAACTTCCTGTTTAGGCCATGTCCCTGTTTACTGTTTACCAGGTTATTGTGCTGTCTCTCCAGCTTTATCCAGTTGATTACTGTGTGAACCTCTTTACTGGTACAGCCACTGGCCTCCAAGCCTGATCCCAGATACAAAACAGATGTGACAACGCCCATCTTCAGCTGTTGTGCCATAGTGCCTAATTACAAAATAGCCTGCTTTACTGTCAATGCTGACTGATCTTCAGCTTGTACTTTGCAACCTGCGTTCTCTATGTTCTTCCTCCCTGACCCAGTTGACTGCTGACTTACCCTTGGATTCTGTTTGTAGCATTGCTTATTCAGGTTTTGACTTTGGCTCCATCTCAGCCTTTGATCATGCTCATGACTAGGTACTTCGCTGCCCACTCTTTGCTAACCCTTGCCTGCTCGGTGACTTTGCTATTGCCTCTGATTTGGTCCCACATTACTTGTCCAGTGCCTATGCTGGTCTGCTCCAAGATTCTGCTTTGGACTTTGATAACCATTTTCTACTGCCTGTCTACCTAAACAGTGAGTTTGGGATGACAAAGTTCTCTTTAAACCAGTGCTGGTTCTTCCTGTGGTCTCACTGAATGCTTGCCTGACACTTCAGCCTTTATGTTCTGCTGGTCCATTATGACTAAAAGGTCCTACAAGCAACATCTTTTGGCACATATGTTTCTACTCTTCCTTAGCACCATCTGTCCCACGTTCAGGGGTGCTTGGGCTAAAAATACAAGTCCACCCCCCACCCTTGTCATTTCAGTCTTCTACCAGGTATGTGACAGGTTGTGATCTTGTGGTTATGGACACTATGTTT
This sequence comes from Aquarana catesbeiana, assembly GCF_042186555.1. Lineage (NCBI taxonomy): Eukaryota > Metazoa > Chordata > Amphibia > Anura > Ranidae > Aquarana > Aquarana catesbeiana. The sequence continues at coordinate 39,641,673 of NC_133329.1, read as the reverse complement.
TGACATTTTATTATTTTTTTAAAAACAATGCAGTGTGGTACTGTGAAAAATCTCACAAACTATACTATCATTGTGTTGCTTCCCGATTTCTACAAATTATTATTTTTTAATGCATACAACTTTTTTTTTAAGCTTTGGATAGAATGAAAATGAATTAGAATCCCTGTTGTGTATTTATCACTGTCTTATTCCCTGTTAGGAAGATTCACCCTGGCTATTTGTGTTGTTTATCATTAGCACCAAAAGTGAAAATAAGTTCCACATTTTGGAATGTCGCCAGAACAGAAATAGAGGAAATCTTCCAGTAGGGAAACTAGTTCTGGTGCCAATAGTCACAACCAAGGATTCTCTCACTTTTTTTTTATAATTGTATATTTACTGGGTTTTCCAAAACAATACAAAGAACAATATCAGAGGAACATAGCCAAAAAGCATGTCATATCAAATAAAGCTGTACATGTAACAGCACAATACAATAAGGTATAAACGGTCATAAAAGGAACATTTACCACTTGACCAGTGGAGCTGATTAAGTGTGCGAGGGGAATATCTCATAACCCCATTGTGGCTCCATCATTTAGGCCAATGAGGTACAACATGATAAAGAACTATAACATTTAAGAACATCAAGAAAAAAAAGAGGGAAGGGATACACAATTTATTTTGACAAAACAGCTGTCATATGGATAGAAATAGGGGATAGAAATAGGGATAATCTAATAAGGAGAGTGTTCAATCAGGGGTGGGGGGAATTGCTTCTGAGTTAAATCGAGAATTATCCCACACATTTGAAAAGTGGAATAGAGAGTCATGAAGCACTGCTGTCAAACGTTCCATTCTGCGTATGTGAGCTATGGTCTGTAATAGTTGGGACTGTGTAGGAGGATTAGAGAATAAACAACAGGTGGGTATTACTCTTTTAGCAGCTAGTAAAATAAAAGTCACCAATTTCCTGGTATGTTTGGAGACACCCGGGCTTGGGAGACTCAATAGATAATGAACTTGGTCTAGAGGAAAATCTCACTCAAAAAGCTCCTGAAGGAGAGATTGCACCGAGATCCAAAAAGATCGGATCATGGGGCAATCCCAGAAAATGTGATAGTGCGTACCCACATCTTTAAGGCATCTCCAACAGGTCTGGGGAATGGAGGGGTCATACTTATGAAGAACTTCTTGGGTTCTGTACCAGAGCAAGAGGATTTTATAAGCTGTCTCACTCTGCTCCACGCACCTTTAAGCTTTGGATATTGAGTCCCAAATTCTTTGTCATTGTGGGAGAGAAAGACGTGTCTGAATAATTTTGGCCCACTCCTGCATATAGGTATGGGAAACATCTGTAAGCGGGGTAGATTCACGGAGAATTCTATATATGGATGAAAAAAGGCTGGGTTGACATGGGCCCTGAGCACATAATAATTTGAATGCATTAGGCTTTTCCAAGGACAGGGATGATGATTTAGAGCAAAAAAAATACTTAATTTGAAGATAGGAGAAGAAAAGGCTTTTTGGGATCTCAAATTTATTGTGAAGTTCAGATTCTCTCACTTTTTAGTTATTTTCTCTTTCAAAGTATTTTATTGAATTTTCAGGAAAAAGCTTACAAATCATCAGCATTAAATGAGGGAGTACACAGCAGGGAAAATCAAACCCCCTAGGGGGTACAGTTCAAACTTGAGAGAGTAGGTATGAGTAGGATTCTAGGCTGAGACAGTACAATACTACCATTCTAGTACAAAGTTCGAGCACGTAAACCATAGAACCTTGAGAATTGAGCTGGTTGAGAGGAGGGGGGGGAGGGAGAGACCGACAGCACCCCGAATGGGAACACACTGTGCTAGAACGGAGCTCTCCAACCCATCCCCGTCCCCCCCCTCAGCAGACATAAAAAGGCACTTGGCGTCTAACAAAGCCGTTAAAACCTACGTCATAAGCTTTTCTTGGGGGAATGACCCCCAGGGTTCCCTACTGCGGCATGTAATAAAACAGACAACTCATCAACTTGTTAAATCAAACAGATAAATAAAAAAGAAGAAAGAAGAAGAAAAGGAGTAGAGATGAGAGGGGGAAGAGAGGAAGGGAGAGAGAAGAGTAGTCAGAAGCCAATCCGCGGGAGGACTCCCCCCCAACCCCGAGGCAGCCCCACGCATCATGGTTGAATCCCTGGAATCAGGGAAATGCCCATGAAGTTGGCCCAGGGTTCCCAAATAGCTTCAAATTTCTCTTTGGTGTTGTTCAGGGTACTGGCAAGTTTCTCTTGGGCCATGATCCAAGAGATTTTGCGGGTAGCCGCTTTGAAGGAAACCCTAGGTTGTTTCCATGCCTTGGCAATAGATAGCTTAGCTCCCAGCAAAATGAAATGAATCAATTTACGTGCCAGTTTAGGTGTTTTAGGTAAGTGATCGTTTAATAGAGCTAAGGCGGGGGATCTCGGGATCTGGACTCCAGTAACTTTCTTAATCATGCGGAAAATCCTGCACCAGAAAGGCCTCAATCTTGGACATTCCCAGAAGATATGTGCCAGGGAACCCCTGAGCAGACAGCCCCTGAAGCAGCCGGGGTCCGTGGAGTGGAACATTTTGGCCAGTCTCTCCGGCTGGAGATACCATCTTGTGATAACTTTTTAGTTATTTTGTCTCATATCCTGTTTTTGACTTGAAGTGAAGGAAAATCTCCTCAATGGGAAACAGATGGCAGAAAAACTGGCAAGGGTTATAACCTTCCCTTACTCTATCCAAAATGGAAAAAAAAGAAGTTTTGCCTTTTTCAATGGCTTTTTGATTTGTTGTTATTGCTACTTCCACTGGTAATTGCAGGCCTGCTACCGCTTGATAAGAATTCAGAGCCACAACCAAAGCTAGCTAAAGAAGCCTTTTGTCAAGTTGAAATAAATCATATTGGGCTGACACTGTTGTATGCAAGTCAAGCTAAATGTAAACATTTAAAAAAATTCAATAAACTCCTAAGATATGTGATGCCAAAAAATTAGCTGAAACTATCTTTAAAATGTTGTACTGTTCTGTAACCCCACATACAACTTAAAGGCATCGCCTAAGCAAGTATTCCAAAAGGTTGTTTTTTTCTTCCCAAGTCACCCTTAAAGTCTCATTAAAAGGATCCTCTCTCACTGTATTTTTTTATTTTTTTTTTCTCATTTTTTTCACATTGCTAAATGTCCCCATGCCGAATTAAAACTTACAGGTGCTCTAATCCCTCTGTACCCCATCTAAAACTAAACAAAATAATGTTTGCATTTAAAATCAAGATTCCCTGCCAGAGATTATAGTGGGGATAGCTGCTAAGTTTGGGTTTCATCGATTTAAGTAGGGTTCAATTTTCGGTTACAATCTCCCCTCTAATTTTTCTAAACCTAGGGGCTATAACTCTAATGTATTTAATGTATTTAGGAAGATAGCTTGGGATGCTGCTACTGTAAACAGAGCTAAGTATAAAAGAAAAAAAAATTGTGCTGCCAGAGTACACGGTCGATAAGGCTGTCGTTAAACATCGTACTGTGCCGTGACACCATGTAAAACTTTAAAGCCTAAGTCCAAGTTACATTTTACTTTAAATAGTTTGTTTGGGCCAAGCTACAGTGCCTTGCAAAAGTTTTCACCCCCCTTGGCTTTTTACCTATTTTATTACATTACAGCCTTTAGTTCAATGTTTTTTTTAAAAATCTGAATTATATGTGATGGATCAGAACACAATAGTCTAAGTTGGTGAAGTAAAATTAGAAAAATATATACATAAAACTGATAATTGGCATGTGCGTATGTATTCACCCCCTTTGTTATGTAGTCCATAAAAAGCTCTGGTGCAACCAATTACCTTCAGAAGTCACATAATTGGTGAAATGATGTCCATCTGTGTGCAATCTAAGTGTCACATGATCTGTCATTACATATACACACCTTTCTGAAAGGCCCCAGAGGCTGCAACACTTAAGCAAGAGGCACCACTAACCAAACTCTACCATGAAGACCAAGGAACTCTCCAAACAAGTAAGGGACAATGTTGTTGAGAAGTACAAGTCAGGGTTAGGTTATAAAAAAATATCCAAATCTTTGATGATCCCTAGGAGCACCATCAAATATATCATAACCAAATAAAAAGAACATGGCACAACAGCAAACCTGCCAAGAGACGGCCGCACACCAAAACTCACGGACCGGGCAAGGAGGGCATTAATCAGGGAGGAGCACAGAGACCGAAGGTAACCCTGGAGGAGCTGCAGAGTTCCACAGCAGAGACTGGAGTATCTGTACATAGGACCACAATAAGCCGTACGCTCCATAGAGTTGGGCTTTATGGCAGAGTGGCCAGAAGAAAGCCATTACTTTCAGCAAAAAACAAAATGGCACGTTTTGAGTTTGGGAAAAGGCATGTGGGAGACTCCCAAAATGTATGGAGGAAGGTGCTCTGGTCTGATGAGACTAAAATTGAACTTTTTGGCCATCAAAGAAAATGCTATGACTGGCACAAACCCAACACATCACATCACCCAAAGAACACCATCCCCACAGTGAAACATGGTGGTGGCAGCATCATGCTGTGGGCATGTTTTTTAGCAGTCGGGACTGGGAAACTGGTCAGAGTTGAGGGAAAGATGATGGTGCTAAATACAGGGATATTCTTGAGCAAAACCTGTACCACTGTGTGTGATTTGAAGCTAGGACGGAGGTCCACCTTCACTTGAGTGGTTTAAGGGGAGACATGTAAATGTGTTGGAATGGCCTAGTCAAAGCCCAGACTTCAATTCAATAGAAAATCTGTGGTCAGACTTAAAGATTGCTGTTCACAAGCGCAAACCATCCAATTTGAAGGAGCTGAAGGTTTGAGGAGGAATGGGCAAAAATCCCAGTGGTAAGATGTGGCAAGCTCATAGAGACTTATCCAAAGCGACTTTGAGCTGTGATAGCCGCGAAAGGTGGCTCTACAAAGTATTGACTTTAGGGGGGTGAATAGTAATGCACATTGACTTTTTCTGTTATTTTGTCCTATTTGTTGTTTGCTTCACAATAAAAAAAAACATCTTCAAAGTTGTGGGCATGTTCTGTAAATTAAATGATGCAAATCCTCAAACAAGCCATGTTAATTCCAGGTTGTGAGGCAACAAAACACAAAAAATGCCAAGGGGAGTGAATACTTTTGCAAGGCATTGTACGAAGCTTCCTGTGAAGGGAAGAGCAGCACTCAGCTCACCTTGGTCTTGTTCTGGAAATGGGACAGGAAGTCCTGGTATCGCTACTGAAACAAATCTCTGTATACTGTATGCTGCTACTGTCAGGGATCCACCAGCACGGGAAGTGCGAACAGGCATGCGCACGCGCGCCGCTGGTCAATCTGAGTATCGGCGTGTGTGTAAGCCTCGCCGCGCGCCACGGGCGCACGCAAATGTGCGACGAGTACGGGTGCGCGTGCAATGGGGGCACGCGCAACGGGTGCATGCGCGTGACGGGCGTGCGCTAATGTTGTTTGGTGCCAGTGGCCCTATAAGAGGGGCTCAGCTACACTTGTGCGGCGCTGTTCATCTGCAGCTCTGCACCCACATTCCTGATTCTGCTAGTTGTTCCTGTGATTACCAACCCGGCTTTTGTCTGACCTCTCTGACCTCTCCAGTTCCGACCCCGGCTTGTCTGACCCTGCTTTTGAACTTCTGCCTGATCTCTGTTGCCGAACCTTGCCTGCCTTCTGACCTTGCTCCAGCCTGCTGCTCCAGCCTGCTTGTCTACCCGTGCTGATCCGGCCTGCCTGACTAATCTTCTGCCTTGCTCCAAGTGTGCTGTGTCCTGTCCAAGTCTTGTAGACGCTGCTTCGGCTACCACCGGTCCTGTGGTCGCTGGTCTGCTGCCTTCCAGTCATCTGCTGCAGTTCTACCTTCCTGGGAGTTCTCATCCAGCATCACATCTGCCACTGCAACCTGCTCAGACACTCCTACCCCGCTGTGCTCATGAAACCACTGTCTCCACTCCAGTGGTCCCTGAACCAGAGTCGTAAGAGAGGTCTTCTCCTCCTAAGACAGGCTCAACACCAGGTACCTAACAGCTACCTACAGTTTAAACAGCCCTGACAGCCATCCCATTTTGCAAATGTACCTTGCCCATGTGGTAGCATAGATAAGGTACATTGATGACGTGATGATGGCGTGGAATGGGTCCTTTGAGCAATTAAATGAGTTAATTAGTGAACTGGGTAGAAATTAACTGAATATTAGATTGACCTATAAGCACCATCCTTATGAAATCCCTATGAAATTTACTTCCTGCATTTATACATCTTAAGGGAGGGAAAGTCATCTTAGCACACAAACTTTTAGAAAAGATACTGCGGCAAATGCCCTATTGCATGCAACAAGTCATCACGCAGAGCCCAATTCAGAAAGGAAGCAACTATGATGTATAGGAGGGTCAGGGAACATGAATATAGCCATTAAGTGCTTAGGAGGGCACTCAAGAAAGCTATGGGTACCGAATGCCAAAGCCTCCTATAGGTACATAGAGGCAGCAGAAAGACAGAAAGAGGAGAAACAGGAACCGATTAGGTTCATCACAAAATATGGGTCACAATAAAAAGAGGCAAGCTCCATACTGGACAAGCATTGGCATGTCCTTACTTCGAATCCTGAAATTGAGAAAATGGTAGGGAATAAACCACAAGTGGTTGCCTGTAGAATGAATAAGTTAAAGGATGTATTGGTCCATTCAGAATATACAAAAAGCACTCCGGAGACTTGGTTACCAAAGATAATGGGTATGCACCCATGTGGACATTGTGCCATCTGCCCGTTCATTGAAAAAAACAAAGATGTTCACGAATGCTGATGGATCCAGATCTTACCAAATAAGGGGCTTCATCATAGTTAGTCAGGTTGAAAAAAGACACAAGTCCATCTAGTTCAACCATAAATTTTTTTTTTAAATAAAATAAAAAAATATCATACAATCCCATATACCCAATCCTATACCCACAGTTGATCCAGAGGAAGGCTCAAGCAGTTGGATACGCTATATGATTGAGTGCCCCTGTAAGAAATTTTATATAGGTAAAACAAAAAGATAGCTAAAAGTCCACATAGGTGAACATCTTCGCATTATTAGAAATCGCCCAAGGGAAGAACAGGGTGAAAAAGTTAACCATATGGTTTTAGAGAGGTCCACAAAAGGGAGTACAAAGGGCTTTCAGGTAAAGGATTTCTATGCTCTGAACCTGTAACAACAGAGGGGGGGACTTTGATAAGGTCCTTCACTAGATCAAAAAAAAGATTTTAACTTTAAGTTAAAGGATTTTAAACTTAGGTAGGCTTGAACACTGAACTGAATCTTGGTGTTTTCCTTGAGGACTAAATATCTCCTCTTTCTCAAAGGCATCTTACTGAGACGTAAAGTGTTACTAAACCCACAGTAGTAAAAATCAGTCTGTATATACAGAATAGCATGCTTGTTATACTCACTGTGGAACTTAAGGGGTTAATCCTCTGCATTGTGTAAAAAGGCTCTTTGATCCTGCAGGATGTCTTGGCAATTCCAGATAATACACATGGAGGGTAGTAAAGCTGCACATGCTCAGTTTGGTCTCTATTGCTGGAGAGAATATTTCCTTGTTGAGCTGAGCTTTTCAGGTCCCATGGTATTGACATCACACATGTGGGTGTGTATACAGATCCTAAATGACAGCCCAGTCCCTCCCTCCTTCTCCATACCCAGTAACTAAAAAAAGAACAGTGGGTGGGATGTCACATCTTGATTGATGGATGATCAGCCTCCCATAACAGCATGAGGACACAGGCTATAGTGGAAATCTCCTCCTACCTGAACACTCAGCACTGGGACAGACCCTGCAGTTTATCATGTGACCGTGGTATACAGATCAGCCAAAAAGGTATATAGTGACAGTATTTTAATGTAAAAAGAAGATTTATAAGCTGTGGGCACGGGGGGGTAAACTATTTTCATATTAATGGGTTATATAGAAACACTTTAATTTTGTTTTTCATTCTATTTTATTTACCTTTTTGGAGCTTTCTTAAAAGGTAAAAATATTGATACTTTTTTTGTTTTCCATAGTGATTTTTGTATAATTATTATTTCATTTTTCAAGAGTACTAAGTACTATTTTGTACATTTTTTGTATTTAATGTTGCTTTAAAAGAGGGGCTGTTTAAAGCCAGATTGTCCTAACTGGGGCGATCACATGACTATCCTTGTATTTCTTGTGGTAATGTGTAGAGTGATTAGACTTAGGAGGTGCCTCCCACAATAAAAAGATCCCATTAAGGGATAGGACTTTATTAATTGAGGTGAGAGAGTGCGCCCCCTGCTGATCCTGAGGAAGCCTGCAGCCACACTAGGTGGGAAAATGCATTGATAGTAGCCCTCAGGCTACACACCACAGAGTCACGGACATGCAGACTATAATTTAGGCTGTTCTTTGTGAGCAGTGGCGAGTAAAGAGGACAGGTGGCCACTAACAAGGAGTCATGGCTGCTGGGATCACAGAAGCAACTTAATACCCGTCATCCACTCTGGAGCAAACAGCTGACAGTACACAAGGGCATGTAAGTTAACCACTCTTGGCACACTGATCAGGGTCGTCTTTAATGCAGGGCAAAAGGGGAAACTGCCCCGGGCCCAGCCATTGTTATGGGGCCCAAAGCAGCTGCACCTTGAGCCTGCACTGCCCGCAAATAGTTGATAAGTGGATTTGAGAGGGCCCAAGTAAATGTTTGCCCAGGGTCCAATCGATATTAAAGATGGCCCTGACACTGATCAACTATGACATGGAGACAGTGAAGCTATGGAGGTGAGCATTGCAGCTTGTGGCATCGGATTGCCATTGTTAGATGACCCGTGACACAATCATATTGCTATTCAAAAGAATCAATGCTCTTTCCCACAGAACGTCTGCACACTCACTCTGAACTATATGGTGGATGGAAGGATGTCTGGCTAACTGCCAGAACTTTACAGCCCTATATTTATCTGAGGATATTTTGCAACAAGTCACTTTGTTTTGTTTATTATTTCAATAGGAGTGGTTGATATATGTTAGTGTTGCTGGATAGAGACTGAGCCAGTGGCGGTGCGTCCATAAAGGGCGCAGGAACACCACCCCCTCTCTCCTGTCACCTCTCTCTCGCCATAGATAGATTCATGCATTGCATAAATCTATCTATGGTCGCCGCTGCTGCCCCCTATTCAGGTGTCCGGCCCCTTATCGGGTGCCGGGCACCTGAATTAAAGCAGCCATTTTTTTTGGAAGCGCCCTATTAGAGCCGTGGGCTCTAATAGGCGTCCTGATTAGAGCCATAGGCTCTAATAGGCTTCCAAAATGGTAAACAGCGGGCGCAATGCTGTGCATTCGCTGTTTACTCAGTGTTGTGTTAGGAACACTGACCCGCCTCTCAGCCAATCAAGTGCTCGGGTCTTGTTACCTGTCACCTGATTAGCTGAAACAACAGGCGCTGTGATTGGACGCCTGATAGAGAGGACCGGAGACATCAAGGAGCGCGGACGTGGAGGATGCCGCTGTGACTCACTGGCAGCATTTGATGGGGCAGAGTAGCGGCAATTGATGGGCACACTGGCAGCAAGTTATGGGGCACAGTAGCAGCAATTGATGGGGCACAGTAGCGGCAATTGATGGGCACATTGGCAGCAAGTTATGGGGCACAGTAGCAGCAATTGATGGGGCACAGTAGCGGCAATTGATGGGCACACTGGCAGCAATTGAGGGGCACACTGGCAGCAATTGATGGGGCACAGTAGCGGCAATTGATGGGAACAGTGGCAGCAATTGATGGGGCACAGTAGCGGCAATTGATGGGCACACTGGCAGTAATTTATGGGTACAGTGGCTGCGTTTGATGGCACAGTGGCTGCGTTTGATGGCACAGTGGCTGCCTTTGATGGGCACAGTGGCTGCCTTTGATGGGCACAGTGGCTGCGCTTGATGGCACAGTGGCTGCATTTGATGGGCACAGTAGCTGCAATTGATGTTTTTTTTTTCAGTTTGTTTGCCCCCCCCCACATGTCACATGACATTTCCAAAACAATGTCTCCCTATGAGAGCCGTCCAAACTGATCCGACTTGTATCGGTTCGACTTTCGAAAAGGTTGAAGGTTCCTGCACTACTCTGGTCCAACTTGGGTGTGATTTCAGCCCATAGAATTGAATGGAAGTCGCATCCAAGTCTGATCACCATCTTAACTGATCTGACTTGTGACATGTGCTCTGAGGTCAAGTGTGTGCAATGTTAGCAATGCAAAGTTGAAAAAAAAACAAACGCAAGAGCCCTCCCCCCCAAATCCATACTAGGCCCTAGTATGGTATCCTGAGGGGCAACCCCATGCCAAAATGTAAAAAAAAAAAAAACAACGGCATGAGGTCCTCCCCAAAACCATACCAGACCCTTATCCGAGAATGCAGCCCGGCAGGTCAGGAAAGAGGAGGGACGAGCGAGCCCCCCCCCCTCCCCGAACCATACTACTATCCTGTTCTTGTGTGCCTGCTACTAAAAGGATTTAGAAGTTTGTCCTCCTATTGATTGCTACTATTATTTTTGGAGTATCCTGAAACCTGAGCCCCTCTCCTGTTTTCAAATTATTCAGCCACGCATTCTAAAAAGACATTCCCTGGACTGAGCCTGTATTGTTGATGTCCATAGAACTGTGCTTGTGACTGGCAGTCTCTGTACTATTTCGGGAGAACCTGTGTCATTCTCAGCTGCACCTCCTGGGGTGATCCTACAGTGAAAAGAAACCTGGAGTTAGGCTTTAAGGAATGCCTGAAGCCTGTTATATAAAGCATTTGTGAATTTTCAAAATTTTCATGTATTTTCAATGTTTTCCTGCAATGAGGGGAAAATATATTTTGCTGGCATTCATAATGATATTTAACTGTGACTTACCGGATGAGAGGATAAAACCAAACAGCTGATGAGAAAGAAACTCCACGTTTTTTCTTGCAAATACTGCTTTAAAAAAGCTTGGGCGACAGACTGAAAGATAAAATGTAAAAGCCCCATTAACATTGGTACACCTTAAACATTGTTTTCATAAATCTGCAGAGGGTATCATCATCAAATCTTCCTAAAATGAAAATGAAAAGCTCATTCCAGCAAACATTTTTATTTTAGATGAAGTGTGGAAGAGTTAAATTCTTTCTCCCTCTCTTTTTTTTTGCAGTCTGTGCATTTCCATTATGGAAATTTCCTCACAACTCCTTGTCATATTAATGGGACAGAAATCAAGTAATATTCTATTCTAACAAGGGCACAAAAGAAAAGAAACCTGAAAATTGCCAAATTTTAATGTTCCCTTCCTGGTGCATGCTATAGCACATACCAATGGGTTAGGCTCCACTCCCCTAAATGAATAGTTTAGTCTATGGATGCTGCCTAAGGTAAATATACAATGTTCTGGTTACCTGAAGCACCATGGTAGCATACCAATGCATTTTAAATATCACATAGTTGGGAGGAATGAAAGAAAAAAAAAAAACACAAAAAACAAGTTATTAATCGTGAAAGATTTAGCAGCCCAGGACAGATCTGCCAAAGTCATCTTTAGTCAGACCTGCTGGGTCTACTCTATAATAGAGTCATGAAAGTGTGAATTGACAACCAAGTTTATGCCTTACAAAATGTTTTGGGAGAAATCTTACAGTATGCTGCCCATGATGTAGCCACGCTTCTTGTAGACTTGTGCCTGAACTTGTTGTTGGGAGATTTTTTAACTTATAGGCCTTTTGTATTGTATTTACCAGCCAAGTAACTATAGTTCTTGAAGAGGCTGCCTGGTCTCTTTCTGACTTATGTGGGATGATGGTTAAAGGTTTCATTGCTTACAAATATGCTTGTAGGGTAGACACTATGTTCAAGGGATGACTAGCTCCAGTTGGATCTGAGAAGGTTGGCAGGGTAACCTCTTGGTTTAAATGGAAGAACTATGCTACCTTGGAAAGAATGTAATCCTGGACCCAATGTACAGTTCTGTCTGTAACCATAAACATGTAATTGATTCTTGGAGCCAAAAAGCTTGTACTTTAGAAAGGCTGATTTTATGATCAGTTCTATAGGTAAAATTTGTTGAGTGGATGAAATGGAGAATGTGAGAGAACTTATTACAGTGAGTGGTACCTATTAGGAAAATAGAGTTTTGTATGAGGAAATGTCTTGGTGCATATGCTTTCATGTGCTGAATTACAAGCAGGGGTGACTAGAGTAGGCAAGTTGTCTAAGGCTAGATTCACACTATTGCAAATTGGATGCAGGTTTCCACGCATCCAATTCGCATGTCAGGAGCCTGTGACTGGCTCTCAATGGAGCCAGTTCAAACAGCTCCGGGACGGCTGTGGAGCAAGTTGCACAGGCGTCCTGTGCATATTCTGGTCCGTTTCAGGTATGAATTTAGCCCAAAATCCGGACCAAAATCAGACCTGAAACTGTAAACAGGGACGCACCAGACCCCTACTTTGAGCCACTCCGCCTAAACCCAGCCTGAAGGAAAGGAAGTAATAGAACATGCCTCAGTCAGGCTGAAAGACTAGAAGGAACAGTCCCCTGAAGACAACCGGAATGAAGACGTCTTCACTAAGGTTCATTTAGAGACTTTATTTAGAAAATCTTCAGACCAAAAGAGACAGAATTAGCTGGCGTGCTGCAGGATATTGGTAGGTAAGAGCAAAATAATAGGTTTTTTGACTTACATGTAAATTCTTTTACTTGGAGTATAGTATGGGACAAAGGATTTTAGTCTTTAACTATAAGTTCTGGGCAGGTGATTGGACACTGACATGAAAAAGGCTGGAGAGAATATCCCCTTTATAATCCTTCCACCTCTGAACATTCTTCAGGTTTGTTGCAAAAAATGGGAAGTCAAAAAGAACAGAAGGGAGAAACTTGTGTTCCGTACCCGACAGGGGAAACCTATATTACTGGAACTTCCTGGTGCCTCCACCCTATCGGGTTTTGTGTTGGCTCCATTAATGAGACTCCAAGAGGGAGTTTTTCAAATATAAGAGTGACAAGGCTTTTTCAGCCATATCTGGTATTTAGCACGTGATATCCAAAAGTGCTGGTTAAAGGGATATTCTTATTTTTATGGCTCCCTTGAATTTCGGCTCTACCTATGACACTCAGATCTGAACCAATGTGTTCAAGTCAGTCACTCCTTGGGCACAACCTTGAGCTCTAATTTATTCTCATCACTATACTCCGTTTAGCAAATGTCTTTGCTTTGGTTACCAGAGAGGGCGGAATCCGCCAAATCTGGGGACTCTACACGGGCATGCTAATGCTGATAATCTATAGATTCTCCAGCTTATTGAACAAATGTTTTTAGATCTTTAGTCTGTCTTGTGTGGTGATGCTCATTACCTGATATTCAGGGTCATTCAACACCTAACCATTTTTTGTCCTAAGGAAGCAATCTAATGCAAAACGCGTTGACATAACCAGCTTAGAGGAGTTTATGGACTATAAACCTTCATATACGCACTCTTTCCATAAATGAACTGTTCTAAAACTCGTCGAAATAATCCATGCCTCCTTGTTTTGGTATTGGGGTATCTGTTGACCCTGTCCAGTTGAGGTTGTTGTTGTTTTGTCTCATCTTAGTGTTTATTCTTCTTTTTTTTTTTCCATAAAGTTTTTATTGAAAGATCATGAAAGAAAAACAGTTGAAACCATACATTGTAACAATGACAAAGTATCATGGAAGTAATAAGATTACATTGGTAATGTATTAAATTTTACTTCAAGATGTTATCATTGATTTGCCAGTTAAATCTTAACAGGTGAATTGAAAATAAACAGTTTATGCGAATGTTTAGCATAGAAATATATATTAATTTTTTTCCTGACTCAGTTATCTGATAAATAAGTGAATATATGCTTGTGGGGAGAGGGGAGGAGGGGGGGAGAGAAGGATGAAAATAAAAATAACGATATAGGGGGTGGCAATGATTTGAGAGTGTTGAAATACGTGACAGTGAATCTTTATTGTAGGCTACTTTATAATGTTTTAATCTATTATATTTTGAGTGATTTATAGGCTGGGGTTTTTTTAAACTCTAACCAGTTGTACCATATCGAAGTGAATTTAGTTATGTTTTCCTGAGCTATGCTAATTATTTCCTCTATTTTTTCAATATTATTTATTCTGTGAAACCACTCTTTTTTTGTTGGAGTGACATTTGAAAGCCAGTGGCAGGGAATGCAGTGTCTAGAAATGTTTGGTCAATATATCCTTATTCGGCCAGACAGTTGTAAGAACATTTTTTTCTGTTCCTGGGGGAAAGTCCAGATTATCCCTAAGAGGGGTGAGTGGACCAATCCGTGGTGAGGGGTTGTTGGGTTTAAAAGTATTTTGAAAGATCTCTAGAGTGGGTCCAATGAGGGGGTGGGATTTGGCGTCTATTGTGTGATTGTTTTGGCTGTATCCATGGAAGTGATCGAACAGGTTGGGAGAATTGTGCGTGTTCTAGGGCAAACCAGTCTTTAACATTTGGATGTATGTTCCAATCTACTATTCTCGCTAGAAGTGGCTGCCTGGTGATATTTGCGTAGATCGGGGAGCGCAATTCCTCCTCTGTTTTTTGGAATGTTTAGTCTAGAAGTTTTGATTCTGGGGGGTTTACCTCTCCAAATAAAAGATGAGCATGCTGGGCGAAAGGAAATAAAGAAAGATAAAGGGTAAACTAATGGGGATTGTTTGCATTACATAGAGAAAACGGGGTAAGATTGTCATCTTAATTAATAAGGCTCTACCAAACCATGAGACATTTAATTAGTTCCATCTCTTTAGATCATCTTTGGATTCTTTTAAAAAATTGGTGTGTAGTTGAGCTTAAATAGATCATCCAAATTAGTAGGGATTTCTATTCCTGGATATGTTATGGAATTATTGGCCCATGTGAAGGGAAAGTTTTTCTTATCGCGTTCAATTGAACAAGGTGGTAATGTGATATTAAGGGCATTGGATTTTGAATGGTTGATTTTTAAGTTAGATATTAGTTGGAATTGCTCTAGATCCTGAATCAGGTTGGGTATGGATATGAGGGTCTGATAGAAAGAGAAGCATATCATCCACAAAAGTTGCGACTTTGTAAGTTTGGTTATGAATCTGAATTCCCTTTATGTTTGGATTAGATCTAATTCTGTTTGATAACGGTTCCAGTGTAAGTACAAACAAGAGAGGGGATAGGGGGCATCCCTGTCTCGTACCATTGCGCAAAGTGAAGGCGTTCGACAGGTGGCCATTTACACAAACTTTTGCTGTTGGATTTGAGTATAAAGCTTTAACATACGCTCTCATTAGAGGTAGAATGCCAATGTGTTTTAGTACAGCATCGATATAATCCCAGGCCACTCTGTCGAACGCCTTCTCAGCGTCAAGGGAGAGAAAAAAGCCTTGTTTCTTTTTAGTTGTAAGCCAGTGGTTTATGTTTATTGCTTTGATCGTGTTATCACGTCCTTCTCTACCGGGAATGAAACCCACCTGATCCAGGGATATAAGGGAGGTTAGTAGGGGGAGAAGTCTATTTGCTAATATTTTGGCATAAATCTTTACATCAACATTGATCAGGGAAATTGGCCTATAATTTGATACTTGACTGGGATCTTTACCTTCTTTGGGAATTACGGAGATGTGAGCTTCTAGTAGTTGTTTTGGTGGATTTTGTTCAGATTGGAGGGAATGAAAGGATTTCAAGAATCTAGGTTTTAGTACACTAGTGAATGTCTTGTAATATTGTGAGGGTAGTCCATCTGGACCTGAAGCTTTACCTATTTTCATATCCTTGATGGCTTTATAAAACTCTGGGCCCGAAATAGGGGCTTCAAGTTCCCGGGCCGTATTTACTGCTATTTGTGATGGGCTATATTTGTGTAGGAATTCCCTAATTAATTCTGATCTTTTTTCTGAGTTATGGGGGCATTTAGAATTTGATGGAATATTATAAAGGGTTTGATAATAATTTTCAATTTGTTTTGCTATCTCCTCATTGGATGAATGTAGAGTGCTGTTTTTATCTCTAATTTGGTGTATTGTGGAGGCAACTTTTTTATCCTGAACTGCTTTCGCTAACAATCTTTTGCTTTTATTACCTTGTTCATAATATATCTTATGGCGTAGAATGTACTGTCTTTTCGTTTTTATGCTTAATTTCTCAGATAATGTCTTTCTAACGTTTGTTAGTTCATCTAAAGTCGCAGCCGCAATCGTACGTTTGTGAGTTGCTTCTAATCTATGGATTTGAACAAGCAAAGACTTTATCTTCGATTGTTGTTCCTTTTTCTGTTTAGCTAATTTGAAAATGAATTCTCCCCTAAAGACACACTTGTGTGCTTCCCACTGTGTAAGTGATGAGGTTTCATTGTTTTCATTTTGTGAGAAATAGTCCTTTAGTGTGTCATTAAGGTGTTGGACGTTTATGGGGTCTTTCAGAATGGATGTGTTGAGTTTCCATGATTTAGTTTTGGTATTTTTTTTCTGGGAAAGTAAGTGTCATAGAGATAGGATGGTGATCAGATACGGTCATGGTTTCAACTGTTGATTTTTTTCAGTAATTTGAGGTCAGGTTGGGATAAAAAAAATAGTCGATTCTAGAATATTTTTAATGGATAGAGGAGAAGTATGTATAATCTTTAGATTGTGGGTTCAGAGTTCTCCAGACATCAAAATACAACTACAAGATTTAATGCTACATGATGTCTGGAGAACTCTGAACCCACAATCTAAAGATTATACATACTTCTCCTCTATCCATTCAAAATATTCTGTATTTATTCTGTAATATTTGTTTCTGTGCTCTATAAGGAAGGCTCGATGTACCATTTGAAGTGTCTGTGAGTGGGTTGACGGGGGTATTGAAATCTCCTCCCATGATGAGTATGCCTGAAGTGAAACTGGTTAATAACTCTCTTATTTCACGGAAGAACGCTACTTGCTTTGAGTTAGGTGCATATATGTTTGCTATGGTTATGGGATGAGGTCCTATTTTTCCTTTGAGAAATATGTATCTCCCCTCAGGATCTAACATAGAGTCTAGTAGTTGGAATAGGGTCTGCTTCGAAATTAGTATTGAAACTCCTTTTGTTTTCCCTTTCCGGATTGGTTGCATGAAGAGTTAGTGAAAACCTTTTATCCTTGAATTTTGGAATCTTGTCAGCTTTGAAGTGAGTTTCCTGAATGCATATGATATTGGCTTTATGCTTATGAAATTCATTAGGAAATTTGGTTCTTTTTTCAGGAATGTTGAGGCCTTTTGCGTTTATTGAAAGAAATTTTAATCATAATGGAATGGACTGGAGTTTGTCAGGGGGCATGTTGGTTGTTAGTTATTACAAAGATGTGAGTTTGGTGTCTGACTTATTAAATCCATAATTTCTGATGAATATGTCTAGGGTGTTTGTTAATTAGGAGCTTATTGTGTTTTGTTTGTTCAATTATGGGGTTAGTTTCAATATAGTACAAAAATTTAGCTGGGGGGTGAGGGATATAAAAAAAAAAAAAAAAACAAGGGAAGAAATGGGGAGGTAGGATGGGAGTTGAGGTGTTCTGGAGGTAGGTTTAGACCTGCTAGTCCACCCTAAAAAGAAAGATCCGGTAGGTTCAAAGGGTGAGAATTATATGACCCTTTGTGTGGGTTCGAGGTCTAAAGAGGCCCAGATGGAATCCTAATGCAACAAAATCTAGTACTTAAACAAAGAAAGAGACGTTTTTTTCTATCTATTTTTCCTTAGTCTTTTTCCACTCTCTTTGTTGTGTATTTAATGGCACTGCGGAGCAGTTAGCTTAATATATTATAAATGTTTCAGGATTCAGGAGAGTAAGATAAGTTTTGGGGAGAATTATCTTGTTAGATAACTGAGCTGTTTTTTTAATATATTATGTGAGATGGAGATATATGGGACTCTATTAACTGATGTGGTAGTGCCTTCAATTGAATCATATAAGAATAGCTTCTTTCTCTCATTCAGAATAGAGCTATACAACTGTATGTATATTTTAATATCTTAGGGTGTTATGTAAAACAGTCACTAGGGGGAGCCAACATATAAGACAAGACATGTTTCCTGTGAGAAATGAGAACATAATACATATTTTATGAGTAAGTTTGAATGTAGGTTGACCTTGCGATAATCCTAATATAACTCTTTTAAGCTGTAATAGCCAAAATTAACAAGTGTTATATATCTACTCATGTATATTCTCCAGAAGTAACTGATGTACACGTGAAAGGCATCATGACGGGTATGGTGATCAACTCACAATTATAATGTGTTGTGTGAAAAAAGACCAGATTGAGAGCCTGAAAGTGTGCTGTTACTGTAATATATCTTCTATTTACAGTATATAGAAGAGAGAGTCTAAAGAAATTTAACATAATGCTTATTGCTTGATATATTGATTATTGAATTGTTTTTTATTGTGAGCCATCTGTTTGCCTTTCGCTTGTAATTGATTTGTATAGTCCTTGTAGTAACGGTAGTAAAACATCATCTGAAAGCTTCTTTTCTTTTTTTTTTTTTTTTTTTTTTCCCTTGTAGGTTATAACAAAATAGAACCATACAAATAAGTCCTTTTAAAAGGAAAAAAGTGAGGTACAACTCTCGATTTCCTAAGATGACGATCGGCTTATCTACCACAAAGTCTTGTAAAGTCCTAAATCTACCATTGAAAGACTGATGCATATGGCCTCATAAGATTGCAGATGCTAGAGGTATTATTGTACCTGGTATAAAGATCTTGATCAGTTCAGGTTAGGTGTGGGTATGAGAAATGTGCACCTCATTTCCTTTCAAACCGCATGTCTACATGTGAAGTTCAAGTGAGGTACTTACAAGCGGTTTATCGTAGTTCCGGGCGCACATCTCATACCTTTATGTTGAAGATATCGAACAGATGCCCAGCAGATGCTCAGGAAGGCAAGGTAGTGATGTTCCTGCACTGTGTTGTGGAAGGATATCTGAAATGAAAAAAGGTTAAAAACGAGGGGGGGGGGGGGGGGCGTAAAAGCAAACTGATAGGTTTGGGAGTAGAACTTTAGAACTCAGTGGTTGGTTAGTTGCTTGTTATGCCGCGTACACACGGTCGGACTTTTCGTCTACAAAAGTTTGACGGACGCCGACGGACTAAAGCCGGCTGACAATCCGATCGTGTGTGGGCTTCCCCGGACTTTCAGCTGACTTTTCCAGCCTCAAATCTGACGGACTTTAGATTTGGAACATGCTTCAAATCTTTACGTCGTAACTCCGCCGGACCCAGAAATCCGCTCGTCTGTATGCTAGTCCGACGGACAAAAACAAACGCTAGGGCAGCTATTGGCTACTAGCTATCAACTTCCTTATTTTAGTCCGGTGTATGTCATCACGTACGAATCCGACGGACTTTTGTGTGATCGTGTGTAGGCAAGTCTGCTCGTAAGAAAGTCTGCCGCAAGTCCGCCAAAAGTCCGCCAAAAGTCTGTCGGACAGGCTGTCGGACTTTTGTAGACGAAAAGTCCGACCGTGTGTACGCGGCATTAGAAGACTTTGCTGTTGTTTCAGCCATATTTGGTTTTTCCATTTTGGTTACCAGATGGTTAGTTAACGATCGGTAAATTGTCAGAAGATGTTTATCGATTGTTAGTCGATGGAGAATAAGTTTGCAGGATTTCAGGTGTCCATTTGATCAGGATGATCCATACGGTCTCTGCGTCTAGGAGGGGAGTATCCAGGGCTTCCTTGTACTATGCCTCTGCTGTTGTGAGGAGCTGAAGGAGATCTGCGTCGATGGTCTCTGTTTCTCTGAGCTCTTGGCGTATAGTTGTTGGTCACTTCGATCCATGTTTCATTTAACATGAAGGAATCCTACCATTCTGGAGCTTCAGTTTGAGGGATGTTCAATGTTTCACAAAAGGATCGGAGGTCATCAGGTGTTCGAAGCAGTGCAGTGTGTCCTCTCCATGTGGCTGAGAGACAAAATGGAAACTTCCACCTGTATGGTATGTCTCTAGTGCGCAATTGATCTAAAATCGGATGCAGAGCCCTGCGTTGCTGTAACGTGATGTTCGATAGATCTTCGTAGAGCTTTACTTCATTTCCATTAAAGAGAACTTTGTTTTTCTCCCTCGCTTTTTTGAGGATGGCTTCCTTTAGTGGGAAGTTGACTAAGCAGCAGATTATGTACCTACGGGGTTCAGTATCTCTACCTCTTGGTCTGGAAGCTCTGTGTATTCTCTCAAAGTCGATGGGGGAATCATGGGGTCTTTCCAGTAAGTCATTGAAAATCATTGCTGCAGTTTGCTCAAGAGGATTTTGGTCAGTGTTTTCTGGGACTCCTCTGATTTTAATATTATGGCATCTTCCTCTATTATCAAGGTCTTCTAAATGACGCTGAATGTCTATTATGTGAGAAAGATGCATGTCAGATTTTTCCTGTACCTGCTTAATGGCGTCTGCCTGGCGTGCTGAGGCCTGCTCCACAGATCCCATCCTTGCTGCAATTCCCCGGATGTCAGCCCTAAAGCGGAGTTCCACCCAAAAGTGGAACTTCCGCTCATAGGATTCCTCCTCCCCTCCGGTGTCACAGTTGGCACCTTTCAGGGGGGAGGGGGGTGCAGATACCTGTATAAGACAGGTATCTGCACCCACTTCCGGGAATAGACTCCCGCGGGAGTCACACCCCCTCCCGCACTCCCCCGCTGTCTCCCGGGAAAGACACAGGTCCCAGGAGATAGCGGGGACCATTGAGAAAGCGCAGCGCGATTTGCGTATGCGCAGTAGGGAATCGGGAAGTGAAGCCGCAACGCTTCACTTCCTGATTCCCTCACTGAGAATGGCGGCGGCAGCACCCGAGGATTGAGGGACGGTTCGGTCTCGGGTGCCGACATCGCTGGACCCCGGGACAGGTGAGTGACCTTATTTTAAAAGTCAGCAGCTGCAGTATTTGCAGCTGCTGACATCTAAAAAAAAAATTTTCGCGGGACTCCCGCTTTAAGATCTGTGATTGCTGCCTTTATCTCGTGTGCCACTGCCTGGAGATCTGAGAGACACAGAGGTTGTGAGGGCTGGGAGGATTGCATCACTTGAAGAGCTTGGTTTGGAGCTCCATGCGCTCCTTCCGCTATGGGGCACAAACCGCCAAGCGGCTTTGGGGCCTTCTCCCTGCGATGTCTGGAACATCGCGGGGATGTTGTTTCCTTGTTGCTGGTTTGTATCCAGCGGTCCGCGGGAGGCTGAGGAGCTCCGATCACCTTTCACCACGCTTATGCGGCGTGTCCTTCACCCTAAGGCTTGTTTTATCTGCTCCTCGGTGCCGGAGAGAAGAGACTAAGCGTCCATCCCAGACCGGAGTTAGGCCACGTCACCCAGTGTTTATTCTTCTTATAAGTAATTCTTATATGTAATTTTGTATTTTTGTAATCATAAGTAAGACATATATTTTTTTTATATATTCCTTCTGCCTCATGTTGTGCCCACTAAAGTCCTTTATTTTTTGAGTCAGTTATTCACTGCCTCAATCCTTTATATATTATTGTGGATGGTTGGCATGGTGGTCGTCCTCCCTTCTTATGTACCCTACTTCAAGAAAATGGTTTTACAGGTAAGTCAAAAATCCTATTTTCCTATTCGCACAGTACAAGACGTGGGTTGATTAATCTTTAACCATGGGATGTCCCAAAGGAGTTCAACTGAAGGATGGGCAACGTAGCAAAAAACAATGTTCACGTGCCCACATAAATATGGGGTAAGAAAAGACTCAAAGCTCAGAGAGCAGTCTGAAGCACTTTAAGCTCAAAACTGGCATCAGAGGAGGCTTGAACATTCTCCTGGTAAAACTTAACAAACATATGAACAGAAGACCAGGTGGAAATCCTGCAAGTCTCTAAGATGGCAGACTTAAAGCGAATGTGTAAAAGTGTCCTTCGCGCTACTAAAAATAAATAAATAAATAAATAAATAGGTAACCTAGTACAGAAACAAGTGATAATAATGTGCAAAACCTGCAGCAAAACCTAAAAGTGTTCACAATACACAAAATAAACAAATAGTACCGGTAATATAAAGTGATCTTGCACAGTGATAAGCAGTCACTCAAACACTAAAATGAAATCCACAAGAGGATACTAAGGTGCAAAAATGTGAAATCCCCTCAGGGATTAATAAAGTGCAAAATATAAAGTGCAAACTGTATAGTGCACAAGATATATAAATGTCCCAAAAAGTGAAACAATCTGGAACAAAGTGCAAAAAAATTGCAAAATGAATAGGAGAAAGGGTAAGTATGGGTAAGTATGTCTTTCCAAAGCATCATATTGGAACCTTATCTTGCTCACAAACAGCGATTCTGATGTCTTGGACAATTCTTCCAACAGTGTATACCCTCCACAGAGACGCCCTAATATGCAAACCAACATGGCGGCAGCAAGCCCCGTGCTCACATCTGTAGGCCAAAGAAAAATCAAACAGATACAGATGTGAGCACAGGGCTTGCTGCATATTACTAGCGGTCGTATACCCGTAGAAAAAAAAAAGTAATAAAAAATAAAAACCTGTAAAGCAAAGGCATAATGAGCTAGTATTTACCGCATACTAGCTCATTATGAAATACTTACCTTAGAACGAGGCGTTGATATCTAATCCCGGTCCACGCCGAGGGAGCTGACATTTTGCCCTCGGTGTGTCTTTCGGGTTCATGGCTCTGGCGCTGAGAGTGGCCAGAGCCGTAATGACGTCTTCTTTCCGGCAAGGTCCGGCAGCGCCTACCGGACTTTCAGCCGGGCATTCACAGCGCATGCGCCACTGACATCAGCGGCTGCATGCAAAGTGAAAAAATGGGTATACAACCACTTTAAAAGCCTATGAATCACTAACAAGTCTGGTAGAGTGTGCTTTGACAAGGAAGAGTGGAACGTGATCCTTCAGACCATTGGCTCGAATGGGGATTTGACTGATCTACCCAGGAATGGGTAAAGAATGGAATGGAAAAGGCAGAAAGACCCTTGCGGTAACCCTCCGGAAGTATAAAGATTGAATATGTCTGTCTGAAAGAGTCTGTAGCCCAGTGGTAAACCCTCATGGGATGTACTGCATCCAGACAGTGGAGAGAATTTTCCCTGGAATGTTTTGGTAAAGGACATAGGGCGTTGAGAACAAAGTCCTAGTTATGATGGAATGAGGATACCACCTTGGGAAGAAAACAGACCTTAGGCCTAAGGACAACCTTATCTTGGTATAACATCATTAGATGTTCCTTGGAGGATAAGGCTGCTAACTCAGAGACTTCTCAGAGATGATAGCCATGACAAAATTCACCTATCCCTGATAGGCTCAAATGGTTGTTTCTGAAGGGTGCCAAGAGCACCAGATGAAGGTCCTTTGAAGTAATTGGGAATCTGATAGGTGGAGCAATATGTGCAATAAAGGCCTTAGCCAAAGAATGAGAGGCTAAAGGTCTCTGAAACAGGATGGCAAAGCAAAGATTTGTCCTTTAATGGTACTCAGATGCTGCCCATGCTCATGAGGCCTAAAAATTTCTCTGATGCTTCCCAAAAACAATCTAACCAATGGTCCCTGCAATACAAGACACTGAATACCTAATACTGAATAATCTCACAGCAGGCAAAGCATATCAACTCTTTTGAGTTCAAGTGATATAGCTTCTGGCAAAGACTTTACATTGGACACACTGTTGGGTGTGTGGGTAGCCTGTATTATCTCTGTTCTAAATGGTTCATCCCATTGCCCCTATGTCACAACAGTTTTCTACAGTGACATAGGAGCTGGTGGGAGGAACCATTGCAGACATCTTGGTATGCAGCCATTCAACACTCCCAGAAATGTCCAACCCTGAAGACTGTGACAGAGGCTACATTGCATAAACAAAATTAAGTTTGGCTTCGATGCCTGCTGAAGAGATAATTATTCAGAGTCTTGTATTGAGGGGACAATTGTGTGTTTTTTTAATTTGGTAAAAAAAAACCCAAAAAACTTAAAAACAGACAACTTTACCTCCTTTAGCAGCCCAGATAGTATCACTCATCTGCACTGAGGTCAGAAAGGCCCACTGGACACTAACAGCCAGACTTGGAGCTAATATTTCTGCTCCAGTAAGACCCCTTTCACACTGGGGCGCTTTGCAGGCGCTACAGCGCTAAAGATAGCGCCTGCAAAGCGCCCTGAAAGAGCCCCTCCTGTCTCTCCAATGTGAAAGCCCTGAGGGTGCGCTGGCAGGACACTAAAAAAAGTCCTGCTAGCTGCATCTTTGGAGTGATGAAGGAGCGGTGTGTATACCGCTCCTCCACCGCTCCTGCCCATTGAAATCAATCAACCCTTTTCCGGCCGCTAGCGAGGGGTAAAAGCGCCCCTCTAGCAGCCGAATAGCGCCGTGAAATTGATGATAAAGCGCCGCTAAAAATAGCGGCGCTTTACCACCGACGCACCCACCGCCCCAGTGTGAAAGGGGCCTTACATGGATGAGAAAAAACGTTTACCACTGACAGAGGTGCTTACAAATCTAATCAGCTTTTTTTTTATTTATGGAAAACCTGCTAGTCCATCTAACATTCCCCCTCCTCCCAGACTGACTATGTTGCTGTCCAAAGGTGCCCCATTTGCTCCTTCATTCAGAGTAGGCGCACTCTAATACAGGAGGTGTGTTACTGGCCAGATTACCAGGTGAAAACAGAGGGACACTGCACTGTGAGCTGCAGTGTCTGGGAGGGGGCGCACGTGAAACACAAATGAAGGAGAAATTATAGTGTTTGTCCGGTTGATGGTGCAACACCCTTAGGTTAGACACCTCATCCCAAAGAAGGTATATGCAGTAGAAGAGAATAAGGGGATTTTTGCGGTGCCAAATACAGGGGGACAAGTATGACTTTTATGAGTTAAAATAAAACACAATTTTATTACATAACATAGTTAAAAGAACATGCCGTTTTAAAGCAATATAAAATCACAGATATTTGGTGGTCATAAATAAAGAAATGGTAGATTGTAAATAGAAATATTGCACACTAGCCCGACATGTTTCGCTATTAGCTTCTTCAGGGGATGTGCAAGACTTTATTGAAACCACTAAACAAATGAGAAAACAGGTTATAGCATAAATCTAGGAATATGCAATCAGAATATAAATACAAAGTATTTAGATTAAATATGAGCTTGGTTGCCAAAAAAGAACACGAGTATGGACACTTACCCTAATAACTGATAGCACCTGCGAACCACCAAGCTGGACCCCAGACAACACCCCAAAGGACCCGATCCAAGGGAATCAAATAGGCACGGCCATAGAGGGCTGATAGGGGGACAGAGTAGTGAAAATTCATAAAATTAAACTAATGAAGAGGTAACTAAATGAAAAAGGGAGGGACAAACGTCTCTTAGAATAAATACTCACAAAAAATATGTGTTAGTCTAATCGTCGATGAAGGAAGTGCACTTAATAGAGTCTGAAAAGGAACTCTGTAGACTCGGCTGCAAAGGGCAGACTAGACAATGTAGATAAAAAAGTTCTATATAAGCTAAACTTGAAGTTTGGGGAACATAAGCAAAAATAAAAAATCAGATAAAGAAATATTTATTTGGTGAAAGTGCACCAGGGAAAGCAGCCAAAGAAAAGAAATTGGTGAGTAAACAAAAAATAAAGCAATGAAGTACAAGAAAGGAGGGAAAAACACTCCACAATAAAAACCCTTAGTGCCGGCTCACACAGGGGCGACTTCTCAGGCGACCTAGTCGCCTGACAAAGTCGCCTCCCGTTCTGTACTATGGAACCGTTCTAATAGGAGCGACGCAAGTCGCTCCGACTTAGAAAAAGGTTCCTGTACTTCTTTTGGGGCGACTTGAGGCGACTTGCATAGACTTCTATACAGAAGTCGTTTTGCAAGTCGCCATGGATGTCGTGTGCAGGTCGCCTCGGTGAGGCGACCTGCAAGTCGTGCCGCCCCTAGTGTGAACCGACCCTTATAGTGAAGGGATACAGCGTCAGTGAAGGAAAGAGGGAAAGCACCCTTATAATAAAGGGATACAACGTCAGTGAGGGATGGAGAGAAAACACCCATGATAAGTGTCCTAGTAATGGAAGGTGAAAGCACGAATGATGGGAGAGGTACTAAGTAGGTGGAGGACCAGTGAACGAGTAAGTGATGTGAAGAAAAGATAGAAGGCAAAGGCTGAGGAGATGAGCTTGCAATTGTATATAATCCAGTCAGGCTGTATGGTAGCTTACAAGTCAGAAGATGGCCACAGTGTAGATGTGTCTCCCTCCAGCTCTAGCTGAAATGACAGCCAGATAAGCCGGTTTAAATCAGCCCTCCAACGAGCCGGCGTGTGACGTCGCCAGCTCGAGGCGGAAGTATGAAGGAGGATATAGCCAGAGAAGATAAAGGAAGTTTTTTTATTTCCATAATTAGACTTGTGCATCACATAACAAAACCCATGTAGATTACCATTCAGGAGGCTTTGGATGTACTTTTCTAGTGTTTAATGTTTTTACCAGTTGGCTCAACCGACTGCAGAGAAGTCTAATGAAATCATAGTTTATACAGCCAGGTGCATTTTATATGACTGCTATTTGCCATGTTATCTCTTTTCTTACCTTTTTCAAAGTCTTTTCGTAGATTTTCTTCTATTTGCCTCTCATCAATGTGGTGTAGAACTTTCAGTGTAATTTCAGTCCCATAGGAGTCACCATAGAAATCCCTGATCAGATCAGCAAGTGTTTCCATGTTTGTGTTTTCTAAGCGGCTTCTTGGTATGACAGAATAATTCTCATCAACCTGATAATCATTGAGTTTCCTTCTAAATTTTTCGAAGCTCCTGGATTCTAGGTTCTCCAGAGCATTCACCAAGATATCTCTCACAGTTCTCTTCATGTTCTCCTTTATGACGTTTGTAGCTCCACCGATCCTGCCAATAATTGTTCATTCCAACCCTTTCACGGTTCATGAGCCAGGGGACTTGTTTATTTAATGCCAAAATAAAGCACCTACAAAAAGTAACATTTAGCTGTAATTACAGGTGATAAAGCAAGAACAACTGAGTACTGTCCATGATTCTTTTTCTCTTTTCACTAACGTCTAAATGTTCAGGGTGTACTACCTTCTTCAATGTCCAAGCAGTACTAATACTCAAAGTTTTATCAGAATGTTAAAGCGGAGTTCCACCCAAAGATGGAACTTCCGCTTTTCGGATTCCTCCCCCCCTCCAGTGTCACATTTGGCACCTTTCGGATGGGGGAGGGGGGGAGCAGATACCTGTAAAATACAGGTATCTGCTCCCACTTCTGGGCATAAGTATCCGTAGATATTTACGCTAACGTCCAGCCCCTCCTCCGCCCCCCGCTGTCTTCTGGGAGACACACAGGTCCCAGAAGGCAGCAGGGACCAGTAAGATCGCGCAGCGCGACTCGCGCATGCGCAGTAGGGAACCAGGCTGTGAAGCCGAAAGGCTTCACTTCCTGATTCCCTTACTGAAGATGGCGGCGCCTCCACCCGAGAGCTGAGGGACAGATCGGCTTCGGGTGAGGACATGGCGGGAGCCCAGGACAGGTAGGTTCCATATTTTAAAAGACTAGAGCTGCAGTTTTTGTAGCTGCTGACTTTTAACAAAAAAAATTTTGGGCGGAACTCTGCTTTAAGTAGGACAAACTCTGAGAAAAAAGTACTAAACAGTAAAAAAGAAAACACAAACATGGACAGCAATAGTAATAGTAATGCTGTGCTGAATCATGTCCCTAGTACGTGATCCAGAACTTCTGGGTAGGGGGCGCGTACACGCATCACCAGCGCTGCAGCTGTGCTGTGATTAGATACAGCATAAGCCAATCAGCAGGTGCCGGTTAATGGATGTCCACCAGCACCCGCTGATCAGCAAAGAGAGACACAGAACAGAGCACTTCCTATGTAAACAAGACAGAGTTCTGTTTTTTCAGCAGGGATCTAATGGATTTACTTTCCCTGCAATGCAGGGAAAGAAATCCATCAGATCCCTTAGTAAAAACGGCACACACCGTACACAAACACTGGCTAGGCACACATTTAACCCTTTGATCACCCCTGATGTTTAACCCCTTCCCAGCCAGTGTCATTAGTATAGTGACAGTGCATATTTTTAGCACTGATCACTGTTTTAGTGTCACTGGTTCCCACAAAGTGTCAAAAGTGTCAGTTGGTGTCAGATTATCTGCTGCAATAATATTCGAAGTCCCGCTATAAGTCGCTGATCACCGCCATTACTAGTAAAATAAAACAATAAAAAAAAACAATAAATAAACAAAGTTCCAGTATATATCCCATAGTTTGTAGACGCTATAATGTTTGCACAAAAACCTATCAATTAACGCTTATTGGGATTTTTTTTTAACCTAAAATACATAGCAGAATACATATTGGCCTAAATTTATGAAGAAATTAGATTTTTTTATATTTTTTTATTAGGTATGTTTATAGCAGAAGGTAAAAAATATTGTTTATTTTTCTTTTTATTGTCTTTTTTGTTTATAGCACAAGAAGTAAAAAACGCAGTGATGATCAAATACCATCAAAAGAAAAAAAAATTGCGGTAAAAAAAAAAAAAATTACATAAATTTAATTTGTGTACAGCATCATCGCACAACTGCTCAATTGTCAGTTTAAATAATGCAGTGCGGTATCGCAAAAAATGGCCTGGTAATTAAGAGGGTAAATCTTCCAGAGGGCAAGTGGTTAAACCTGGATAGTTAGTAAGATAAGGAAAGGAGAGGGTGAGAGGTAGAAACAGTCACAGAGGTGTTGGGGGGGGGGGATCTGAAAACTGTAAGATAATTATTTAGAAAACCCAGGTCACACATATGTGAACTCGACCTCATACTTATATTGTGAAAGTTCTGGACAAAGAACATCTGTTGTTCTGTTTTTCCTAGGTGACAGTTTCATCAAAAAAAAAATTCATTCTCAGCCTTGTAATGACATGCAGCTGTTGGGAGATGTAGCCCTCGTTCACACCACTGCCACTTGTCATGCTAGTTGAAAGTTCAAAGTCGCATGACAAGTTGCACCCTATTTGTGGTAATGGAACCTTTCAAATCTCCGCCGCTCAAGTCGCAGCAACTTTGAAAAAGTTTCCTGCTCTATTTCTGTGCGATTTCATGTACAACTTACATCTATATCTGTGTAAATGAAGCCGCACATGCCGCTTTGAAATTGCGCTGAAGTAGATCGATTTTAAAGTCGGACTCTTGTGATTTATGGCTAAGAAGAAAAAATATCCATTATAACAGTTTAGTACACAAACAATGACAACATAGTTACATAGTAGGTGAGGTCGAAAAAAGACACAAGTCCATCAAGTCCAACCTATGTGTGTGATTATGTGTCAGTATTACATTGTATATCCCTGTATGTTGTGGTCATTCAGGTGCTTATCTAATAGTTTTTTGAAACTATCAATGCCCCCCCCCTGAGACCACCGCCTGTGGAAGGGAATTCAACATCCTTGCCGCTCTTACAATAAAGAACCCTCTACGTAGTTTAAGGTTAAACCTCTTTTCTTCTAATTTTAATGAGTGGCCACGAGTCTTGTTAAACTCCCTTACTGCGAAAAAGTTTTCTCCCTATTGTAGGGTCACCAGTACAGTATTTGTATATTGAAATCATATCCCCTTTCAAGCATCTCTTCTCCAGAGAGAATAAGTTCAGTGCTCGCAACTTTTCCTCATAACTAAGATCCTCCAGACCCTTTATTATCTTTGTTGCCCTTCTTTGTACTCGCTCCATTTCCAGTACATCCTTCCTGAGGACTGGTGCCCAGAACTGGACAGCATACTCCAGGTGCGGGCGGACCAGAGTCTTGTAGAGCGGGAGAATTATCGTTTTATCTCTGGAGTTGATCCCCTTTTTAATGCATGCCAATATTCTGTTTGCTTTGTTAGCAGCAGCTTGGCATTGCATGCCATTGCTGAGCCTATCATCTACTAGGACCCCCAGGTCCTTTTCCATCCTAGATTCCCCCAGAGGATCTCCCCCCAGTGTATAGATTGCATTCATATTTTTGCCACCCAAATGCATTATTTTACATTTTTCTACATTGAACCTCATTTGCCATGTAGTCGCCCACCCCATTCATTTGTTCAGGTCTTTTTGCAAGGTTTCCACATCCTGCGGAGAAGTTATTGCCCTGCTTAGGTTAGTACTGTCTGTAAATACAGAGATTGAACTGTTTACCCCATCCTCCAGGTCATTTATGAACAAATTAAACAGGATTGGTGCCAGCACAGAACCCTGGGGAACCCCACTACCCACCCCTGACCATTCCGAGTATTCCCCATTTATCACCACCCTCTGAACACGCCCTTGTAGCCAGTTTTCAATCCATGTACTCACCCTATGGTCCATGCCAACGGACCTTATTTTGTACAGTAAACGTTTATGGGGAACTGTGTCAAATGCTTTTGCAAAATCCAGATACACCACGTCTAAGGGCCTTCCTTTATCTAGCTGGCAACTCACCTCCTCAGAGAAGGTTAATAGATTGGTTTGGCTAGAACGATTCTTCATGAATCCATGCTGATTACTGCTATTGATACCATTCTTATTACTAAAATCTTGTATATAGTCCCTTATCATCCCCTCCAAGAGTTTACATACTATTGATGTTAGGCTAACTGGTCTGTAATTCCCAGGGATGTATTTTGGGCCCTTTTTAAATATTGGTGCTACATTGGCTTTTCTCCAATCAGCTGGTACCATTTCAGTCAGTAGACTGTGAGTAAAAATTAGGAACAATGGTCTGGCAATTACTTGACTGATTTCCCTAAGTACCCTCGGGTGAAAGGCATCTGGTCACCGGTGATTTATTAAGGTTAAGTTTCCCAAGTCTAATTTTAATTCTGTCCTCTGTTAACCATGGAGGTGCTTCCTGTGTTGTGTCATGAGGATAAACACTGCAGTTTTGGTTACTGAAGCCCCCCGATTCCCTCGTGAAGACTGAGGAGAAGAATAAATTCAATACCTTTGCCATCTCCCCATCCTTTGTAACCAGATGTCCTTCCTCATTCTTTATGGGACCAATATGGTCTGTCCTCCCTTTTTTACTGTTTACATACTTAAAGAATTTCTTGAGTTTTTTTTGCTCTCCTCCGCTATGTGTCTTTCATGTTCTATCTTAGCCGTCCTAATTGCACCCTTACATTTCTTGTTGCATTCTTTATAAAGTCTGAATGCTGATGTTGATCCCTCAACCTTGTATTTTTTGAAGGCCTTCTCCTTTGCTTTTATATGAATTTTTACATTGGAGTTAAGCCATCCAGGACTTTTGTTCACTCTTTTAAATGTATTACCCAATGGGATGCATTGGCTAATGCCCTTATTTAATATGCTCTTAAAGCAAACCCATCTCTCCTGCGTGTTCTTTGTTCCTAAGATTTTATCCCAGTTTATGCCTTCTAGCAAGGCTCGTAGTTTAGGGAAGTTGGCTCTTTTGAAATTCAGTATCTTTGTATTCCCCTTATGTTTCCTATTTGTGTGATTTATACTGAAGCCAATTGACCTGTGATCGCTGTGATCGCTGTTACCTAAATTGCCCTGTTTTTCCACATCCGTGATCAGGCCTGTATTGTTGGTAATCAGTAGATACAGTAACGCTTTATTTCTGTTAAGGTTTATATTAGCAATTCATTCTAAACAAAGTTGCATAATTCCATTGACACATCAATAGTTTATTCTTTGAGAAAAAATAATTTATATACACTCAACGTTTTAAAGCTTGTTATCAAAAAGAGGAAAATGTTTCAGCAAAATCAAAGAAAAGTTACCTGAATTTGCTATAGTTTGATAAATTGCATTTTACACAAGTCAAGAGGAGTGGTATTGTGCGGCCATTCTATCCTGTCCTATAGCCTATCCCATCTTATATAATGTGCAAATTCTACTTTTACCTTGTCTCTGCACAACTCTGTCTTTTTCTGTCCTTTGCTCAGTAAATTAAAATTTACAATAAAAAAAAAATGTTCTTTATTAGTATTATAGCAGATCTCACTAAGGTGACCCTGTTTAGGCAACCCAGCAAAAGACGAAAGCAAGATCTGGCTTAAACAGGCACATAAGATGCTCCACCCACTTCCTAGCGGTAGGAATGAGGTTTGAGTTCCCGCTACATAGGATTCATGGCAAATTTAGAATGTTTGCATGAACAGCAAATTTATTGGTTTGTTTGCAAAAGCAGCAAAAGTGAAACCCTCACAGGTCATTGCATGAACTTGGGTGGGGTGGCAGAGTATGGCTAACAACATGCTAGCCCCTTCTCTGAATACAGTGCCTTGAAAAAGTATTCATACCCCTTGACATTTTCCATATTTTGTCATGTTACAGCCAAAAACATAAATGTAATTTATTGGGATTTTAGGTAATAGACCAACACAGAGTGGCACATAATCGTGATGTGGAAGGAAAATGATAAATGGTTTTCAAAATATTTTACAAATAAATATGTGAAAAGTGTGGCGTGACTTGTATTCAGCCCCCCTAAGTCAATACTTTGTAGAACCTCCTTTCTCTGCAATTACAGCGGCAAGTCTTTTTGGGGATGTCTTTACTAGCTTTGTACATCTAGAGAGGGACATTTTTGCCCATTCTGCTTTGCAAAATATCTCAAGGTCTGTCAGATTGGATGGAGAGCCATTTTCAAGTCTTGTCACACATTCTCAATGTGATTTAGGTCTGGACTATGACTGGGCTATTCTAACACATGAATATGCTTTGATCTAAACCATTCCATTGTAGTTCTGGCTGTATGTTTAGGGTCGTTGTCTTGCTGGAGTCTCAAGTCTTTTGCAGTCACTTATGCCCTGTACACACGATAGGATTTTCCGACAACAAAATCCATGGGATTTTTTCCGACAGATGTTGGCTCAAACTTGTCTTGCATATACATGGTCACACAAAGTTGGTCGGAAATTCCGAACGTCAAGAACGCGGTGACGTACAACACGTATGACGAGGCGAGAAAACTGAAGTTCAATAGCCAGTGCTGCTCTTCTGCTTGATTCCGAGCATGCGTGGCACTTTGTGCATCAGAATTGTGCGTCGGAATTTCCGACAACGGATTTTGTTGTCGGAAAATTTGAGAACCAGATCTCAAATTTTGTGTGACGGAAATTCCTATAGAAAATTTCCAACAACAAGGTCCTATCAAACATTTTCCATCGGAAAATCCTATCGTGTGTACAGGGCATAACAGTTTTTCTTCTAAGATTGTCCTGTATTTGGCTCCATCCATCTTCCCATCATCTCTGACCAGCTTCCCTGTCCCTGCTGAAGAAAAGCATCCCCACACCATGATGCTGCCACCACCATCTTTTCCGGTGGGAATGATGTGTTCAGGGTGATGTGCAGTGTTAGTTTTCCACCACACCTAGCGTTTTGCTTTTAGGCCAAAAAGTAAAATTTTGGTCACTTCTGACCAGAGCACCTTCTTCCACATATTTGCTGTGTCCCCCACATGGCTTCTCACAAACTGCAAACAGGACTTCTTATGGCTTTCTTTCAACACTGGCTTTCTTCTTGCCATGCTTCCATAAAGATCAGATTTGTGGAGAACACGACTAATAGTTGTCCTGTGGACAGATTCTCCCATCTGAGCTGTGGATCTCTGCAGCTCCTCCAGAGTTACCACGGACCTCTTGGCTGCTTCTCTAACGAATGCTCTCCTTGCCCGGCCGGTCAGTTTAGGTGGACGGCCATGTCTTGGTAGGTTTGCAGTTGTGCCATAATCTTTCCATTTTCGGTTGATGATGGATTGAACAGAGCTCCGTGAGATGTTCAAACCTTGGGATATTTTTTTTATAACCGAACCCTGCTTTAAATTCCTCCACAACTTTATCTCTGACCAGTCTGGTGTGTTCCTTGGCCTTCAGGATTCATTTTGTTCACTAAGGTTCTCTAACAAACCTCTGAGGGCTTCACAGAACAGCTGTATTTATACTGAGATTAAATTACTTACAGATGGACTCTATTTACTAATTAGGTGACTTATGAAGGCAATTGGTTTCACTAGATTTTAGTTAGGGGTATCAGAGTAAAGGGGGCTGAATACAAATACACCCCACACTTTTCACATATTTATTTGTAAAAATTGTTAAAACCATTTATCATTTTTCTTCCACTTCACAATTATGTGCCACTTTGTGTTGGTCCATCACATAAAATCCCAATAAAATACATTTAAGTTTTTGGTTGTAAACATGACAAAATGTGGAAAATGTCAAGGGGTATAAATACTTTTTCAAGGCACTGTAATGCCCCGTACACACAATCGGAAATTCCGCCAGAAAAAGTCCGATGTGAGCTTTTGGTCAGAAATTCCGACCGTGTGTATGCTCCATCGGACTTTTGCTGGCGGAATTCCCGCCAGCAAAAGATTGAGAGCAGGTTCTCAACTTTTCGGTCGGAAAAAGTTCTGATCGTCTGTACCAATTCTGACGCGCAAAATTTGCATGCTCGGAAACAGTTCAACGCATGCTCTGAAGCATTGAACTTAATTTTCTTGGCTTGTCGTAGTGTTGTACGTCACCGCGTTCTTGACGGTCACAAGTTCAGAGAACTTTTGTGTGACCATGTGTATGCAAGCCAAGCTTGATCAGAATTGGTTTTGGATGGTTTTTCCGATGGAAAATCCGATCGTGTGTATGGGGCATTAGTCATATTTCCTTTCACACTTTTTTCTATATATGTTTTAAAGCTGAACTCCGAGCACAAAAACTCTCATGTGAATATATTGCTCAATAGCCACAAAGCATATACTGCAAAAGCACTTTGTAAACCTCAAATGACATTACAAACCCAATATTAGCTTGTAAATGATCAGTGTGCTGTATATAGCCTGTGTTGGGAGTAAAGCTGTGGAAGGGGCTGATCAGGTCCCACTCACTACAGGATGCCTGCAGAAAACTACAGGAAGGGGTGGAGACAAAATCAACCAAGAGAGCAACAGTGATTGGTCTTTATTAGAGAAAGTCTCACACTGGATTACTGCACAGATCTGGAAGAAGTACACAAACCACACCAAGATTCAAGAAGATGATGAATGGTTTTTGAGAATATTTGCTTATCCCAGAGTTCAGCTGTAGACTTTCATGAAGCACTTTAAGGCCTCATGTACACTGCTAGTGATAAACGGACGTTTAGGAGCAGTTGGGCATTTTTTTCAGCAGCCCCTGAACTCTCCTCTATGTTATCTTAACATGTACACAGGGTCATTTATAGTCCTTTAGAGGCAGTTGAGTTTAGTGGCATTTTTTTTAAAGCAAAAAATTGCGTTCAGGATGGAAGTTTATTGGCATTTGAAACACCAAATGCTTGTAACAGCGTACAAACACGTCTAAACGCGATAACTCACATTTAGCCATGTTTTGTTTATAGGCGTTTTCAATGGAGATACATTACTGACCATTTATAATGCAAAAAACGCTTCTAAAATGTAAATGCAGCATGTAAACGCAGCACAACGGACGCTTTTAACCATCAGTTATTATCCTATTAAAGAAGACCTCAGAGAGAGAGAGAGAATTCTACACATTGTAACAATATTACAGGATGGACAACCTTCACGTTTGATCTGCTGCAATCCTTTTTCCTGCCTGGGTTAGGCTGGAGCCCACCTGGCAGTAAGTTCAGGCTGCTGGAATGTCACTGGCTCTTGCTGTTCCCTGCCTGATGCCACCAATCTCTATAGTCATTGTGCTATTTTTCAATCACCAGGGACTGACTGTTCTTTGCCTGGGAGGAGGAAGACGAGGAAGGTTTTGTCAGCCAGGCAACTACCTTCTCTGAATGCTGTGGCTGAATAGCACGGCCACTCTGAGATAGAAAAGGCAGACTGCCCCGCCCTTACATGGTACAGCCCAACCATAGCTTTCTTCTGCAGAACCTCCTTGACCCTTACTACCACCACATACAGAACATCTACCTCTCACTTTAGGCCTGCCTGGCATGTTTAATAAAGGGGATTTTCTAAAAATTTATTGGCAAATATTGCAATAGGGGAAATAAATATATAGTGTTTTGGTACTCATTGCTTTACCACATAAATGTGCAAAAAAAAATGTTTTTTGACCTAGCAGAATATATATTATATATATACAGTGGGGACAGAAAGTATTCAGACCCCCCTTAAATTTTTCACTCTTTGTTATATTGCAGCCATTTTCTAAAATCATTTAAGTTCATTTTTTTTCCTCATTAATGTACACATAGCACCCCATATTGACAGAAAAACACAGAATTGTTGACATTTTTGCAGATTTATTAAAAAAGAAAAACTGAAATATCACATGGTTCTAAGTATTCAGACCCTTTGCTGTGACACTCATATATTTAACTCAGGTGCTGTCCATTTCTTCTGATCATCCTTGAGATGGTTCTACACCTTCATTTGAGTCCAGCTGTGTTTGATTATACTGATTGGACTTGATTAGGAAAGCCACACACCTGTCTATATAAGACCTTAAAGCTCACAGTGCATGTCAGAGCAAATGAGAATCATGAGGTCAAAGGAACTGCCTGAAGAGCTCAGAGACAGAATTGTGGCAAGGCACAGATCTGGCCAAGGTTACAAAAAATTTCTGCTGCACTTAAGATTCCTAAGAGCACAGTGGGCTCCATAATCCTTAAATGGAAGATGTTTGGGATGACAAGAACCCTTTCTAGAGCTGGCCGTCCTGCCAAACTAAGCTATCGGGGAAGAAGAGCCTTGGTGAGAGAGGTAAAGAAGAACCCAAAGATCACTGTGGCTGAGCTCCAGAGATGCAGTCGAGAGATGGGAGAAAGTTGTAGAAAGTCAACCATCACTGCAGCTCTCCACCAGTCGGGGCTTTATGGCAGAGTGGTCTGACGGAAGCCTCTCCTCAGTGCAAGACACATGAAAGCCCGCATGGAGTTTGCTAAAAAACAACTGAAGGACTCCAAGTTGGTGAGAAATAAGATTCTCTGGTCTGATGAGACCAAGATAGAACTTTTTGGCCTTAATTCTAAGTGGTATGTGTGGAGAAAAC
Organism: Aquarana catesbeiana; assembly: GCF_042186555.1. NCBI lineage: Eukaryota > Metazoa > Chordata > Amphibia > Anura > Ranidae > Aquarana > Aquarana catesbeiana. Next base: position 39,604,657 of record NC_133329.1, on the reverse strand, counting down.
GAGGCACTGCTCATCACCTGTCCAATACAGTCCCAACAGTGAAGCATGGTGGTGGCAGCATCATGCTGTGGGGGTGTTTTTCAGCTGCAGGGACAGGACGACTGGTTGCAATTGAGGGAAAGGTGAATGCAGCCAAGTACAGGGATATCCTTGACGAAAACCTTCTCCCGAGTGCTCAGGACCTCAGACTGGGCCGAAGGTTTACCTTCCAACAAGTGTATATATATATATATATATATATATATATATATATATATATATACATATATATATATATATATGAATATAGCACCCTCTACCAATAGAGGTTCTAGTATTCATATTTTTTTACTAGGAGACTGTCAGCACAGGCAAATTTAGTCAGGTCTCTGCTGCAAGCTAGGCCTGTCTGTTTTGATCTGGGGGCTGGGAGTGGTTAGAGTAGCAGTGGGTGTGGCCACCTGTGCTCTAGTTCTGAGGTGCCTCCCCTCATTCCAAGGAGAATGTTCTGGAAGAGCGGCAGGGCCTAGAGCTGGAGTGGCAGGCAGCTTATGTGGGAGCCCTGACCAGTCCCCAACTGGAATTGGCAGGGGGCGGGCCTCCTATATAAGCTGAGGTAACATGCCACTGGGGGGAGTTGTCAGCTGAGTGAACTGGAGGATGGAATACTAGACAGCAGCAGGAGGGCAGATGGGGGTGTGCCGATTGCAGGAGGAGGCCCGGGGAAAACTGTGAGGGAATTTTGCCTTTACACGGTCATTGGCAATGTCTTTATCATCACACGGTCATTGATAAAGAACTCCTGGAGCAGAGGGGCAGGTGAAGCTGTCGGAACATATGGTCCGGTCAAGTTCTCCATCGAGGACTCAGGGCAGTGAAAGGTCGGTGAGTGTTACCACAGTGGAGGGCTGGATGTGCCAGGAAGTCTGTGAGCGAACTTTGCCTCTACACGGTCATTAGCAAAGTCCTCGTCATTACATGGTCAATGATGAGGAGTCCTGGATCTGAGGAGAGACTGTGGGGATGTATGTCAAATGGATATGACCTGAGGGCACATTTGCAAGCTGGGCTAGCTGGGAACAGTAGTCCACCGCTCAACATGTGCTTTTAAACTACTAGGCCTCTGGGGAGAGGTACTGCAGGCCTCAGGCCTAGTAGCAGCAAGCAACTAGAGCCAGCTAAAGGAATTCAGCTATTCAGAGTGGGTCCTTATTCTGCTTACAGAAGAAGATGTGGCACAGTCAAGAGTGATGTCCTCATCCATACACGGTCATGGGTGAGGAAGCAATAGTCTGTGGGAGTTGAGCAGAGGAGGAGCAATAGTCTGCATGGTGATGCAGGGGGAAGATCATAACTGTTTAAAAAAATGCACATCATTTCTTCAGGCTCAAACTATGTGCTAAGCTAAAACCTCTAAATATGATGGTGAAATGAACTATCCTATAGGCATCCCATATACCCCTTTCCCCAACCAAGTTGTACCCCCCAAATAAACAAAAAAAAAAAACAGCAAAGGACTGTTCATTGTCTCTGCAAGATATATATGGGAGTCTGGCAGCGGGGTGAATTGGTGGATGTTAGTAACTAGTGGTAACCACACCGCTATATTTATTTATTTATTTATTTATTTCAGGTACTTATATAGCGCCGTCAATTTACGCAGCGCTTTACATATATATATTATACATTCACATCAGTCCCTATACCCTCAAGGAGCTTACAATCTAAGGTCCCTAACTCACATTCATACCTATACTAGGGCCGATTTAGACAGGATCCAATTAACCTACCAGCATGTCTTTGGAGTGTGGGAGGAAACCGGAGTACCCGGAGGAAACCCACGCAGACACAGGGAGAACATGCAAACTCCAGGCAGGTAGTGTCGTGGTTGGGATTCGAACCAGCGACCCTTCTTACTGCTAGGCGAGAGTGCTACCCACTGCGCCACTGTGCCGCCAAATATACACATACACACAGTCAGGTCTATAAATATTGGGACATCGACACAATTCTAATCTTTTTGGCTCTATACACCACCACAATGGATTTGAAATGAAACAAACAAGATGTGCTTTAACTGCAGACTTTCAGCTTTAATTTGAGGGTATTTACATCCAAATCAGGTGAATGGTGTAGGAATTACAACAGTTTGTATATGTGCCTCCCACTTTTTAAGGGACCAAAAGTAATGGGACAATTGGCTGCTCAGCTGTTCCATGGCCAGGTATGTGTTATTCCTTCATTATTCCATTTACAAGGAGCAGATAAAAGGTCCAGAGTTCATTTCAAGTGTGCTATTTGCATTTGGAATCTGTTGCTGTCAGCTCTCAATATGAGATCCAAAGAGCTGTCACTATTAGTGAAGCAAGCCATCATTAGGCTGAAAAAACAAACCCATCAGAAAGATAGAAACATTAGATGTGGCCAAATCAACTGTTTGGAACATCCTTAAAAATAAAGAACGCACTGGGGAGCTCAGCAACACCAAAAGACCCGGAAGACCACAGAAAACAACTGTGGTGGATGACCGAAGAATTCTTTCCCTGGTGAAGAAAACACCATTCACAACAGTTGGTCAGATCAAGCACACTCTCCAGGAGGTAGGTGTATGTGTGTCAAAGTCAACAATCAAGAGAAGACTTCACCAGAGTGAATACAGAGGGTTCACCACAAGATGTAAACCATTGGTGAGCCTCAAAAACAGGAAGGCCAGATTAGAGTTTGCCAAACAACATCTAAAAAAGCCTTCACAGTTCTGGAACAACATCCTATGGACAGATGAGACCAAGATCAACTTGTACCAGAGTGATGGGAAGAGAAGAGTATGGAGAAGGAAAGGAACTGTTCATGATCCAAAGCATACCACCTCATCAGTGAAGCATGGTGGTGGTAGTGTCATGGCGTGGGCATGTATGGCTGCCCATGGAACTGCTTCTCTTGTATTTATTGATGATGTGACTGCTGACAAAAGCAGCAGGATGAATTCTGAAGTGTGTCGGGCAATATTATCTGCTCATATTCAGCAAAATGCTTCAGAACGTATTGGACGGCGCTTCACAGTGCAGATGGACAATGACCCAAAGCATACTGCGAAAGCAACCAAAGAGTTTTTTAAGGGAAAGAAGTGGAATGTTATGCAATGGCCAAGTCAATCACCTGATCTGAATCCGATTAAGCATGCATTTCACTTGCTGAAGACAAAACTGAAGGAAAAATGCCCCAAGAACAAGCAGGAACTGAAGACAGTTGCAGTAGAGGCCTGGCAGAGCATCACCAGGGATGAAACCCAGCGTCTGGTGAGGTCTATGCATTCCAGACTTCAGGCTGTAATTGACTGCAAAGGATTTGCAACCAAGTATTAAAAAGTGAAAGTTTGATGGATGATTGTTAATCTGTCCCATTACTTCTGGTTCCTTAAAAAGTGGGAGGCACATATACAAACTGTTGTAATTCCTACAACGTTCACCTGATTTGGATGTAAATACCCTCAAATTAAAGCAGAAAGTCTCCAGTTAAAGCACATCTTGTTTGTTTCATTTCAAATCCATTGTGGTGGTGTATAGAGCCAAAAAGATTAGAATTGTGTCGGTCTCAATACTTATGGACCTGACTGTATATATATATATATATATATATAAATAATGGGGGAAAAAAAGTCAAGGGGAACCCAGCAGTTAACAGTAACTACAGTTTTTGCTGTTATCTACTAAAAGGTAGTAGAAAACGACTGTTGGGTCTGTGAACTATAAACATGGGGGTACAGAGCAGCATCCAGCTCTCTGTATACACAGACTGTCAGCTCTCCCTAAACTACTCCAACACACACACTGACAAATAGGGATGAGCCGAACACCCCCCTGTTCGGTTCCCAACAGAACATGCAAACAGGAAAAAAGTTCGTTCGAACACGCGAACACCGTTAAAGTCTATGGGACACGAACATGAATAATCAAAAGTGCTAATTTTAAAGGCTAATATGCAAGTTATTGTCATAAAAAGTGTTTGGGGACCTGGGTCCTGCCCCAGGGGACATGGATCAATGCAAAAAAAAGTTTTAAAAACGTCCGTTTTTTCAGGAGCAGTGATTTTAATAATGCTTAAAGTCAAACAATAAAAGTGTAATATCCCTTTAAATTTCGTACCTGGGGGGTGTCTATAGTATGCCTGTAAAGGGGCGCATGTTTCCTGTGTTTAGAACAGTCTGACAGCAAAATGACATTTTGAAGGAAAAAAGCCATTTAAAACTACCCGCGGCTATTGCATTGCCAACAATACACATAGAAGTTCATTGATAAAAACGGCATGGGAATTCCCCAAAGGGGAACCCCGAACCAAAATTAAAAAAAAAAAATGAGGTGGGAGTCCCCCTAAATTCCATACCAGGCCCTTCAGGTCTGGTATGGATTTTAAGGGGAACCCCGCGCCAAAAAAAAAACCAAAAAAACCGCTTGGGGTCCCCCCAAAAATCCATACCAGACCCTTATCCGAACACGCAACCTGGCAGGCCGCAGGAAAAGAGGGGGGGACGAGAGTGCGGCCCCCCCCTCCTGAACCGTACCAGGCCACATGCCCTCAACATTGGGAGGGTGCTTTGGGGTAGCCCCCCAAAACACCTTGTCCCCATGTTGATGAGGACAAGGGCCTCATCCCCACAACCCTGGCCGGTGGTTGTGGGGGTCTGCGGGCGGGGGGCTTATCAGAATCTGGAAGCCCCCTTTAACAAGGGGACCCCCAGATCCCGCCCCCCCTGTGTGAAATGGTAAGGGGGTACAAAAGTACCCCTACCATTTCACTAAAAAACTGTCAAAAATGTTTAAAATTACAAGAGACAGTTTTTGACAATTCCTTTATTTAAATACTTCTTCTTTCTTCTATCTTCCTTCATCTTCTGGTTATTCTGGCTCTTCTGGTTCTTCCTCCGGCGTTCTCGTCCAGCATCTCCTCCGCGACGTCTTCTATCTTCTTCTCCTCGGGCCGCTCCGCACCCATGGCATGGGGGGAGGCTCCCGCTCTTCTCTTCATCTTCTTCATCCTCTTCTCTTCTTCTTTTCTTCTCTTCTTCTCTTCTTCATTTTCTTCTCCGGGCCGCTCCGCACTCATGCTGGCATGGAGGGAGGCTCCCGCTGTGTGACGGCGCTCCTCGTCTGACAGTTCTTAAATAACGGGGGGCGGGGCCACCCGGTGACCCCGCCCCCTCTGACGCACGGGACATGACGGGACTTCCCTGTGGCATTCCCCGTGACGTCACAGGGAAGTCCCGTCAAGTCACCATGCGTCAGAGGGGGGCAGGGTCACCAGGTGGCCCCGCCCTCCGTTATTTAAGAACTGTCAGACGAGGAGCGCCGTCACACAGCAGGAGCCTCCCTCCATGCCAGCATGGGTGCGGAGCGGCCCGGAGAAGAAAATGAAGAAGAGAAGAAGAGAAGAAGAGAAGAAAAGAAGAAAAGAAGAAGAGAAGAAGATGAAGAGAAGAGCGGGAGCCTCCCCCCCTGCCATGGGTGCGGAGCGGCCCGAGGAGAAGAAGATAGAAGACGCCGCGGAGGAGATGCTGGACGAGAACGCCGGAGGAAGAACCAGAAGAACCAGAAGAACCAGAAGATGAAGGAAGAAAGAAGAAGTATTTAAATAAAGGAATTGTCAAAAACTGTCTCTTGTCATTTTTAACATTTTTGACAGTTTTTTAGTGAAATGGTAGGTACCATTTCACACAGGGGGGGGGGCCGGGATCTGGGGGTCCCCTTGTGAAAGGGGGCTTCCAGATTCCGATAAGCCCCCCGCCCGCAGACCCCCACAACCACCGGCCAGGGTTGTGGGGATGAGGCCCTTGTCCTCATCAACATGGGGACAAGGTGTTTTGGGGGGGCTACCCCAAAGCACCCTCCCAATGTTGAGGGCATGTGGCCTGGTACGCTTCAGGAGGGGGGGGGCTGCACTCTCGTCCCCCCTCTTTTCCTGCGGCCTGCCAGGTTGCGTGCTCGGATAAGGGTCTGGTATGGATTTTTGGGGGGACCCCACGCCGTTTTTTTTTTTTTTGGCGCGGGGTTCCCCTTAAAATCCATACCAGACCTGAAGGATCTGGTATGGAATTTAGGGGGAACCCCACGTCATTTTTTTTTTAAATTTTGGCCGGGGTTCCCCTTAAAATCCATACCAGACCTGAAGGATCTGGTATGGAATTTAGGGGGAACCCCACGTCATTTTTTTTTTAAATTTTGGCCGGGGTTCCCCTTAATATCCATATCAGACCTGAAGGGCCTGGTATGGAATTTAGGGGGACTCCCATGTCATTTTTTTTTTTAAATTTTGGTTCGGGGTTCCCCTTTGGGGAATTCCCATGCCGTTTTTATTAATGAACTTCTATGTGTATTGTCGGCAATGCAATAGCCGCGGGTAGTTTTAAATGAGTTTTTTCCTTCAAAATGTCATTTTGCTGTCAGACTGTTCTAAACACAGGAAACATGCGCCCCTTTACAGGCATAGTATAGACACCCCTCAGGTACGAAATTTAAAGGGATATTACACTTTTATGGTTTGACTTTAAGCATTATTAAAATCACTGCTCCTGAAAAAACGTCCGTTTTTAAAACTTTTTTTGCATTGATCCATGTCCCCTGGGGCAGGACCCGGGGTCCCCAAACACTTTTTATGACAATAACTTGCATGAGTTACATGAGTTCGACTCGAACTCGAAGCTCATCCCTACTGACAAATAGCCACTGATAACACACCCTTGCTGAGTGGGATCAGCACATAACTGAGCCCTCATTAAGGACCCACCAGAACCAGCTGTTCCAAGTTCAATGGCAATCCAGTGCATTATGGTTACTAAGAATTCAGACCTCAGTGAAAACCTGGATTAGGTCAATAGAACTGCAAACCTTGAACATGCAGGGTTCTCCTCAAACCCATGGTAGAACCAAACCCAAATTTCATCCCTATTATTCATAAAAAATACACTGTACTTACCTTATTCTTCATAAACATGATCTGTTCACTCTCAGTTGTCTTCTCTGTACTGCAATCTAGTGATGTCCAGTTCATGAATGAATTGTTCTTTTCAATCGATTCTTTTCAGTGAACTGATTGAATCGATTCCTCTGAGTGAACTGATCCGTTTGAAACAGTTCACTAGTATGCACTCAATACTAGCAGAGCAGGCCTGGTAATATGATCCTAGAGTGAGAGAGCTTGGCCCCTCCCTGCAACCAATCAGCCGGCTCAAGGCACAGTGACACTCAGGAACTGGATACAAACTTAAAACGAGTCAAGAGTACACAGTACACTGAGTTAAAGAATCATATGAGTTGTTAGAACACAGTACACTGAAAGAACCATGATTCACCACCAGTACTTTACAGTGCATAATGAGGCCACTTTCACACTTGTGTGACTTGTCCTGCAACTTGGGACTACAAAGTCGCATGACATGTGGTACCCATGATTTCCAATGAGTACCATTCATATCTGTGTGTCTTCAAGTCACAGCGACTTCAAAGTAGTCCCTGCACTACTTTGGTCCGATTTTGATGCGACTTGAGGCAGAGACCTCAAAATTACATAGGTATTGCTTCAAGTCGCATCAAAGTCACGGTAAAAATCGTGGCAAAAATTTAACGTGTGAGTGGAAAGGAAGTGTGAAAGGATCCTAACGATTGGATTTTACTACCGTGGGTACTTCGCCCGCCCGCAGTAGTAAAATCCGATCATTTTTCCTGTGCATGCGCTGTAAAGACCCTGGAAAAATCTCATGGCTAGCAATGTTAACTGTGAAGTTGGCCCATCAGAATGAGGTTCACACGCACAAAATAGGACAATAGGATTGTGCTTGTGCTTTGAGCAAGGAACTAAATACAAGTAAATGTTTCCAGGACTTCCCAACCTTCTGTGAAGAATAATTCTTTTGATTCTAATCATTCAAGAAGGTTGAGTGAGAGCTTTGGTTCACTTGCTTGTCAGTAGACTCAGCAAGTGAACCGAAGAATCGATTCATTGAATCGGTTCATTTCAGTGAGTAGTTCGAAATGAACCAATTCACTTAAAAGATCCGGACTTCCCATCACTACTACAATCAGATTTCACCTGGTCTATAAAAAGAGCCAGGTGTGGGCGGGGCAGGCTTTTAAAGGAATATACAGTAACCATTTCTAACAAATAAAAAGAGTGCTACTTTCACTATTACTCACTCTACCATACTACACTTCATCATTTTCATTCTAAAAATGTGGCCTGAACCTCCCAACCCATACTGAATGGTGTGGCAGGATTAATCAAGTATCAAAGATGGAGAAAGCTCAAGGTTTTGCAAATGATACCTTTGACCGATATGGCCGCACCTGGACACTATTAGGTATTATTCAAATTTCCTTACATTTAAAATAAAATCTACTAATTGTTTGTATACCGAACGTTTGACTCCCCATCTCCTCAAATTTATATACACTTTCTCTAAACTCCTTTGCGTTATCTGTCATAAACCTTATAAATATGGTATTCATAACAGCCGATCATACAGGCTCAGCTGGTCTGGCTTAAGCCTAGTTTTCTCAAAGTTTTCAATAACAACTTGGCGCTCCCTCTAAGTCCATAAGTCAATAGCGATAACTCTCCTTTTTTACATATACACTACATTACCATTGGGACGCCTGCCTTTACACACACATAAACTTTAATAGCATCCCAGTCTTATGCCCCGTACACACGGTCGGGATTTTCCGACGGAAAATGTCCGATCGGAGCGAGTTGTCAGAAATTCCGACCGTGTTTGGGCTCCATCGGACATTTTCCATCGGATTTTCCGACACACAAAGTTTGAGAGCAGGCTATAAAATTTTCCGACAACAAAATCCGATCGCGTCAATTCCGACCGTGTGTGGCCTGTTCCGACGCACAAAGTGCCACGCATGCTCAGAAGAAATTTCGGGATGGAACAGCTGGGTCTGGTAAACTTAGCGTTCGCAATGGATACAGCACTTTCGTCACGCTGCAATTTTAAAAATGGTTTAATACAGCGCACTCTCTTCTTCTTTATAATGTGACAAGAATGAAGTAGTTTTGCTGCTCATATTCACACAGACTTCTCACAAACTTCTTTCTTTATTATTTATCGGGATTCCCTTAATATATTTTGATTTGTCACATCTGACAAAAATATTTTTGTGTTTTTTTTTTCTTTGATTTTTTTTTAAAGGCAGATTTTTATTTTAGTTTAGGTTTGTATTCTTTCAAAGGCTGATCTTTGTTTTATTTTAGTTTTAGTTTTACTCCAGAATATTTTTGTGTGTGTTTTGTGTGTCAAGTTACCACAACACCATTATTATCTTGTATTATTTAATCTCAAGGAGATTGTTTGGTGTTGGTGTCCCTTGTTAATTTCACATTGTATTTTTGAAATGTACCTGAATCCTCACAAACAAACTGTCCTTTTAGAAGGAAAACACACATAGGCAAGTATAATTGAAACCAAAAATCCTTTATTAAGGGCTCAGAACCAAACAAAGAGGGAGGCAACGCTGGATAAACAGCAGAAATTAGCGAAGCCTTGGACCCCCAGGGCAGACAATTCTTGAACATCAAAATTGGTGGCCTGAGGAGTCCATATGTAAGGGAGTGCAGTCTGGTCCAGAAGTCCCAGAGATCCAGAAAGCAGCAGATGACATCTGTGTCCCCAGGCTGTGGTACCACAAGAGCCTGCATCTTTTGCCAGACCAGACTGGATCCAGGGTCATCACTTTCTGGTCTTCCTTCCACGCTTTCTTCCTGGTTGTGGCTCTGCTTTTGGTGATGTGGCAGGAGGAGGAGTAGGACCTGGAGGAGGAGGAGGACTAGTATGACCTGGAGGAGAAGGAGGAGGAGGACCTGGAGGAGGAGGAGGACCATGTGCGAGGTCACAAAGGTGGGTATCAGATGTTATTTGGGCCCTCAACCCCTTATTGAGAGCTTCCAACATTAATGACTCACACATGAGTTGTTGGCCCTCCTCCATCCGCTGCATTTTACAGGCAATTATGGCAGCAAAGTCCTCCTCCACGGTGTGTGGTGCTCCCAGGGCCTCTGTAGCCTTCCAAAAGAGGCCTATGGCAGCCTCCTTTAGGGTACTCCTCTTCCTGCCACTTTCTCTTTGCAGGTGTAGGGGAGGGACCTGCATATCAGCCAGCCTGCTCGGCCCGGCCACCTCCTGGCTGAGACTTCCCTGTGTATGAAAAAGGGACATGGTTTTACTTTTTGCATCATCAATCACAATCATAAATTCATGCTCCAAACTAACATCTAGTTAACATCATTGATTGGACAACCAGAAATATTTAGAAGAATGCTATACCTGGCTCAAGCTGGGCTCCTCCACATGTTGTTGCCTGGAAGGCCCAGGTTGGGCGTCAGAAGCCTCAGCTGGGGGGGAAGGAAGCGTGGAAGGAAGACTGGAGAGTGATGACCCGGGTTCAGTCTGGCCTGCCAGAAAATGCAGCCTGTCGTAGTACCACATCCTGGGGACATAGATGTCATCTGCTGCTCCGGATCTCTGTGAATCCTGGACTTTCTTGCGCTCCCTTACATATGTGCTCCTCAGGCCACCAATTAGGATCTTCAAATATGTGATGTCTGCCGTGGGGATCACCTGCTTCACAATTTCCAACAATTGATCCAGCGCTGCCTTCCTCTTTGTTTGGTTTCTATAATGTGGGTGGTTGATCTCCCACAGACAAGGCAGCTCCCTGAACATGTCAATGAATATTGCCATGAAGTCTGTATTATTCAAGATATCCATTTTAACTGCAAGACACAACACAAGACAAACCCTAATGTCAGGCAAAACTCTCCTAATCTTGGTACAATATAGGCCTCAATCTAGAAGCTGTATAGACCCAAGTTTGCCTCTTACCTTCGTTATTACGATCGGCGCCTCCAATGCTCCTTCCTCCACTCACAGATCGTACGTAATACGCATGCGTGTTATGCTTTATACACACTGCATATGCATGTAACTCCGCCCGCCCCCGACGTTCTTTCTAGTCTATTCCCCGCCCCTTTTCGTTCTGCGCAGTGGGGGAAGAGCACATGGCGGATAGACAGCAGGTGCGTGCTAATTGCATAAACGAGGAGGAGGAGGAGGAAAGCCCGGATCAGGACACGTCCCGATCCAGAAGGAGATTTAAGGCCTCAAATATGTCCTTTGGGGAGATGTTGGAGATGGTGGACATCCTGAAGAAGGCCGACTATGATGGGAAGTATGGACCTTACCCCAACCCCAATGTCAGAAAGGCCAAGATCATGGCGAAAGTGGTCAAAAGTCTGCACCGGAATTTCGGCTGAAAGATCAGCTCAAATTACGAGAACATGAGCAGCACAGAAAGATCCGGAGAGTGCTGCAAAAAAGTAAGTAGTTGTGCTGTGTTCCTATTCGTTATGTTTATTACGTTCGTGCTGCTCCATGTGCTTTTCTTAAAAGTGTACATTTTAAAATGGCAACTTTCATGTTCATGGGCACATTATTCGTTCGTAGCAAACATTTTTCTTTCGGCCTATAAAACACCATTGTTTTGGCCATATGCATTTGGCCACATTTTTAACGCCCTACTTGTATGAAACTCATTTGGTTGTGTAGATGGGTTTGTTACTAGAATGAAATGCAAACTAGATTCTGTGTAAGGAGAGGACACTCAGCAGCAGTTTTCACATCTGGACACTGGAGCACTAGTGTGGGACACAAGAACACCATTTTTATTAGGGGGCCACACAGGTGCTCCAGTGTATACTATAGGGGGGGTCTCCATCTGTGAAGCTTGTACCAAACAGGTAAAGTATTGCAGCTTGACAAAGGACACTGAAAATGCTACATTTTGGAACTCTGCTAAAATTGACAATTGTACCCCACTTCCAAGCAATGTTTCATATTTATATTTCTGCCATCAAATATCTGTGTGCTAAGTATAGCATTTTTGTTTTACATAGGGGAGAAAAGACTCGGAGGACACCCCTCATCCGAGGAGACCAGAGACCCCCCACCTCTGGAAGAAGGGGAAATGCCCCCAACCCAAGAAGAGCAGGAGGAGGAAGAAGACGTGGTGGAAATTGTCACCACAACAGGTGAGTGTCTGCGACCACAGGCTCAGGTAAGAGATGGATGCCGGCACATTTTTTATACCTGTCTTTGTTTGTTTTCTCTCTTTTTAGGTGATCATGATGTTGTGGATCCAGATCCTTTCACATCAGAAAGTGCCCAGATCCTGATCGGGGAGATAATGGGGTGTAATTTAGAATTGGAAAACCTCAAGAAAAACATCAATGATGTTATTCAAAAAAATAAGAATTGATGTTTTGGGGAGAGTTTAAAACCCCTCCAAATCACTTTCTTCTTTTGTGTGCTACAATGTTCTAAATGTTTTAGCTATTTTTCAAAAAGCTAAATTTGGAGGATACACACAGTGTGTTATCTGCCATCACGGGAGTTCAATGGACGCGTTTTGGGGGTGCAACCCCTTCCTCAACAATAAAGTAGCTGTGAGGAAGGGGTTTCTCCCCCAAAACACGCCCCTTGATCCCCCGTGATGGCAGCTAGCACATGTTGACATTCGTAAATTGGTGTGCATCTTCCAAATTTGGCTTTTCCTGGGGTGACTTCATGCATCTAAACGCAATATCAAACACAGTTCCTAAATAATCATGTCTGATATTGCCTTCAAGTTCTACCAAATGTGAACTTTGTAAGTTCAAGATTTGTGTCTTTCTTGTTGGTTTTACACATGCCTGTTTTAGCTTAAAGTGGAGTTCCACCCAAAAGTGGAACTTCCACTCATCAGATTCCTCCCCCCCTCCGGTGACACAGTTGGCACCTTTCAGGGGGGAGGGGGGTATAGATACCTGTATAATACAGGTATCTGTACCCACTTCCGGCATAGATAGCCGCAGAATCTGCGGTTATTTACGCCACTTCCTGCTCCCTCCCTGCTGCCTGCTGGGAAACACACGGGTCCCAGAGGCAGCAGGGACCATCCGTATTGCGCTGCGCGACTCGCGCATGTGCAGTAGGGAACCGGGAAGTGAAGCCGCACGGCTTCACTTCCTGATTCCCTTACCGAAGATGGAGGCGGCAGCACCCGAGGACGGAGAGACGCTTCGGCCTCGGGTGCCGACATCGCGGGCGCCCTGGACAGGTAAGTGTCCATGTTTTAAAAGTCAGCAGCTGCAGTATTTGTAGCTGCTGACTTTTAAAAAAAAATTTTTCGGCAGCGCTCCGCTTTAAATGGACATTTCTATTTTTGATAATGTGACCCCCAAAATTGTTATACAACAAACATGTTGATTTGTTTTAAAAACATTTTACAAATGCACATGTGATTGTGCAGGTATTAAAAAGATTGTTTTTATCAAGAATGTGTGGATCATTGTCTCAACGCTACAACACTTTTGTGGTGATGTAATTGGTGCTTTCGGTGACAATGGGTGTTATTTCATGAGGGCAAATACTCTTTGCACTACAAGTGCAGTTTCAAGTGCATTTTCAAGTGCACTTGTAGTGCAAAGTGTCTTTGCCTTTAGTAAATAACATCCAACAGTGCTTTGTAAGGTTACACAATCACGCCATTTTCAGCACTCCCCACATTTCTGTCAGGGTCAGCTAAAACAAACACAAGCAGGAAATGTCACCAAAGATTTGCTTTTTTTTTTTTTTTATTTCATAAAGGCTTCACAAATTGTCTGGCATATTGATGGCCCCCCTACCCACAAAGAACTCAAGGTATCTTAACCGGACATCACGGGCACTCAGGGAGGGCAAGCCAGGACGGCCACTTTCAAGCGCCGTCAGGGTTGTTTCATGTATAATTCCGGCCTCAGGCCCAACTGAGCCAGCATAGTTGGCAGAATGTTGGCATAAAAAGTAATGTAGAACACAGCACGCCAGGATTATATGATTAAGTTTATACTCCGCCATATGGATGGGTGTAAGAAATAGGCGGAACCGGCTGGCCATGATTCCAAACGTGTTCTCCACCACTCTTCTGGCTCTGGCCAGCCGGTAATTAAAAACCCTCTGGTCCGGGGTGAGGGTCCTCATCGGGAATGGCCGCATAAGATGGTCCCCCAGCGCAAAAGTTTCATCCGCAACGAAGACAAATGGGAGTCCTTCCACATACTCTTCTGGAGGTGGCAAGTCCAAGCTGCCATTCTGGAGATGCCTGTAAAACTCCATCTGGGCGATGACTCCACCATCGGACATCCGGCCATTCTTCCCCATGTCCACATACAAGAAGTCGTAATTAGCCGACACCACCGCCAACATCACAATACTATTGAACCCCTTGTAATTATAATAGTACGACCCCGAGTTGGGTGGTGGGACGATGTGGACGTGTTTCCCATCAATTGCACCTCTGCAGTAGGGATGAGCTTCGAGTTCGAGTCGAACTCATGTTCGACTCGAACATTGGCTGTTCGCAAGTTCTCCGAACAGCGAACAATTTGGGGTGTTCGCGGCAAATTCAAATGCCGCGGAACACCCTTTAAAAGTCTATGGAAGAAATCAAAAGTGCTAATTTTAAAGGCTTATATGCAAGTTATTGTCATAAAAAGTGTTTGGGGACCCGGGTCCTGCCCCAGGGGAGATGGATCAATGCAAAAAAAGTTTTAAAAACGGACGTTTTTTCAGGAGCAGTGATTTTAATAATGCTTAAAGTCAAACCATAAAAGTGTAATATCCCTGTAAATTTCATAGCTGGGGGGTGTCTATAGTATGCCTGTAAAGGGGCGCATGTTTCCCGTGTTTAGAACAGTCTGACAGCAAAATGACATTTCGAAGGAAAAAACCCATTTAAAACTACTTGCGGCTATTGCATTGCCGACAATATACATAGAAGTTCATTGGTAAAAACGGCATAGGAATTCCCCACAGGGGAACCCCGAACCAAAATTTAAAAAAAAAATGACGTGGGAGTCCCCCTAAATTCCACACCAGGCCCTTCAGGTCTGGTATGGATATTAAGGGGAACCCCGCGCCAAGAAAAAAAAAAATGGCGTGGGGTCCCCCCAAAAATCCATACCAGACCCTTATCCGAGCACGCAACCTGGCAGGCCACAGGAAAAGAGGGGGGACGAGAGTGCAGCCCCCCTCCTGAACCATACCAGGCCACATGCCCTCAACATTGGAAGGGTGCTTTGGGGTAGCCCCCCAAAACACCTTGTCCCCATGTTGATGAGGACAAGGGCCTCATCCCCACAACCCTGGCCGGTGGTTGTTGGGGTCTGCGGGTGGGGGCTTATCGGAATCTGGAAGCCCCCTTTAACAAGGGGACCCCCAGATCCTGGCCCCCCCCCTGTGTGAAATGGTAAGGGGGTAATTACCCCTACCATTTCACTAAAAAAACTGTCAAAAATGTTAAAAATGACAAGAGACAGTTTTTGACAGTTCCTTTATTTAAATGCTTCTTCTTTCTTCTATCTTCCTTCATCTTCTGGTTCTTCTGGCTCTTCTGGTTCTTCCTCCGGCGTTCTCGTCCAGCATCTCCTCTGCGGCGTCTTCTATCTTCTTCTCCTCGGGCCGCTCCGCACCCATGGCATGGGGGAGGCTCCCGCTCTTCTCTTCTTCTCTTCTTCATTTTCTTCTCCGGGCTACTCCGCATCCATGCCGGCATGGAGGGAGGCTCCCGCTGTGTGACGGCGTCTCCTCGTCTGACGGTTCTTAAATAACTGGAAGCGGGGCCACCCGGTGACCCCGCCCCCCTCTGACGCACGGGACATGACGGGACTTCCCTGTGGCATTCCCCGTGACGTCACAGGGAAGTCCCGTCAAATCACCGTGCGTCAGAGGGGGGCAGGGTCACCGGGTGGCCCCGCCCCCGTTATTTAAGAACTGTCAGACGAGGAGACGCCATCACACAGCGGGAGCCTCCCTCCATGCCAGCATGGGTGCGGAGCGGCCCGGAGAAGAAAATGAAGAAGAAAAGAAGAGAAGAAAAGAAGAAGAGAAGAAGATGAAGAAGATGAAGAGAAGAGCGGGAGCCTCCCCCCATGCCATGAGTGCGGAGCGGCCCGAGGAGAAGAAGATAGAAGACGCCGCGGAGGAGATGCTGGACGAGAACGCCGGAGGAAGAACCAGAAGAGCCAGAAGAACCAGAAGATGAAGGAAGATAGAAGAAAGAAGAAGCACTTAAATAAAGGAATTGTCAAAAACTGTCTCTTGTCATTTTTAACATTTTTGACAGTTTTTTAGTGAAATGGTAGGGGTAAGTACCCCCTTACCATTTCACACAGGGGGGGGCCGGGATCTGGGGGTCCCCTTGTTAAAGGGGGCTTCCAGATTCCGATAAGCCCCCCGCCCGCAGACCACAACAACCACCGGCCAGGGTTGTGGGGATGAGGCCCTTGTCCTCATCAACATGGGGACAAGGTGTTTTGGGGGGCTACCCCAAAGCACCCTCCCAATGTTGAGGGCATGTGGCCTGGTACGGTTCAGGAGGGGGGGCGCACTCTCGTCCCCCCTCTTTTCCTGCGGCCTGCTAGGTTGCGCGCTCGGATAAGGGTCTGGTATGGATTTTTGGGGGGGACCCCACACCGTTTTTTTTTTTTTTTGGCGCGGGGTTCCCCTTAAAATCCATACCTTATGGAATTTAGGGGGAACCCCATGTCATTTTTTTTTTTTAATTTTGGCCGGGGTTCCCCTTAATATCCATACCAGACCTGAAGGGCCTGGTGTGGAATTTAGGGGGACTCCCACGTTTTTTGTTTATTTTTTTTTTTGTTCGGGGTTCCCCTGTGGGGAATTCCCATGCCGTTTTTATCAATGAACTTCTATGTGTATTGTCGGCAATGCAATAGCCGCGAGTAGTTTTAAATGGGTTTTTTCCTTCGAAATGTCATTTTGCTGTCAGACTGTTCTAAACACGGGAAACATGCGCCCCTTTACAGGCATACTATAGACACCCCCCAGCTACAAAATTTAAAGGGCTATTACACTTTTATTGTTTGACTTTAAGCATTATTAAAATCACTGCTCCTGAAAAAACAGGCGTTTTTAAAAATTTTTTTTGCATTGATCCATGTCCCCTGGGGCAGGACCCAGGTCCCCAAACACTTTTTATGACAATAACTTGCATATAAGCCTTTAAAATTAGCACTTTTGATTATTCATGTTCGTGTCCCATAGACTTTAACGGTGTTCGCGTGTTCGAACGAACTTTTTTCCTGTTCGCATGTTCTGGTGCGAACCGAACAGGGGGGTGTTTGGCTCATCCCTACTCTGCAGTTAGGAAAGTCCCACCGCTGGGCAAAGTGGGAGGCCACAGTCTGCCATTCCTGTGGCGTGGAAGGAAACTGTTGAGGAAAACCAAAGAAAATTAGTATTTTTGCACATAAACATGGAAAGCAGATTAGACACAAACATTCTTGGCCAACATCCAGATAAAACATTTATTAAGGGGAATTTTACAACACCAAAGTATAAGGTACACCTATCATATTCCCCCCCCCCCCCTCTCATGGCCCATTTCTAACATTATAGGGGGGGGGATCTTGGACAGGTAACCCTATTCACTTCATTGAGAGATGAATGCCTAAATAATGGGTATTACTTTGAACAGCCCCTCCTTAGTTACACTATTGGCAGCCCACTGGACAGGTAAGAAATGCCCTAATACAAAGATATAAATACACACTGTACACATTTGAGCACATTTGGACATTCTGCTCTTACCTATCAAGATAATAATAGGATACAAAAACTTTAAACAGTACCATTTGCAAGTTTACAGGCAGTCCCTACTACATGCTTTGGGGAATTCATCCATAAATCTCACCACTAAAGAGGTGGGTATAGTGTGTATGGGTTTGACCAAGTCAGCAGATAGATGATTGAGGATAGATAGAGAATTGGGATCAGCTGACTTAGCAGTTGGGGAAAGGGAGGGTTAATAAAAATGATTTGGGGACACTACAAAAAAATGCCTCTGGCACTTTGCCTAAATTTAAAGCACAAATCACATTTCTAAACATTTTAGGGGTGTTTGGCAGTGGCGGCTGGTGCTTCATTTTTTTAGGGGGGCGCAAACAAAATCCCAACCAACCCCCCCCCCCCCCCCCCCCCCCCTTGCCATCACTCGCCCGTGATGGGCCTATAGACACACAGAGGGATAGATAGATAGATAGATAGATAGATAGATAGATAGATAGATAGATAGATAGATAGATAGATAGATAGATAGATAGATAGATAGATAGATAGAGTTATATAGATAGATAGATAGATAGATAGATAGATAGATAGATAGATAGATAGATAGATAGATAGATAGATAGATAGATAGATAGATAGATAGATATACAGATAGATAGATATACAGGTAGATAGATAGACAGATATACAGATGGATAGATAGACAGATAGATAGACAGATAGACAGATAGATAGACAGATAGATAGACAGATAGATAGATAGATAGATAGATAGATAGATAGATAGATAGATAGATAGATAGATAGATAGATAGATAGATAGATAGATAGATAGATAGATAGATAGATAGATAGATAGATAGATAGATAGATAGATAGATAGATAGATAGATAGATAGATAGACAGACAGATATATGCAGTTATATAGATATACAGATAGATAGACATGCAGTTAGATAGAGATATACATATACATAATATATATATAGAGAGAGAGAGAGAGAGAGATACAGAGATGGAGATGGAGATGAGGAGAGAGAGAGAGAGAGAATGCACAGCATGACTCCAGGACGCAGTGCTGGGAGCCCCCGTGATTTACACATACAGCAGATGTGTAATGAAGGCTCCAGCACATTTGTCGGGTGAAGGGCTGGAGCAGAGATTGATGCCTGGCAGGGCAGAGGTGAAGCACGGCTCCCTCCACCCTCCGATCACAGACTGAGAAGAATAGGCTGTCAGTGACACAGTACCTTGTCTTCTCCCTTCTCCATTCACACAGAGCGGCCTGAAACAGGAAGTGACACGCCGCCGGGAGACAGCACCGCCCAGACAGGAAGACACAAACGAGAATGGCCCAATCAGCGTGTAGAGGCGCACTGCATAGCGCCACAGGGCATCAAAAAACCCCGCAAATGAAGCGTCTTGCCTGCAATCACGGGATTGCATTGGCATGACGCTTCCATAGTGCACCGTGTCCGGCGCCCGCCCGGAACACAGTGCAGTTAAAGGAAGTTTTGTTTTTTTTTAAAGGGACATTTTTTTTTTTTTTTTGGGGAGAGGGGGGCGGCGCCCATGCGCCCCCTATGGACAGGCCGCCACTGGTGTTTGGTGTAAAGCACTACTATGGAGCTGATAAAATACATTGTTAAGTGACTACATGAGGTGAATATAGGGGCAGGAGAGCATGCTGGGGAGGTAAGTGAAGGCAAATATGTATGAAGGAGAAAAAAATTTATTACATAAAAATCCAGCATGCATGAGAACAAAGGGGACATTCACAGCATATTACAATCATGGTAATTAGGGAATGAGGAAAGAAATACAATATATTAGCAAACATTCAATACAATAAAATGTGATATTAAAGGATAAAAATCTTACCTTCATATACTCCTTCTTCAGGACCTGTATGATGGCAGAACAGGTCTCTGGGATAATGATCCCCAGAACCTGGGGGGAGATGCCTGTCGAGATCTTCAAGTCCTGCAGGCTTCTCCCTGTCGCCAAGTACCGCAGGGTAGCGACCAACCTCTGCTCTGGAGTGATGGCTTGCCTCATGCAGGTATCCTGCCTGCTGATATAGGGGGTCAGCGAAGCCAACAAACGGTGAAATACAGGGTCCGTCATCTGGAGAAAGTTCCTGAAATCATCAGGATTATTCTCACGGATCTCGCGGAGCAAAGGCATGTGACAGAACTGGTCACGCTGAAGCAACCAATTTTTGGTCCGTGAACTCCTCCCCACCCTGTTCATGGACTGGACTTGTGTCAAGGTCAGGACCCCAACACCAAGCCCCCGCACAGCAAAACTCTACGAGGAGTACGTATACGAAACATGGCTAGAAAATGGTCGGCTGCTCAGAACGAAGTAACAGAACGCACTGAAGAACAGCAAGGCCTGTGAAGAGTGACCTGAAAAACAGTAACGAACTAACAAGAACACAATGACTAAGTCACGCGGAACTTGCTTGCACGCACTGAAGAGCAGATACAAACCCACAAGCACAAACTGAACCGCAGAAAATGATCTGAAAGCCACGAGTCTGAAAAAGCGTGAATCGTCTCTCACCAAACTTTTACTAACACGAGATTAGCAAAAGGAGCCCAAAGGGTGCCGCGCTTGGTTCTGAACTGGCCTTTTCTAGTCTTGTCGTACGTGGTGTGGGTGACCGCGTGGTTGGCGATCGGAAATTCCGACAACTTTGTGCGACCGTGTGTACGCAAAACAAGTTTGAGCCAACATTCGTCGGAAAAAATCCTAGGATTTTGTTGTCGGAATGTCCGATCAATGTCCGACCGTGTGTACGGGGCATTAGTCTGTTTGACCATTCTTCTAGAAGTACATTTGTGAGGTCAGGCACTGATGTTGGACGAGAAGGCCTGGCTTGCAGTCTTCACTCTAATTGATCCCAAAGGTGTTCTAGCGTGTTAAGGTCAGGACTCTGTGCAGGCCAGTCAAGTTCCTCCACTCCAAACTCGCTCATCCATATCTTTATGGACCTTGCTTTGTGCACTGGTACAAATCATTTGGTGGAGGGGGATTATGGTGTGAGATTATTTTTTAGGGGTTGGGCTTGACCCCTTAGTTCCAGTGAAGGGAACTCTTAGACCCCTTTCACACTGGGACAGTTTTCAGTCGCTTTAGCTCTTGAAATAACCTCTGCTAAGTGCCTTAAAACCGCCTCCCATTCATTTCAGTGTGTCTTTTCACACTGGGGCTGTGCGCTTGTGGGATGTTAGGAAAAGTCCTGCAAGCAGCATCTTTGGGGCAGTTTGGGAGCGCTGTATTTAGCGCTCCCAAAACGCTCTGCCCAGTGAAATTAATGGGCAGCGCTTCCAAAGAGCCTGAAAAGCAATTCGGAAGCCCCGCAACACAGGCGTTTTTAACCCCTTCTTTGGGGTTAAAAGCGCCCCGCTAGTGGTGGAAAAGTGCTGCTTAAACAGCGGCAAACCCCCTCTAAAACGAGCACTTTTGCCGCGAACATGGCTGCATCTCCAGTGTGAAAGGGTCTTAAGGCGTCAGCATACCAAGACATTTTGGACAATTTCATGCTCCAAACTTTGTGGGAACAGTTTGGGGATGGCCCCTTCCTGTTCCAACATAACTGTGCACCAGTGCACAAAGCAAGGTCCATAAAGACATGGATGAGCGAGTTTGGGGTGGAAGAACTTGACTGGCCTGCACCAGGGCCGATCCCAGGCGGGTGCACGGGGTGCAGTGCACCCAGGCGCCAGAGAGGTGGGGGCGCTGAAGCGCCAGAGTGCTCCCCTCCCTCCTCCTCCTCCCCTCCGTGTCCAGAAGTAGCTCAGCCTCTCTCTCCGCAGGTCACCGCCGCTGTGTTTTACACTGCCTAGAACCCGTCCCCCCTCCCTCCTCCTCCTGTCAGAGGAGAGCAGCGCCGGAGATCGGAGCGGCTGGTCTCTGTGTTGAGAGAGACCAGCCGCGCAGTGAATTTGCTGGGGGGGAGCCTCCTCTGTCTCTCACTCCTGCCTAAGCTGCTGCCTGTCTCAATCTGCTCATCACCCAGGCGGCGCGGCTGCACACTGTCCTCTCTAGCTGCCGCCTGGGTGTTAATGTGTGACGTGTCTGTACTAATTGAGGGAAGTTTGTCCCTGGGGTGGTCTGTACAAATCGAGGGGGGTTTGTCCTTGGGGGGTTGTCCTGGGGGGTCTGTACTAATGGAGGGGGGTTTGTCCTGGGGGGTCTTTACTAATGGAGGGGGGGTTGTCTTGGGGGGTCTGTACTAATGGAGGGGGGTTGTCCTGGGGGGTCTGTACTAGTGAAGGGGTGATTTGTCCTGGGGGGTCTGTACTAATGGAGGGATTTGTCCTGGGGGTCTGTACTAATGGAGGGGGGGTTTGTCCTGGGGGATCTGTACTAATGGAGGGGGTTGTCCTTTGGGGTCTGTACTAATGGAAGGGGGTTGTCCTGGGGGGGCTGTACTAATGAAGGGGGGGTTGTCCGGGGGATCTGTACTAATGAATGGGGGATTTATCCTGGGGGGTCTGTACTAATGGAGGGGGGTTTCTCCTGGGGGGTCTGTACTAATGGAGAGGGGATTTGTCCAGGGAGGGTCTGTACTAATGGAGGGGGGATTTGTCCTGGGGGGGTCTGTACTAATGGAGGGGGTTTGTTCTGGGGGGGTCTGTACTAATGGAGGGGGGGTGTTTGTCTGGGGGGTCTGTACTAATGGAGGGGGGGTTGTCCTGGGGGTCTGTACTAATGGAGGTGGGTTTGTCCTGGTGGGGGGTCTGTACTAATGGAGGGGGGTTTGTCCTGGTGGGGGGTCTGTACTAATGGAGGGGGGTTTGTCCTGGGGGACTGTACTAATGAAGGGGGAATTTGTCCTGTGGGGGTCTGTACTAGTGGAGGGGGGTTCTCCTGTGGGGGTCTGTAGTAATGGAGGGGGTTTGTCCTGGGGGGTCTGTACTAATAAAGGGGTGATTTATCCTGGGGGGTCTATACTAATGGAAGGATTTGTCCTGGGGTCTGTACTAATGGAGGGGGGGGTTGTCCTGGGGGATCTGTACTAATGGAGGGGGGTTGTCCTTTGGGGTCTGTACTAATGGAGGGGGGTTGTCCGGGGGATCTGTACTAATGAATGGGGGATTTATCCTGGGGGGTCTGTACTAATGGAGGGGGGTTTCTCCTGGGGGGTCTGTACTAATGGAGAGGGGATTTGTCCAGGGGGGGTCTGTACTAATGGAGGGGGGATTTGTCCTGGGGGGTCTGTACTAATGGAGGGGGGATTTGTCCTGGGGGGTCTGTACTAATGGAGGGGGGATTTGTCCTGGGGGGTCTGTGCTAATGGAGGGGATTTGTTCTGGGGGGGTCTGTACTAATGGAGGGGGGGTTGTCCTGGGGGGGTCTGTACTATTGGAGGGGGGTTTGTCCTGGTGGGGGGTCTGTACTAATGGAGGGGGGTTTGTCCTGGGGGGACTGTACTAATGAAGGGGGAATTTGTCCTGTGGGGGTCTGTACTAGTGGAGGGGGGGTTCTCCTGGGGGGTCTGTACTAATGGAGGGGGTTTGTCCTGGGGGTCTGTACTAATAAAGGGGGGATTTGTCCTGGGGGTCTGTACTAATGGAGGGGGGTTGTCCTGGGGGGTCTGTACTAATGAAGGGCGGGTTTGTCCTGTGGGGGGTCTGTACTAATGGAGGGAGGGTTCTCCTGGGGGGTCTGTACTAATGGAGGGGGTTTGTCCTGGGGGTCTGTACTAATAAAGGGGGGGTTTGTCCTGGGGGTCTGTACTAATGGAGGGGGGTTGTCCTGGGGGGTCTGTACTAATGAAGGGCGGGTTTGTCCTGTGGGGGGTCTGTACTAATGGAGGGAGCTGTGTCCTGGGGGGGATCTGTACTAATGGAGGGGGGGTTGTCCTGGTGGGGGTCTACAGTATTTATCGGCGTATAACACGCACCCCAAGTTTAGGAGGGAATTTTAAGGAAAAAAAAACTTTTAGGAGGGAAGTTGAAGGGAAAAAAACTTACATTTAAATGCCCATCATTGCAGCCTTCTCAGTGCAGCCTTGCCCCAGTGCAGCCATGTCAGTGCAGCCTTCCCCAGTGTCTATTGCAGCCTTATCCCAGTGCAGCCTTGCCCCAGTGCAGCTATGTCAGTGAAGCCTTGTCAGTGCAGCCTTGTCAGTGCAGCCTTCCCCAGTGTCCATTGCAGCCTTATCCCAGTGCAGCCTTGACCCAGTGCAGCCTTGCCCCAGTGCAGCCTTGCAGCTCGCAGTTTGATCCCCTGCGATCCTGAGCTTCAAAATCGCCGACCGCGATTTGAAAATGGCGCCGCCGGCGCCGAAATACACAGAGCCGGTCCTCGGCTCTTCTCGGTGGCTCTCGTTCACTTTCGGCTCCACTCGTAGTCCCGCCCGGGATGGGCGTGACTGTGAGCGGAGCTATCCGAACCTAGCCGAGTACACTCGGCTAGGTTCAGGCGGCGCTCAAGTGAAGCTGAAAGTGGCCGAGAAGAGCCGAGGACCGGCTCTGTGTATTTCGGCGCCGGCGGCACCATTTTCGAATCGCGGTCGGCGATTTTGAAGATCTGTCAGCTCAGGATCGCAGGGGATCGGCGTATAACACGCACCCGCGATTTTCCCCTGATTTTAAGGGGAAAAAAGTGCGTGTTATACGCCGATAAATACGGTATATGGAATAAACCAAACTGATGTGCATTGGCTAACTATGCTAGTGAGTACAAAGCACGTTTTCAAGAGGGGATACGGCCAGTGGGATTTGAACTCATGGCTTCAACCTTTGAAGGTAGCAGGGCATACCACTATGCCACAGAGCTGAGCACATACCTATGTAGAAAATACATTTACTAATGTTTGATTGGATACTATAATATTAATGCCTGAGATGCAAAACATTATTGTAACAACCATGCTGCTATGGCATTGGCTAATAGGCATTCGCCACTTTTCAGCATATGCTGCTGAGTACAATGGAAGCTTTCAGTAGGTGATACCATCTGTGTGATTTTCAGCCATTTGAGCACAATTATATTGAGAACATACGTTTACTAGTGTTTAATGTTTATATTGACTTATATGTCATACACCTCATTTAAAGTCCCACCTTTTCTTTCTGTCTTATCGACATTAGGGATGGAAACATGCATCTATTGATAGCCCATTTTGTGTCAAATATCACTAGAGTGCCAAAAATGTTTTCTCTGCTGTGTTACTATTTTCCTGCAACATTGCTGGTTCACACACAGGCTAGGCTGTCCCCCTTAAATATCTGATCTACCCATATCAGTATTTCTAGTATTTTTTGACCCCTCATATTTAGACACACATGCCCTGCTAGGTCTAGTATCTCTCGAGGTGATGGCTGTCAGTGTATGGTGGTGTTGTGGTTTGTCTGGCATTGGGAGCTGTGAGGCACACCTGGGGCCTGCCCCTCCCCTCTCTGTCTGTGCTCGAGGGTTGGGGCGAACACCCCGCTGTGCATTGATGTCACGCACCCGACGCCGAACGCATGACGTCGACAAGGTCGACCTCGTGGTACCGGCGTCTGTGCATCTCCACCCGAGACCATATGGAGAGGGGTTTTGGCGCCAAACGTGGGGCAGCTTGCGCTCAGGCCTTGGTGTCCTCTTTCTTCATTGGCCTGTGTGACGTTGGCAGCACACCATTGGTCAAAGCTGAGTATTTAACTCAGTATCATGGGAACAGGTTTGCGTCTCTGTCTGTCACTTCATGAACAACTGCTCACGAGCTACACGTTACAGACTATAGGTAATTTATTAGGTAGTCCTCTTTATTTTGTGTTCAGTCTTTGGACCACTCATGCCATACCTTTTTAAGTTTTTAACTTTTCTATCATTTGCACTTCGCACACCTTACGCCACATCAGTCAAACCATGGGTTTTATTCATCACTTGAGTTACAAACACACCATTTACCTTATTACACCTTACCCCTCACGGACTACTTTATTCCATCATACACAGTTCCTCTTCTATCAGACATCCAAAATAACTTACAATACCAATTAGCACACTTGGCATTTACTCTTATACTCATTTTTAGATGTTTGGGACGATCAACCGCACATCTCCATGGATTGTCCAGTGGGACTGGTTTCCTAGTCATATCTTTTCAGCACATTCACTCACCTATTCCCTGATGCCTAGCCTGCCTGTGTGCCACCTCAGCTCCCATGCTTTACTACCTGGACCCACTTTTGGTGACTGTTGCCACACTCAAACTTTATGGTTAGCCAGTAAGTATGGGTAGATGTTACATCATTTCCCCTATATAATTTTGCATTCCCATACTCAGTTTGACTTAGTATTGATATTTTTTTAGACATCCTGACAGCATCTGCTCCTGATGAATGGTAATTAACCACGAAACGCGTCGAGCTACGGATGCTATAACAGTGCATTTTCTACTTAGAGCCACATTTAGCTATGTACCATTTTATGCTTGACCAATGCCTATCAGATATCTATTTTTATCATGTTCCCACCTATCCATGATTTTAGAAATTGATCTGTGAGCTACCGTTAATACTATGCCCTCGCATTGATGTGTATTTTCATGCTGTATGGAATTGACATCATATTTATGTGTATGTGTATACCAGTTTCGACCTATTTATGGTCATATGTAATAAATCTGTTTACACAAAATTACAGTTCGTTACTCATTTATATTATGCATGTTTCATTCAAAGTCCTGAACCCTCTCTAGTGTTTAATGGTGGTACTAATTTATATTCTAGGTATAATAGTACTCAGCACAGTGACTTAGGCCCCATTCACACTTGTGCGACTTTAAGCAGGTCTATGGACCTCAACTCACATCAAAGTCGGACCAAAGTAGTACAGGGACTACTTTGAAGTCAGTGTGACTTGAAGTCGCACAG
Organism: Aquarana catesbeiana; assembly: GCF_042186555.1. Classification (NCBI taxonomy): domain Eukaryota; kingdom Metazoa; phylum Chordata; class Amphibia; order Anura; family Ranidae; genus Aquarana; species Aquarana catesbeiana. Next base: position 39,578,136 of record NC_133329.1, on the reverse strand, counting down.
ATATGAATGGTACTTATTGAAAATCATGGGGTATGACTTGTCATGCGTCTCTGTCCAAAGTCACAGGAAAAGTCGCACAAGTGTGAAAGGGGCCTCAGCCCGACTTTGTGAGCGATTTCAGAGAACTCAGTGCACTTTCCTGCACGGATGTCTAGTGAAATCGCATAGGTCACAACTGTCCCTGATTTGGAACAATGTCCCTCTGTCCCTCTTTCCTCCTCATTTGTCCCTCATATTGTGTTCTGATCGATATAGTTGTATATAAAATGCACTTTTTATCTTTCAAAAAGGGTTTCCCAATGCTAAACCTTTCATCTAATTTCATCTAATTTCTAAATTGCTTTGTTTGTAAATTTCCAAAGCCAATCTAAAGCAATATTATTGGATTAAAAAAAAAAAAAACGGGAGTTTAATTTTTTTTTTTTTTAATAATTTTCCTTTAAACACTTCAATACCAGGCACTTACACCCCCTTCCTGCCCAAGCCAATTTTCAGCTCTGTCACTTTTTAAATGACAATTGCGCGGTCATGGTACACTAAATTTTTATAATTTTGTTCCCAAAAATAGAACTTTCTTTTGGTGGTATTTGATCACCTCTGTGGTTTTCTTTTTTGCTAAACTGATAAAAAAAACGAAAATAGAAACAAACGTTTTTTTTTTTGTTATAAAATTTTGTAAAGAAGTAAGTTTCCTCCTTCACTGATGGGCACTGATAAGGCGGCACCAATGAGATGGCACCAACAGGCACTGAAAGGCAACACTGATGGGTACTTATAGGTGGCACTGATAGACATCACTGGTATTTCCACTGATTGGCATAACCCTGGTGGTCTAGGGTGGGATACCTGGTGGTCCAGTGTGGTGGCCATCCCTGGTGGTCCTGGCGGCATCCTGGTGGTCCTGGGCGGTCATCCGAGGGGGGGCTGTGCTGATAAACAATCAGCACAGACCCCCCGTCAGGAGAGCAGCCGATTGGCTCTCTTTTACTCGCGTCTGTCAGACGCGAATGAGGAAAAGCCAATCAACAGCTCTTCCTGTTTACATCGTGATTGGACACGGCTGATCACGTGGTAAAGAGCCTCCGTCAGAGGCTCTTTACTGAGATCGGTCTAGCGGTGTGTCAGACTGGCACACTGCACCACCGATCACCACGATGCGCGCCCCCACGGGCGCGTGACGGCTGTTATCCTGCTGGACGTCATATGACGCCCAGTCAGGATAACTGAACCACCGTCCTGTGGTCATTCTACTATAGGCCGGGCAGGAAGTGGTTAAGGAGGTGTTTTAGAGTGTGTGTCCTATGCCTACATACTTTTGCTAATAAGTGTCCCTTATACCCATCTCAAAAAGTTGGGAGGTAAGAAATCGCCCCTTGAAGTTGCCCAAAGTAGTGCAGGAACTACTTTTGGGAATCTGTGCGGCGTCGCGCCAATTCGGACAGTTCCATTGCTGTCAATAGGCGCCGATTTGGCCTACAATTTGACATGTCAATTCAGAGCTGTGTGAACATGGGTGAAGTTGCATATATATGAATGGAAATCATAGAGGCAACGTTTCATGCGACTCTGAGGTCCAAAGCTGCATGAAAAGTCACCCAAGTGTGAAAGTAACCTAATGAGATTAATTGATAACACCTTTGAATTAGGCCCCATTTGCACTTGTGCGACCTTAAAATTGAAATCTGAAACGGGAATTTTATTGAAGAAGAACGTCTGAAATAATGTTTAGATTTAGCAGTATTTGTTAATTACTAACATTTAATTGCTTACATTGATTATTCCTGGAAAGAGGAGTGGGATGTCATTTTCACATATTATATATGTAATGGCTAGGTTTACATGGGGTTTATTCCTTGGTGTTTTTGTATGGGTTATATATACATTTCTCCTCTTTTTGTAATCGTATTTATACTTAGGTTTTTGATTGATTTGTTTGCTCTGTAGCATTAGAGGGTTAATTTAATTTAGGACTAAACTGATTAGATAATTAGGTTTTGTGCCTGTTGGGCACACCTTGTGTTTGGGATAAAGGTATGTTTTTTGTGGTAGTATGACACACACAGCAACATAAGCCTGATGAAGAGCAGTGATGCTCGCAACAGTACAGTGGCTTGCATATTTGTAATCTGAAACAAGTTAAAGGCTTGCATTGAAGTAAGTGTCCCGCCTTTTTCTTCAATGTAATATTGGTGGAGAATTGGGAGCCCACCTTGACGGTACTTCAATAACAGAAGAAAAAAAGAAAGAAAGGAAAGTAACCCACCCATTATTTATATATATATACACACACACACACATATATACACACACACACACACATATATATTATATATATACAGAAACATACATACACACACAGCAAAACCTTGGATTGGGAGCATAATTCGTTCCAGAAACATGTTTGTAATCCAAAGCACTTGTATATATCAGAGTGAATTTCCCCATAAGAAATAATGGAAACTCGAATTATTCCTTCTGCAACCATTTATTCATAAGTCCTTCAGTTTATAGTCCATATAAAATAATTATAGCAATGTGACCAGTAGGGATGAGCCGGTTCGGTTTGCAGCAGAACATGCGAACAGGCAAAAAATTTGTTCGAATACGCGAACACTGTTAAAGTCTATGGGACACGAACATGAAAAATCAAAAGTGCTCATTTTAAAGGCTTATATGCAAGTTATTGTCATAAAAAGGGATTGGGGACCTGGGTCCTGCCCAGGGGACATGTATCAATGCAAAAAAAGTTTTAAAAATGGCCATTTTTTGGGAGCAGTGATTTTATTAATGCTTAAAGTGAAACAATAAAAGTGAAATATTCCTTTAAATTTCGTACCTGGGGGTTGTCTATAGTATGCCTGTAAAGTGGCGCATATTTCCCGTGTGTAGAACAGTCCGAGAAGGAAATGACATTTTTAAAGGAAAAAAAGTCATTTAAAAGTACTCGAGGCTATAATGAATTGTCGGTCCCGGCAATACACAAAAAAGTCATTGAAAAGATGGCATGGGATTCCCCCACAGTCCATTACCAGACCCTTTGGGTCTGGTATGAAAATTAAGGGGAACTCCGAACCAAAATTTAAAAAAAATGCGTGGGGGTCCCCTTAAATTCCATACCAGAACCTTATCCGAGCAGGCAACCGGGCAGGCCGCAGGAAAAGAGGGGGGATGAGAGAGCGCCCCCCCCCTCCTGAACCATACCAGGCCACATGCCCTCAAAATGGGGAGGGTGCTTTGGGGTAGTGGCCCCCCCAAAGCACCTTGTCCCCATGTTGATGGGGACAAGGGCCTCATCCCCACAACCCTTGCCCAGTGGTTGTGGGGGTCTGCGGGCGGGGGGCTTATCGGAATCTGGAAGCCCCCTTTAAAAAGGGGACCCCCAGATCCCGCCCCCCCTGTGTGAAATGGTAACGGGGTACAAATGTACCCCTACCATTTCACAAAAAATGTGTGAAAAAAAACACAAGACACGGCTTGGGACAAGTCCTATATTTAAAAATAAAAAAATAAAAGTCTCCCACGAAGTCCATTCATCTTCTTCTTCTCTCGCTCCGGCGGACCGAAAAAAAAAAAAGAAGAGGAAGAAGCAGAGGAAGAACAAAATGGAGGAAGAACTTTTTGTGAAATGGTAGGGGTACATTTGTACCCCATTACCATTTCACACAGGGGGGCAGGATCTGGGGATCCCCTTGTTAAAGGGGGCTTCCAGATTCCGATAAGCCCCCCTCCCGCATACCCCACAACCACCGCAATTGTTGTGGGGATGAGGCCCTTGTCCCCATCAATATGGGGATATCCTCCCCATGTTGAGGGCATGTGGCCTGGTACAGTTCAGGAGGGGGGCGCTCTCTTGTCCCCCCCTCTTTTCCTGCGGCCTGCCAGGTTGGGTGCTCGGATAAGGGTCTGGTGTGGATTTTGAGGGGAACCCCCACACCATTTTTAAAAAAAAAATTGGCGTGGGGTTCCCCTTAATATCCATACCAGACCTGAAGGGCCTGGTATGGAATTTGGGGGGACCCCCACGCATTTTTTTTTAAATTTTGGTTCGAGGTTCCCCTCGCTAGTACTTTTAAATGACTTTTTTTTCCTTTAGAAATGGCATTTTGCTTTTGGACTGCTGTAAACATGAGCCACTTTACAGGCATAATATAGACACCCCCCAGATACGAAATTTAAAGGAATATTTCACTTTTATTGTTTCACTTTAAGCATTATTAAAATCACTGCTCCCGAAAAAAACTGCCGTTTTTAAAACTTTTTTTTGCATTGATACATGTTCCCTGGGGCAGGACCCAGGTCCCCAAACACTTTTTATGACAAGAACTTGCATATTCTCTCCAGACCTTTTAGGATGGAGAACGGTACTAGACAGGGGTGCCCTCTGCCCCCCCTCCTATTTGTTTTGTCCCTTGAGCCTTTATTGGCCACCATCCGTAATAATCCAGACTGCAGAGGGGTGAAGATAGGAGCAGAGGAACATAAACTCGCGGCTTTTGCCGACGATGTTATGTTCTTCATTTCAAACCCCAGGATTACCATCCTGAATGTGTTACAGATTTTAAAAAGGCATGGGGAGATTTCAAATTTTAAAATAAATTTGAGTAAGTCCGAGGTCTTAAATATCATTGTGGGCAAACAAGAGGAAGAGAGCCTCTCAGGGGTGTTTCCCTTTCCCTGGAGAAAGGAAATCAATTATTTGGGGATTAAACTATCCAACACATTAAAAAAAATGTATTTAAATAACTACATCCCGCTGTTGGATGAAGTCAGGCAGGAAGGCAGAAGTCTATCATCGCGGCCCCTCTCATGGTTTGGACGTGTCAATGCAGTTAAAATGATGCTAACGCCTAAAATATTGTACAAATTCCAGATGCTCCCAATCCCTCTCCCCCAATCATATTTGAGAGCTTTATGAGGCTTGATTGCAAGATTTGTCTGGGGTGGCAAAAAGCCATGAATTTCCTACTCAGTCCTGAGTAGGGGAAAAAAAAAAGGAGGACTTGCTCTTCCAGATTTTAATAAATACTACACTTCAGTAATACTTTCACGAGTTATAGAGTGGTCAAAAGAGGGTTCGGATAGGAGGTGGGTTAATATAGAACACAGTCTGAGTAGCACTGATTTAGGTCACATTATTTGGAACCCCCCAAATTATAGAGCACTGGGCACTAATACAGCGGTTTTGACGCGTAACACTCTTAAATTTTGGGATCAGATTCACATACAGAATAAATGGACATACAATTCTCCTTTAATTTATATGAAAGATAACAAATTTTTTGAGCCGGGGATGAGGGAGGTGGGAGGGAATTGAATAAAAAATGATAGTATACAATTAAAAGATTTTATTAGTAAGGGGAAAATACGCACTTATTTTGACTTGAAAGCTGAGTCGGAGTATTGGGTGATTGATTTGTGGAGGTATGTCCAGCTGTCGCATTTTATCGGGAAACTACCCAAACCTCTCAGAAGTGAGGAGGAGTATAGGCCACTTGAGCAGCTCTGTGTGAGCGAGCAATCGGGAAGCACCATCTCTCATCTCTATAAGATCTTGAATGAGAGGGGAGAGCTGGATGTGCCACCATACATCAAGAATTGGGAAAGGGAGTTAGGGTCACAGTGTAGTAAATCCACTTTAGAGAAGATTTTGAAGATGATACATAATTCTGCACTTGATATTAAGAGGACTGAGATAAACTTTAAATGTCTTGCAAGATGGTATGCCACACCAGACAAAACAAGCAAATTTGATCCGGCCAAATCGGAGACATGTTGCGCTAGTTTAGGTGCAATGGCCCATATTTGGTGGGAGTGTCCCATTATTAAAACATTCTGGAAAAAAATTATAAAATTGATTAAGGCAATCACCGATAAATCAATTTTAGAAGATCCATGGGTGTGTCTATTCCATGGTACTGAGGAGCCTATCAAGCGATGCCAATCTTCTATTGTCCCTATACTGCTGGACTCCGCCAAGAAGCAGATTGCAATGAAATGGTTGGACCCAGCAAGTCCAAACACTCGAGATTGGCTCTACTGTATAAATGAAATCTATAATATTGAGTGTTTGGCCAGTAGGGGATTGGAGCCAGATGAAGGGGACGAACAGGTAGATAAACGAGCAGTGTGGCAAAACTTTAAAAGCACTTGGAGTTACCTGGAGGAGATCATAAGTGAAGCTTAAAGGGTTGGGGACCTGGGAGAGTCCGGAAGGATGGGCAGCTGACTGTTTCCCTCATTGTAACCACCTGCAAGAGGGGGGTGGGAAGGGAGGGTCGGGGGGACGGCGGGAGGAAATTTAAGAAGGATTGCATTACTATGATACCATTGTGTAAGCTTGGTTGTGTACCCTGTATGGTTTGGGTTTTGTATTGATAAATTATTAAATAAAGAATTAAAAAAAAACAAAGAACTTGCATATTAACCCTTAAAATTAGCACTTTTGATTTTTCACGTTCGTGTCCCATAGACTTTAACGGTGTTCGTGTGTTTTTTTTTTTTTGTTTGTTTTTTTTGTGTTCCACTTGAAGGACACTAGGAGATCTGTTAAAAGTGAAATATGTGAACACACTGATCCGGAATGTAGATAACTCAAGGGGGTCAGTATTGAATGTCTTAGGTGGGGAGGGAATCACCCAACTGATTGTTTGTTTATATATTATGTAAGTAGGATGAAATGTTTTGTAATGTATTTAAGATTGGAATGTGATATAAGTAAATAAAAAAAAAATATTAAATAAAAAAAACGGTGTTCGTGTGTTCGAACTATTTTTTTTGCCTGTTCGCTTGTTCTGCTGCGAACCAAACAGGGGGTGTTCGGTCCATCCCTAATGCAGAGATAGGAAGGATGGCAGTAGGGGATCCATGGACTCTTCCATCTTGTCCAGGGCCCGGTATTCCATCCTGCCTTACAATCGCTAAATTTAACGGTTTGGCTATTGAAGCTCACATTCTAAAGAGTCGGAGGCTTTCAGGTTCAGTGGTAACTACCCTGATTAATGCAAGAAAGCCGGCCTCTAGGACCATTTATTATAGGGTCTGGAGGGCCTATGATTCCTGGTGGGAAACCAAAAGATGGCATCCTCTGAAGTTTGTCATGAGTAGAATTCTTGCCTTTCTACAGTTGGGGGTAGAAATGAAGCTGACCTTGAGTACAATCAAGGGTCAGATCTCAGGCCTTGTCAGTGTTTTTTCAAAGGCCGCTTGCTTCGCATTCTTTGATCCGGGCCCTTATACAGGGGGTAACACATATAACTCCGGCAGTTAGGACAACCTTGTGCCAATGGGATTTGAATCTAGTTTTGTCGGTTTTATAAAGACAGCCCTTTGAGTCGATGCACAATATTCCCTTTGTTCTTTTGACAAGGAAATTGGTGTTCTTAGTTGCGGTAACCTCCGCAAGAATGGTATCAGAATTGGCAGCTTTTTCTTGTAAAGAGCCAAGGTGGTGTTGCGTCCTCACCCAACCTTTCTGCCTAAGGTGGTGTCAGGTTTTCACCTGAATCGAGACGTTGACCTGCCTTCCTTTTTTCCAGAACCTCGTTCTACGGAAGAAAAATTGTTACACTCTCTCGATGTAGTGAGAGCAGTTAAGGCCTATCTGAAAGCGACAGCTCAGATACGGAAAACTGATGTTTTGTTTGTGCTGCCAGATGGCCCCAGGAAAGGGCAGGCAGCGTCGAAATCAACTATTTCAAAATGCATTCGTCAGGTTATTATTCAGGCTTATGGTTTGAAAAGAAGGGTTCCGCCTTTTCAAGTTAGAGCGCACTCTACCAGGGCAGTCAGTGCTTCATGGGCAGTGCATCACCAAGCCTCTATGACTCAGATTTGCAAGGCTGCAACTTTGTCGTCAGTCCATACATTAACTAAATTCTATCAGGTTGATGTAAGATGGCAAGAGGATGCCACTTTTGGGCGCAGTGTACTGCAGGAAGCAGTATAGGTCCTCATGTCTGATGCCGGCCTGCTTTGATTTGTGTCTCACTCCCCTCAGAAGGCATTGCTTTGGGACATCCCACATAGTAGTTACTTTGGTTGCTCTGTGTCCCATGATGTACGATCAAGAAAATAGGATTTTTATAACAGCTTACCTGTAAAATCCTTTTCTTGGAGTACATCACAGGACACAGAGGTCCCTCCTCTCTTATTGGGATATATACATTGCTTTGCTACAAAAGCTGAGGTACTCCCTGTATGGGAGGGGTTATATAGAGGGGGACTTCCTGTCTTTTGCGTGTACCAGTGTCCATTCTCCTATAGGTAGCGTATAACCCACATAGTAATTACTATGGCTGCTCTGTGTCCCGTGATGTACTCCAAGAAAAGGATTTTACAGGTAAGCTGTTATAAAAATCCTATTTTTTTCCCCTGCTGGAGCAAATTGGGGAATGCTTTGCTGGGTTTTTTGCCTTCCTCTGGATCAACTGTGGGTATGAGATTGTGTATATAGGATTGTAAAAAAATATTTTTGTTTGGTTTTCCCCTTTTCATTGGTTGAACTAGATGGATTTTGTGTCTTTTTTTCAACCAGACTAACTATGTAACTATGCAGCTGAAGGTTTGTTCAGCCATTCACAGAAGTGTCTCCATAGACTGCACACAGTGAAGAAATCTCCCTCATATTATGTCTCCTGCTAGTCAAATGTTTTTAAGGTTGAATGTTCTTAAAGATATTTTTTCTTAGGATCATATGTTAGGGGTTATTGCATTCACCCAGCGTAAGACAACAAAGAAACTATTACACACATATTACAAACTTTAAGGGAATTATTAACAAATAAAGTGCAGCGCTATCATATAAAACTGAAACAATATTCCACATATGTGTGAAGATTTTTTTCAAAAACAGTCTGTGCTCTAGTGTTTAAAAAGTCCACACAAGTGCAGGAGGTGTTTCAATAAATACAGAAAGTGCACCCAAAGCTCCAATAGGATTGAATTTGCAGAAAAAGATACCTCAGGAATCCAGAAGGAAAGAAGAGTGTAATTGGGTGCTTACCGGAATCCAATAGCTTTCAAACTAATGAAAAGCCAACAGCACATTAGGGATGAATCCCAAACAATTCTGTGGTGAATGATAACACAGCGCTACAACCACCGCCTCCATTTCACTCCCATCCAATGGAGACTTGTCTTTGCTCCTTGTAGTGTAATCTTCAGTGGGCTGGGATCACGCACAGCCTCCTCACAAAAAATGCCGCATTTGGGAAATGGGTCCTCCTCTTCTCGGGTCCCCTATCGATGCTCCTGGCTCCTCCCCTTTGGCGTGTACCCCCATAGAAAGCTGCTTCCTATAGAAACACTTATGTGGACTCGCTCCTGAGCCCCTCTGTTGTGTGTGCCCATAGATACAGACAGCGGGACTCAGCCCTGCCCCACACTCCCTCATCATAGGATTTGATTGACAGCAGTAGGAGCCAATGGCTCCCGGTGCTATTAATCTGCCCTGTGGGGAGGAAAAAAGAGGAAAGCGCCTCCACTCTCCAGCACACTGCTGGATTGAGATCAGGCTCAGGAAAGTATAAGGGGGGCTTTGGGGGGAACTGGATACAGAAGGTTTTTTAGAATGCATGAAGGTAAAAAAATATCAACCTTTACAACCACTTTACAACACAAGATAAAACTTGTATGGAAACAGTGACTTTACGGATTTGTATCAGAAACGTCTGTGCCATGTTTATGATGAAAAACACAGTCATAAAGTGAACAAGGCCGTCTTTTATGATTTTGTTATCTCAAGTGTTCCCGCTCTTCAATCCTCCATCTGCTGGAATAAATACTTGTATACCTCTAGGTCTGATCTTCTCTATGATATCGCTGCTTCAAAAGTTAAAGGTTAAATTGTGTCTTAATTCTTTTTCCAAATGTTAGAATTTTCTCATTAGTTTAGCTGAGTTGGTAGCAAGTATGATTTTGACAGTGGTTGCCACCATCCTTAAATTATTATTATTACACAATCCATACAAAAATCCTCTATTAGGACTTTGAAGGCAACTAAATGAATTGTATAACATCACTTTATTAAATATCAGTATAAAATGATCCAAGTGTACAGATAAAAAATAATGATATATACAAGATCCCCAGCTCCAATGTGTCATGGCTGAAATGTACATTCAAATAGATGGTACCCCTCAGATTAGGCTTATAACATATAACCACTCTCTTTGTTATGATTAAGAAGTCTTTATACTGGGTTACTCTAATCTTTTTTCTTTTTTTTCCTCAGGGATGAGGGTGTACGGTTATCCTTGTACATGTGCATTTATGACAACCATAGTATGAATACAAAATGTTTTCTCCTTAGACAACACAGAAGCACGCCACTCCAGACAGGAGACACAAAATATTTGGCTAATCCTGGCCCATGATATTGTGATCTGAGAACTTTTGGCATATGTTGGCCCATGTGGCCTTTGTGTGCACAAGATGTGACCTACTAGAGAGGTGTGCTCCCATTTTGTTTTGTTATTTTACCCCCTTCATGGACCAGGGAATTTTTTGCTATTCAGCACTGTATCACTTTAACTAGCAATTGCGCTGTCATGCAATACTGTACCCAAATGACATTTTTATCATTTGTTTCACACTTAGAGCTTTTTTATTTATTTTTTTTGCAATATAAATGAAAAAGACCACCAATTTTGAAAAAAAACTATTTACTGCTTTCTGTCATAAAACATATCCAATAAAATCAAATATTATCCTAAATTTAGGCCAAATGTATTCTGCTACATGTCTTTGGTAAAACAACATCACATTCATTTTATATTAACCATTTCCCACCCGGCCTATAGCAGATTGATGGCCGGGAAGTGGTCCTGTTATTCTGACTGGGCGTCATATGATTTCTAGCAGGATAACTAGATCAGTCTGACACACCGCATCTCCGATCGTGGTAAGAAGCCGCTGACCAATCACAGCTGATCATCGCGTGAACGGCAAGCCCGTTAAACGGCATTCCTCGGTTCGCGCTGACAGGGAGAGCCGATCAGCGGCTCTCCCTGTCAGAGGGGGGGGGGTCTGTCCTGATAATCAGCACATTGATTATCAGCACAGCCCTATCAAATGTACCCATCAGCTGCCAATCAGTGCCCGGTAGCTGCCAGTCAGTACCCTATCATAACCTCCCAGAGGCGGCTCTCTAATTAGGCAAAAGAGGCGGCCTAATTTGCCTGATGTGTGTGGGAGAATGGGAGGGAATGTCCCCGGTCAGTGTCCCCAAGCTTGCAGGGTGAGTGGGCCAGACTGGTTAAAGGATCGCTGTCTTTACAGTCAGCACTGCCTGCTGATGCAGACGAATTGTAGAGGAGGTGGAGGCGGAGCTGGCAGCCACTGCTGAACCCACCAGGAGGTAGAGGTGGACTGGGCCCGGAGGTCTCTGATGCCTCGTAACAATGCTGCTTGCTCCGCTGCAGACAGGCGTGATTGACACCCGCTGGCCACCGCTACACTGTTATATCTGCAGCAGAGCGGTGTGAGTAAGTAGTCACTTCCCTGTCAGGCGGATCGAGCTTTCTCCTAGTCCCGCCCAGCGTGATGTCATTCACAGGCTGGGAGGCGGGATGAAAGAGCAGAGGAGAGTACTGCTGCCAACTTGCAAAGACCTGCGAGGAGCCAGTGAAGCCCCGTGCAACAGTGTAAATGAGTTTGCAGAGGCTAAAAACCTAACCTAAGGCACTGATGTATCACAGTGGCTTATCTATATTAACTGCCTGAAGTTATTACCTCTTGGGGGGGAGGGGGGTTAATTTACAATGGTATGTGTAATATTCAGCATGGAAGGGAGTTAATGTACTGCCACTGATGCATTGGTGACCAGTGGCAGTTAGTTAACCCCTCTGTGCTGCATTAGTGGCATCAGTGTCAGTGTTTATGAACCCTTTCATGCTGTACCATATAAGGGTAATAAACACTGACACTGGTACCACTAATGCAGCACAGAGGGGTTAATTAACTGCCACTGATCACCAATGCATCAGTGGCCAGTGGTGTATTTGATACTTCCCACCTCCATACACTCCGCACCCCTCTCCTGTACATACTACCCACCTCCATACACTCCGCACCCCTCTCCTGTACATACCACCCACCTCCATACACTCCGCACCCCTCTCATGTACATACCACCCACTTCCATACACTCCGCACTCCTCTCCTGTACATACCACCCACCTCCATACACTCCGCACCCCTCTCCTGTACATACCACCCACCTCCATACACTCCGCACCCCTCTCCTGTACATACCACCCACCTCCATACACTCCGCACCCCTCTCATGTACATACCACCCACCATACACTCCGCACCCCTCTCATGTACATACCACCCACCATACACTCCGCACCCCTCTCATGTACATACCACCCACCTCCATACACTCCGCACCCCTCTCATGTACATACCACCCACCTCCATACACTCCGCACGCCTCTCATGTACATACTACCCACCATACACTCCGCACCCCTCTCCTGTACATACCACCCACCTCCATACACTCCGCACCCCTCTCATGTACATACCACCCACCTCCCTACGCTCCGCACCCCTCTCCTGTACATACCACCCATCTCCATACACTCCGCACCCCTCTCATATACATACCACCCACCTCCATACACTCCGCACCCCTCTCATGTACATACCACCCACCTCCATACACTCCACACCCCTCTCATGTACATACCACCCACCTCCATACACTCCGCACCCCTCTCATATACATACCACCCACCTCCATACACTCCGCACCCCTCTCATGTACATACCACCCACCTCCATACACTCCGCACCCCTCTCATGTACATACTACCCACCATACACTCCGCACCCCTCTCATGTACATACCACCCACCTCCATACACTCCGCACCCCTCTCATGTACATACCACCCACCATACACTCCGCACCCCTCTCCTGTACATACTACCCACCTCCATACACTCCGCACCCCTATCATGTACATACCACCCACCTCTATACACTCCGCACCCCTCTCCTGTACATACCACCCACCTCCATACGCTCCGCACCCCTCTCATGTAAATACCACCCACCTCCATACGCTCCGCACCCCTCTCATGTACATACCACCCACCTCCATACGCTCCGCACCCCTCTCATGTAAATACCACCCACCTCCATACGCTCCGCACCCCTCTCATGTACATACCACCCACCTCCATACACTCCGCACCCCTCTCCTGTACATACCACCCACCATACACTCCGCACCCCTCTCCTGTACATACCACCCACCTCCATACACTCCGCACCCCTCTCATGTACATACCACCCACCTCCATACACTCCGCACCCCTCTCCTGTACATACCACCCACCTCCATACACTCCGCACCCCTCTCATGTACATACCACCCACCTCCATACACTCCGCACCCCTCTCATGTACATACCACCCACCTCCATACGCTCCGCACCCCTCTCCTGTACATACCACTCACCTCCATACGCTCCGCACCCCTCTCATGTACATACCACCCACCTCCATACACTCCGCACCCCTCTCATGTACATACCACCCACCATACACTCCGCACCCCTCTCATGTACATACCACCCACCTCCCTACGCTCCGCACCCCTATCATGTACATACCACCCACCTCCATACACTCCGCACCCCTCTCATGTACATACCACCCACCTCCATACGCTCCGCACCCCTCTCATGTACATACCACCCACCTCCATACGCTCCGCACCCCTCTCATGTAAATACCACCCACCTCCATACGCTCCGCACCCCTCTCATGTACATACCACCCACCTCCATACACTCCGCACCCCTCTCCTGTACATACCACCCACCATACACTCCGCACCCCTCTCCTGTACATACCACCCACCTCCATACACTCCGCACCCCTCTCATGTACATACCACCCACCTCCATACACTCCGCACCCCTCTCCTGTACATACCACCCACCTCCATACACTCCGCACCCCTCTCATGTACATACCACCCACCTCCATACACTCCGCACCCCTCTCATGTACATACCACCCACCATACACTCCGCACCCCTCTCATGTACATACCACCCACCTCCATACACTCCGCACCCCTCTCCTGTACATACCACCCACCTCCATACACTCCACACCCCTCTCCTGTACATACCACCCACCTCCCTACGCTCCGCACCCCTCTCCTGTACATACCACCCACCTCCATACGCTCCGCACCCCTCTCATGTAAATACCACCCACCTCCATACACTCCGCACCCCTCTCATGTACATACCACCCACCTCCCTACGCTCCGCACCCCTCTCCTGTACATACCACCCACCTCCATACGCTCCACACCCCTCTCATGTAAATACCACCCACCTCCATACACTCCGCACCCCTCTCATGTACATACCACCCACCTCCATACGCTCCGCACCCCTCTCATGTAAATACCACCCACCTCCATACGCTCCGCACCCCTCTCATGTACATACCACCCACCTCCATACGCTCCGCACCCCTCTCCTGTACATACCACCCACCTCCATACGCTCCACACCCCTCTCATGTACATACCACCCACCTCCATACGCTCCGCACGTCTCTCCTGTACATACCACCCAACGCCATACACTTCGCACCCCTCTCATGTACATACCACCCACCTCCATACGCTCCGCACCCCTCTCCTGTACATACCACTCACCTCCATACGCTCCGCACCACTCTCATGTACATACCACCCACCTCCATACGCTCCGCACCCCTCTGCTGTACATACCACCCACCTCCACACACTCCACACACTCCGCACTCCTCTCCTGTACATACCACCCACCTCCATACGCTCCACACCCCTCTCATGTACATACCACCCACCTCCATACACTCCGCACCCCTCTCATGTACATACCACCCACCTCCATACACTCCGCACCCCTCTCATGTACATACCACCCACCTCCATACACTCCGCACCCCTCTCATGTACATACCACCCACCTCTATACGCTCTGCACCCCTCTCATGTACATACCACCCACCTCCATACGCTCCACACCCCTCTCATGTACATACCACCCACCTCCATACACTCCGCACCCCTCTCATGTACATACCACCCACCTCCATACACTCCGCACCCCTCTCATGTACATACCACCCACCTCTATACGCTCTGCACCCCTCTCATGTACATACCACCCACCTCCATACACTCCGCACCCCTCTCATGTACATACCACCCACCTCCACACACTCCACACACTCCGCACTCCTCTCCTGTACATACCACCCACCTCCATACGCTCCACACCCCTCTCATGTACATACCACCCACCTCCATACGCTCTGCACGTCTCTCCTGTACATACCACCCACCACCATACACTCCGAACCCCTCTGCTGTACATACCACCCACCGCCATACACTCTGCACACCTCTCTCCTCTACATACTACTTGCCTCCATAGACTCCGCACCCCTCTCATGTACATACTACCTGCCCTCATACCCTCCACTTTTCTCTCCTACTCAGGTTTACCACCATTGTACAGTACCATCATAATAGCATCATGGGCAAAGTAATGCACTGGGGCCCCTACTAGCGAGATGGTGACCTGTGACACACAGGGAAATTAGTGAGTGTGGCTAAATTATGCTACATATTGGGCATGGCTTTTTAATTTGATTAGAAATTTTAGTCTGATTTTTTTTTCTTTTACAGGTTTATTATTGTTTTTACAATTTTTTAAATTATTTTTGAATTTTATTTGGTGTGGGTTTTTTGGTTTCTTTGGTGACATATCAGGGATCTTAACGGACCCCTGAAGTCTCACTTTTGAGACGGAGAAAGGGTCTGAGGAAACACATTCCCCAGTTCCTTTCACTGTAGCCTCAGCTCCATTGCAGATGAATGAACAGTTTACTATGCTTCAGTTATAAATGAACACAGTGAGTGATCAGTACCGATCACTCACTGTGTTCTTTTAGAAAAGGCATTTACCAGCCCCTTTTCCCAGCCTCCATCCTGAAGATCCTGAAGGGGGGGGCACACCGTTATTTTTTATCACTTGAATTATTTTTCCCATTATAGGCATGAGTGGGGCCTCATGTCTAAGCTTTGCCTAAGGCCTCAAAAAGCCTAGAGCTGCCTCTGTAACCGCCTGTCAGTGCCCAATAAAGTGCCAATCATTGCTCACCACAGTGCAAATCAGTGCCCACCATAATGCCAATCAGTGTCAATCACAGTGCCAGTGCCCAGCATTAATACCTGTCAGTACCTGCCCAATCAGTGCTGCCCAATCAATGCCATCTATTAGTGTCCATGAATGCCACATATCAGTGCTCATCAGTGCCGTCGGTCAGTGCTCATCAGTGCCGCCGGTCAGTGCTCATCAGTGCCGTCGGTCAGTGCTCATCAGTGCCGCCGGTCAGTGCTCATCAGTGCCGCCGGTCAGTGCTCATCAGTGCCGTCGGTCAGTGCTCATCAGTGCCGCCGGTCAGTGCTCATCAGTGCCGCCGGTCAGTGCTCATCAGTGCCGCCAGTGGCTGCCCATCCATAGGGGGCACCCGGGCGCCGCCCCCCCCCCCCCCCCACCTCCTGTAGTCACAAAAAAAAATGTGAAAAAAAAAAAATTTTTAAACCGGCCCTTTAAGAAATAAATAAAAAAAAAAAAAAAATCCTTTAACCTTAAAATAGTGCACTGTGGCACCGGACGCAGTGCACTATGGGAAGCGCCACATCAATGCAATCACGAGATTGCAGACATTGCGCTTCATTTGTGGGGATTTAACCCGTCTTGGGGCGCAATAAAGAACGCTGAGTAGCTTCCGGTCTTCCTCCCGTAAAATCACTGTGATTCTACGGGCGGGAGCATTGTTGTTGAAGTTCTCTAGGTCACTTCCGGGTTTTCTAAAACTGATGAAAGCCGGAAGTGACGTCGTCAGCTCCGTTCTTCAGCCCGAGCGGAGCTGCAAAAGGTGAGAGAGAGAGCGCGCCGCCGCCTGCATGATAGAATCTTTCCAAAATTCCGATTTCCGATACGAAATATTATTTAGAAATGTGATAAATCATCTCCCTGTGCCCCCCTGACAAAGTGGAAACGGTTTAGTGACTGGCTGCCTGCACAAATTATTTTAGCAAAGCGTTTAGTTGACAGAAAATGTGTGTGAATGTGAAACAAAAGTAGAAGCACCTGACCCAAGCATGTTCAGTAACACTAACATGGGGTTTATTATTTTATTCCATATTGTGTCAGTCACAGTCTGTTTCATTTTAAGACATTTGAAATGTCTTAAAATGGAACAGACTGACACAATATGGATAAAGTATTAAACCCCATGTTATGCCCCGTACACACGGTCGGATTTTCTGACGGAAAATGTGTGATAGGACCTTGTTGTCGGAAATTCCGACCGTGTGTAGGCTCCATCACACGTTTTCCATCGGATTTTCCGACAACAAAGAATTTTGTTGTCGGAATGTCCGATCAATGTCCGACCGTGTGTACGGGGCATTAGTGTTACTGGACATTAGTGAGAGGCTTTGGTGCATCCACTTTTGTTTCACACACATTTCTGTCAATTAAATCCAATGTAAAAAATATCTCATTGAAGAATAGTGATTCTGTGGGATATAATAATCTACGTCATCACATTTCCATATCTTATATTACAGTCATTTTTAAAACTTCAACTTTTCACAGTTTTTTTTTTTGACCGCCACACGCCGATGTATCCCTGGTTTGGGGACGTATATCGTTGTTATGGCAGCAGCTAGCTGCCATAACCCCGTTATCCCCGTGTTCAGCCGGTGGTCGGCTACAAGATAAAAGTAATCTCTGCGGCGGATTCGTGGCCCTCTCCCGCCGCGATCCGGTGCCCTCCACCACTTACCGGAGCTGTCGGCAGAGGCGGAGGCGATCGCACGTGTCTCCTTGCTAGGTATGGAGATGAGTGAGGAGAAGATGGCCCCCACCCATCTCCATGGACGGAAGCGACGTCAAAACGTCATTTCTGCCCATACTTCTTAAAAGGCACATTTATTTTGGTGTCATTTTTTCAAAATGACAAAAAATTATTTATTTATTTATTTTTTTTTTTTTTGCATTTAAGTCCAAATATGAGATGTGAGGACTTTTTGACCCCAGATCTCATGTTTAAGAGGACCTGTCATGCTTTTTTCTATTACAAGGGATGTTTACATTCCTTGTAATAGGAATAAAAGTGACACTTTTTTTTTTTTTTTAAAACAGTGTAAAAATAAAAAATAAAAGGTAAAATAAATAAGAAAAATGTTTTTTTTAAATGCGCCCCGTTCCGCCGAGCTCGCGTGCAGAAGCGAATGCATACGTGAGTAGCGCCTGCATAGGAAAACGGTATTCAAACTACACATGAGTTATTGCAGCGACCGGTAGAGCGAGAGCAACAATTCTAGCCCTAGACCTCCTCTGTAATGCAAAACATGCAACCAGTTGAATTTTTTAAATGTCGCCTATGGAGATTTTTAATGATAAAAGTTTGTCGCCATTCCACGAGCGGGCGCAATTTTGAAGAGTGACATGTTTGGTATCAATTTACTTGGCGTAACATTATCTTTCACAATATAAAAAAAAAAATTGGGCTAATTTTACCGTTGTCTTATTTTTTAATTCAAAAAAGTGTATTTTTTTTTTAAAAAGTGCGCTTGTAAGACCGCTGCGCAAGAAAAGCATTGTAACGACCGCCATTTTATTCTCTAGAGTGTTAGAAAAAAAATGTATAATGTTTGGGGGTTCTAAGTAATTTTATAGCAAAAAAAAAATGTTTTTAAATACTCATGAAAAGAGACAAAAAAAAACAGCATTTTATCAAGTGTTAGGGCCGGTTCCCACTGCTGTGATGTCCGAGATCGGATGTGATTCGCACGGCACTGCAGTCACATGCAATCTGATTTCAACCATAGAAATAGTATGACTGAATTTGCATCGCATTTGGGCCAAACTGGCACAGGACTCTTTTTTTGGTCCGCAGCAGAATCGGATCGCATGGGTGTTCACACCATGCGATCTGATTCCTGTTCGACTTTGCAGATCGCACTGCGATATGCGAACTGATTTGGGGGTGTCATTAACTTTTAACTGGCACTCCCATTTGAATTCCCCGCCGTGCCATTGCGTGCGCGCCACCGGCGGCGCGCGCGCTGGGGGCTCCGTGAGTCGGGTCGCGGACTCGATCGCCACCGGGATCCCCGCGATCGCCTCACGGAGAGGTCGAACGGGGAGATGCTGATGTAAACAGCATCTCCCCGTTCTGCCTAGTGACAGTGTCACTGATCTCTGCTCCCTGTCATCGGGAGCTTTGATCAGCATAGTGACAAACACAGCCCCTCCCCCCTACAGTTAGAATCACTCCCTAGGACATACTTAACCCCTCCCCGCCCCCTAGTGGTTAACCCCTTCACTGCCGTTTTCACACTAATCAGTGCATTTTTAATTGCACTGATCGCTGTGTAAATGACAATTTTTTAAAAATGTGTCAAAAATGTCCGACATGTCCGCCATAACATCGCAGTCACAATAAAAATCGCTGATCGCCACCATTACTGGTAAAAAAAAAAAAAAATTAATAAAAATGCCATAAAACTATCCCCTATTTTGTAAACGCTATAACTTTTGCGCAAACCAATCAATAAACGCTTATTGCGATTTTTTTTTTTACCAAAAATATGTAGAAGAATACGATTGGCCTAAACTGAGGAAAAAAAATTTTTTTTTTATATATTTTTGGGGGATATTTATTATAGCAAAATGTAAAAAATAATGCGTTTTTTTCAATTGTCGCTCTTATTTTGTTTATAGCGCAAAAAATAAAAATCGCAGAGGTGATCAAATACCACCAAAAGAAATCTCTATTTGTGGGAAAAAAAGGACGTCAATTTTGTTTGAGAGCCACGTCGTACGACCGCGCAATTGTCATTTAAAGCGACGCAGTGCCGAATCGCAAAAAGTGCTCTGGTCAGAAAGGGGGTAAAATCTTCCGGGGCTAAAGAAAATGTGTACCTGATGATATACAGAGCTTTTCATGCTGACAAGTACTAGTTGCCACTTGCCAGGCTGTCTCTAGCCATAGAACTGACCTAGAGCAAGCAGGGGTATAATCTGGTGTACTTAACACTTGGGGCAGATTATGTTTATTTTAATTATTACTACTGAAAATAATTTTGACTACCCTGTTTCCCCGAAAATAAGCCCTACCCTGAAAATAAGACCTACAAGGACTTTAACTATGGCTTATTTGGTGAGTAGGGTTTATATTGCAGCCATCACCGACAATCACGCTAGGCCTTATTTTCGGGGAAACAGGGTAACAGAGGAAGGTGGTGGCTCTTATATAGTCAGAACTATTTCAGTAGTAATAATTAAATAAATGAATGCTAATTATGTCCAAAAAAGAAATGGAGACAGAGGCTATATTTTTCTCTGAACATCAAAAGGGCGAATTTCAGATGGAAAAGGCTGGACTGATATTTGCAACCCACAAATCTATATATGATGTACAGAGCCCTGTGTATATGATGTGCAGAGTCTGGTGTATAATGTAGAGCCTGGTATATGATGTACAGAGCCCTGTGTATAATGTAGAGCCTGGTATATGATGTGCAGTGTCCGGTGTATAATGTACAGCCTGGTATATGATGTGCAGAATACCTCTTTCACATCAGAAGCTCCCCATGACAGAAGAGTCCCTCCTTTCACACCAGACACCCCCTATCACATCAGGATCCCCCTTTCAAATTAGAAGCCCCCTCATCACATCCAAGAGCCACCCCTCCTCCCTGTATGTCAGAAGCCCCCATCATATCAGAGTTGCTGCAGACCGGGTAAAATCTTGTAGTGGGTCGGATGTCGTTCTCATGCCATAGTTTGGAGACCCCTAGTCTATACTGCCTTTCAAGTGTGCAATCTAAAGGGAAATATCCCAAAATAACAACTGATACCCTTTTTTCCCCGAAAATAAGACCTAGCGTGATTGTCGGTGATGGCTGCAATGTAAGACCTACCCCCCAAATAAGCCCTAGTTAAAGTCCTTGTAGGTCTTATTTTCAGGGAAGGGGTTATTTTCGGGGAAACAGGGTAGGGCTTATTTGGGGGGTAGGGCTTATATTGCAGCCATCACCGACAATCAAGCTAGGTCTTATTTTTGGGGAAACAGGGTAGCTATTGTTTTTCCAAGATAAACTTAAAGTTTCTGGCTGTGTTTTTCACATGGCAATATTGAATAAACATGCATCTAGAACAGCTGGAAAAAATTGGTGATCAGATTGAACCTACATAATGTACCCTCTGAAGTCTATTGCCACAGTATAAAAGCCAGCCAGGAACTCAGCACAGGGATGGGGGGAACCCCTTATAATGGGCACAGCAGCCAGCAGCTGTACAGACCCGGAACTTTGCACAGGGATGGTGGCAACCCCTCAATTATGGTCACAGTAAGGCTGCAATTGATGGGCACAGTGAGGCTGCATTTGATGAAATAGACAACTGCATTTGGCAGTGCCATCTCTCTTTTAAACTTACCCATATTTTCATTTGACTCGTAGGTATTGATCATTGTAGAATTTGTTTTGAAAATGAGTGAAAATTCGGTTCCATCTTTGAAACTATTTCCCTTCACAAGGCGTTCAGATGAGGAAAAAAAAGAGGATAAAAGGAGCTTGGACCACATCAACCCAACTTGCAAATTCAGCAGAGGTCAAGGGATCGTGGTCGAGTTTACACTCGAAGCTTTTCCACTGCTTCTTATAATAAATGGAGTTGGCTAGCTGGATGTGATGTGACTCATGCCTATTATTGTTTTCCCTGTTTGCTATTCCAAAGTCATGGCACCGACACGCTGTGGATATCAACAGGGGTTAACGACCTAAAGCATCTCGCTGAAAAGTGCAAGCGGCATGAAATTACCCAAAGCCATCTTGACAATGTTATGAGGCTCGAGTTTTTTGGGAAGCGTAGCATTAGTGAACAGCTAGATGCAGGCTACAGAATTGCCATTAGAAAACACAATGAAGAGGTCACAAAAAATAGACACATCCTATCTTGAATAATAGACTGTGTGAAATTTTGAGGTGCATTACAGCTGCCTTTGCGTGGCCATGATGAGAGTGGGAGCTCCGATAATCCTGGGATATTCCGTGGCTTGATCGATTTTGTTGCTTCTCTTGATGGAGTTTTGAAAGAGCACCTTGAGAATGCCACTGTTTTTAAGGGGACTTCAAAAACTGTGCAGAACGAGCTGTTGGACTGTATGTTGTCTGTAGTGAAGGAGCACATTATTCAAGAAGCACAGAGCAGCAATTTCATTTCAATCCAGGCTGACGAGACCACTGATTGTGCCACACAGTGCCAAATTGTGCTTGTACTGCGCTACATTGATGCCAAAAACAACGTACAGGAGAGGTTTTTTGAGTTTATTCCTCTTCATTCTGCTAATGCAGATTACATTTCTACAGCACTACAAGAGCGTTTTGCTGTCATCCTTCCAGGGGATCAGAAACATAAACTTATCTCCCAAGCATATGATGGAGCCAGTATGATGAGGGGTGCCACTTCAGGGGTTCAAAAGCAGATTCAGGATTTGTACCCAAATGCCCATTATATCCACTGCTATGCACATCAGCTCAATCTGATAATGCAACAGGCCACTTCTCAAATACCCAAAGTGAGGCTTTTTTCTGCTAACCTTGGAGGATTTGCCAGCTTTTTTGCAAGATCACCCAAGCGCACAGATGTACTTGATAAAGTAGTTGCCCATAGACTACCAACATCAAGCAGTGTCAGATGGAACTTCCACAGCTGTGCCGTCAATACAGTGTTTGAGCATAGAGAGGCCCTCATCCGCTGTTTTGAAACCATGCGAGACTCAGGTGACTTTGACCCTGTTATCATGAGAGAGGCAGCACGCTTTGCCATGCTGCTGGAGGATCAGGATTTTAAATATTTTCTTACGCTTTTCCACAACATCATGCCACATGTGGACCTCTTCTATGCCAAACTCCAGAAGAAGGACATAGATTCAGTCCACATTAAGGGGAGCATCCAGCAGTTCCAGCGGGACATACAGCAGATCAGATAGCAGCTGTATTCCTCCTTTTCCATGTGTTGTTATTAATTTTTTTTTAAATTATTATTGCTCATACATTTTGCAGAGATTCTATGCCATCCCTGGTTGAGCAAAGCAGTCAAGGTGGTTCTCAACCGAAGAGGCGGGGCTCGCTGAATCCAGGAGAACAGAAACGCATTGCAACCGAGGTGAGTTTTAATTTGTTGCAATATTTGTATTTTTGATAGCTCACTTATAGATATGAAGATTGGAAAGAAAAATATTTTTCTTACAATATTCATATAATAATGATGTGATCTAAAAGGATTTGTTATTCCCTCTAGTGGATAACATTAGTATTACAGCCTTCATCTGTGTTAGCTGCCTGAACATCAGAAATGCATGAGACTTGACATATTTACTAAGAATGTCTTGTCCAATTGTATGGAGTTCTGAGAAATTATGAATTCAAAACCACTGAAACTGATCTCCCTTTATAACTTAAAACTGAATATTTTAAAATGGCCAGTTTTAATGTTATGAAGGGAGATCAGTTTCAGTGTTTTTGAATCCATAATTTCTCAGAACTCCATACAATTGGACAAGACATTCTTAGTAAATATGTATAAGTTTCATGCATTTCTGATGCTCAGGGAGCTAACACAGATGACATTGACATTTTGTCATCACTAAGCAATTTTTGTTTTTATGCTTCACTCTATAGGTCTGTGATACCATACTATTACACACCATGCAACGTTTCTCCTTCACAAAACACCTTGTTAGTGCCACCTTGCTTCAAGCAGACAGGTTTGAACAAAGGAGCAAAGGAGTTTCCAGGGGATGCACTGAGTGAGACTTTGAAGGCCTATCCAATGCTCAATAAGAATAAGTTAAAGACAGAGCTTGGTCTCATCTACCGCACAGAAGAGTTCAAAAAGTGCAATGGTGCTGTGGACCTATTCCAGCTGTTTGTGGAGAACAATCTTGCTCATGTATTTAGAGAGACTGTCACTCTGCTAAAGATCCTCATCACCACACCCATGACCACAGCAGAAGCTGAGAGGAGCTTCTCAACCTTAAAAAGAATTAAGACTTTTCTGAGAAATAGCATGACCCAGGAGAGGCTGAATGCATTGGCCATGCTGTCAATGGAAAAGAGAGTGGTGACAGAGATGACTGACTTCAACCAGAAGGTCATAGAGAAATTTGCAAGCCAGAAAGAAAGGAGAGCAAAGTTTATTTTCAAATAGTTTTACTGGCACTAATGTGAATGTGGCGTGCATTTGTATTCAGTCACCTTTTCAGAGTTTTTTTGTTGTTGTTTGTTGTACAATAAAGTTTGTTTGCTGTTGTAAAAAAATTCAGTGAATCGTGGTACATTTATTGCATTCTTTAACAGTTGACTTAAACATTAACATTTTCAATATTTTATCTAGATATATAATCTGTCCTGTGATGCTGGGACTGTATACTCTGCCCTGTGATCTGAGCTGTATACTCCTGACACTATGGGTGGAAGCAAGTGGAATACAGGGGACGGACTGGGTGGATTATATAAGGGGTGTGGTTTATGAGAAGTGGGAGGGGTCAGCATTTATGGGCGGGGTCTGGCGCCCCCCATCCAAAAATTTCACCAGCCGCCACTGAGTGCCGTCTGTCAGTGCCCGTCAGCGCCACCTATCCATGCCCATCAGTGCTGCCCATCAGTGCCCGTCAGTGAAGGAAAAAACAACATTTTATAATAGAAACAAAGAAAAAAGTGGGGTTTTTTTTAAAAAATTTTGGTCTTTTTTAGTTTGTTTAGCAAAAAATAAAAACCCCAGTGGTGATCACATACCACCAAAAGAAAGCTCTATTTGTGGGAAGAAAATTTTAAAAATTTAGTTTGTGTACAGTGTAGCATGACTCCACAATTGTCATTAAAAATGTGACAGTGCTGAAAGGTGAAAATTATCCTGGGCAGGAAGGGGAGAGAGTGCATGGTATTGAGGTGGTTAATCAGTTTGTGTGAAAGTTATAGCTTCTACAAACTATTGTATATACAGTAGTGTATATTTAATTCTGATGTACTGACGGCCTATCTCATTTCTTGAAGTCTAAAATGTCCGGAGAGTACAAATCCCCCCCAAATGACCCCTTTTTGAACGTAGACAGTCTGAGGCATTTAGTAAAAGGCATGATGAGTTTTTTTAAATTGTAATTTTTGGTCACAATTTTTTGAAGAGGAAATTGAATAAAATTTGTTTTTTTTCACAATTCTTTTTTACATACTGTCACCAGTACAGTATATATGATTGATTTTTAAACTTCAGTGTAGTTCAGCGTCACTATAGTAACACTATAGTACTCTGGGGGTGGGTGGGGGGGTGATCATTGATTTTTTTTATTTACACTTTGATTGCTGTTACAAGAATGAAGATCAGTGTAACAGCAAAGTTTTCAACTGTCATGACTGTGTTAACCATGACAGCTGTAATGGGCCGAACGACCCCTGTTCGGTTTGTGGCAGAACTTTCAAGTATTGCAAAAGTTCGGAACCGAATAACAAACCCCATTAAAGTCTATGGGACATAAATTGGAAAAATCAAATAATCAAATATGCAAGTAATTAGGCATATAATGTTTACGGGGGGTCCGGGTACTACCCTGGGGGACATGTAGTAATGAAAAAAAGTTTGTAAAGAACATAATTTTTTAATGAGCAGTGATATATTGATGCTTAAAGTGAAACCATAAAAATTAGAAATAACAATAAAAATGAAAACTAACCTGCCTGCCTAATCTAGCTTAATCTCTCTCTATCTCCGTCCACTATAACACAATATACAGTGCTGTTTAAGCGGCCTTATATAGTGTGGGGTGTGGACTTAGTCCCCCTGAGCCATGATTGGCCAAAGGCACCCTGCCTCTTATGACTCCGCCTCTTATGACGGCATAGTCCCAGGGCATGATGGGACTATGCCATCATAAGAGGCGGGGCCACCCGGTGACATCACATGGTGACCACGCCCCATGCCTATATAAGTCGCTGCACACCTCGCAGACGGCATTACAGCGGGAAAGAGCGTCGTGTCAACATCGAAAGAAGAGAAGAGGGGAGAAGATGACAACGTAGAAGAAGACCGGGCCCCCGCTAGCAAAAGAGCTGAGAGAAGATAGCGGGGGGATCTGGCAGAAGATACCGGAGAAGAACCGGACAGCGACAGAAGACCGGGCCCCCGCTAGCAAAAGAGCTGGAAGAAGATAGCGGGGGAGTCTGGCAGAAGATACCGGAGAAGATCCGGACAGCGACAGAAGACCGGGCCCCGCTAGCAAAAGAGCTGGAAGAAGATAGTGGGGGAGTCCGGCAGAAGATACCGAACACCGGGAGAAGAGGCCGGACAGTGCGGAGAAGAACCGGACAACGGGAGAAGATGCGGAGAAGAGGCCGGAGAGCGCAGAAGAAGACCCCCGGAGCTGCCTAATAAATTACTTTAAAAACCTGTGTAGTGTGTTTTTTATTGACACTTTTCTCCCCCAGGTGAATGGGTAGGGGTACCATGTACCCCATACTCATTCACGTAGGGTGGGGGGGCCAGGATCTGGGGGCCCCCTTATTAAAGGGGGCTCCCAGATTCTGATAAGCCGCCCGCAGACCCCGACAACCAACGGCCAGGGTTGTCGGGAAGAGGCCCTTGTCCTCATCAACATGGGGACAAGGTGCTTTGGGGTGGGGGGGCCTGCAGCGCACCCCCCTTCCTCAAAGTACCAATCCCCCATGTTGAGGGCATGCGGCCTGGTACGGTTCAGGAGATGGGGCGCTCGCTCGTCCCCACCCCCTTTCCTGACCGGCTGTGCTGCGTGCTCGCATAAGGGTCTGTTATGGATTTTGGGGGGGACCCCCACGCCGTTTTTTCAGCGTAGGGGATTCCCCTTAAAATCCATAACAGACCGAAGGGCCTGGTATGCTCTTGGAGGGGAACCCATGCCGTTTTTTTATTTAAAATTTGGCGTGGAGTTCTCCCTCAAGATTCATACCAAACAGTGCCTGGTATTGGCGGGGATCCAAGTCGGATCCCCGTGCTTGTCGCTCATTGGGAAAGGAAAAAACATTTTGTTATGTTATGCAAGTTCCTATGTTTAACACAGACATAAAGTAATCAATTGGAAAAAATGGAACCGCGCTAGTGAAAAAAACTAGTGTCCATACAAATAACATCTGTCCGTCATTTAGTGAAAAACCAAGTAAAAAGTATATGGAACACATATATAGTGCAAATCACCAAACATATACATTAAAACATTAAGTGAACATACAAAAGTGCATATTCCATGTGCAATAGTGAAAATTGTAAATTAATTTAATAAAGTCCATATAAGTATAATGAGATAAGTCACCCAGGTGTTGATTGAAATGTGGTTAAAATCCTGATGAATAAGGATAAAGTGTTTGATCCACCACCACCAATGAAGATACTGGCCGCTTACCAGAGACCCATGACCCCCCACTACAGAGGGTCTGGGCAAGCTGTTAAAATTGGTTGATCCGGACCACCATTAAGGAACCAAATAGTATCACTACGATGGACCATCAGGGGCCTCGATATCAGATGGGTTAATTACACAATGGCGTGACTTCAAACTCTCAGCAACATGGTTAACTGTTAAAATAAACTTTATTTAAAAAATTCTGGAAGCTTCTGAAAAAGTCAGGTGACTAAAGGAACTTACATAGTTAGTAAGGTTGAATAAAGACAGCAGTCCATCCAGAGTGAGTGTGTGTGTCTACAATTATCCCTATTTATTTAAGGTACCCATATAGCACCGTCAATTTACGCATCGCTCCACACATACATTACACACTCACGATCCCTACCCTCAAGGAGCCCACAATCCAAGGTCCCCAAACTCACATTCATATACTAGGGCCAACTTTTGGACAGAAGCCAGTTAACCTACCAGCATGTCTTTGTAGTGTAGGAGGAAACCAGTGTACCCGGAGGAAACCCACACAGGCACAGGGAGAACATGCAAACTCCAGGCAGGTAGTGTCATGGTTGGGATTCGAACCAGCGACCCTTTTACTGCTAGGTGAGAGTGCTACCCACTACACCACTGTGCCGCCCAACTTATTGACCAACTCGCAGACAACCATATAAACCCCTTGTCTCTCCTTGATGGTCAGATTGTCCTGTGTTAATTTCTCCTTGTTACAGCTGCGAGCCATTTTATGTTTGACGGGGGCTATTACCTCCAGAGATGCGGGGCCTCCATGGGAGCGAAATTTTCACCCTCACTGGCCAACCTATATATGGGTTGGTGGGAGAGGTCCCGCATCTTTGGACCAGATAGCCCCCGTCGCAGAGACACGTTTTTTTTTCTGTCGTTTCATAGACGACCTACTGTTCATTACATCTGATAGACAGGCAGACCTAAGTGTCTGGCTTTCATACTTTAATGACAATCTGTTAAATTTAAAGTTTACAGGTAATTTACAAATCAAGTCCATTGACTTCTTGGATGTGAAACTGGTAGGTGCTGAAGGTATAGTTCAATCCAATCCTTACAGAAAACCCCTCAGTGGAAATACTTTACTCAGGGCTGACTCCGCACATCCCAGTCACACAATCAGAGGGATACCATATGGACAGTTTCTGAGGTTGAAACATCTATGTAGTTCCCCAGAGGTCTTTGAAACTGAGGTCAATGACATGGCACACAGATTTAGAGCTCGAGGCTATACAGAAACATTGATCCATAAAGCGCTTGACACAGTGAAATCCATCCCCAGATCCTCCCTCTTAAAGAAAAAGTCACACAAGAAAACTACATGTAAAGAGGAGAAGTCCCCTAAGGTCCCGGTCTTCTCAACATCGTATAGTTCGGAATTCACTGAAATTAGGAAAATCATAATTAAGCACCTTCCTGTTCTATACAATGACCCAATTTACAATAACATTCTCTCCAAAGGGATTAAAGTAGTTTCCCGTAGAGCCCCTACTCTAGGATGTTCTCTCTCTCCCAGCCTGTTCGTGACTAACCGAACTAGGTCCAACTGGCTTAGTTTCACTGGCAACTTTAGGTGTGGAATTAAAACCTGTAACTACTGCAGCTACATTAAAACAGGCAAATACATAAAATCATGCAGTAACAAGAAAGAGTTTCAGATTCCAGCCTTTATAAATTGCAACACTAAGTTTGTCATATATGTCATCACATGTACGATCTGCCAGATACAATACGTTGGTCGCACAACACGGCGCCTTAGGGACCGGTTGTACGACCACCTGCATGACATTGAAAAAGAAAACCTAACTAATGTATCGAAACATTGGATTTTCACACACCATAAAGATACCTCTAGTTTGGTTATTCAAGGTATTGATAGGATTATGACACCAGTGAGAGGAGGAGACAAATTTCAAATACTGTGCAAGCGTGAAGTCCTTTGGATTTTTTCATTGGACACTAGGATCCCATTGGGGTTAAACTTTGAATGGGACGTATCCCATTTTTATGAATGAAAACATCTAGAAAGAACTCTAATAGTCTGTTGCTCCTTATATTTTTCAAAGCTACTCATCCATTTGTTTATATATGTAGATGCTCCAAAAATCACACACATATTTCACTGAGATAGAGTAATCAATTATGTACGTGCCTTGACAAATCCGTTTCTTTCCTTTCTTTTCTTTTTATTTCTTTTCCCATAATAAATCCAACAAGATCTTGTTCTCAGCGGCAGCCACATAAATGTAATTCCGCGTACACACGGTTGGACTTTCCGGCATACTTGGACCAGAGTCTGCCGGACAATCCGCCCGTGTGTGGGCGCCCACGGACTTTTCCGGCGGACTTTTTCCCAAAAGCCCGCCGGACCTAGATTTGAAACATGTTTTAAATCTTTCTGTCGGACTCAGTTTCGGGCGGAAAGTCCACTCGTCTATGTGCTGGTCCGACGGAAAGCCCGCTCGTGTGTATGCTGGTCCAACGGACCAGATATGACGCTAGGGCAGGGTATTGCATTTCGCGCTCGCTGCAATAGGAAAAACAAATTTTCCTATCGCGGCGAGCGCGGAGCATACCAGGCCCTTAGGTCTGGTATGGATTATAAAGGGAACCCCCCTACGCCGAAAAAACGGCGTGGGGTCCCCCCTAAAATCCATACCAGACCTCGATCCGAGCACGCAGCCTGGCTGGTCAGGAAAGGGGGTGGGGACGAGTGAGCACCCCCCTCCTGAACGGGTACCCGGCCGCATGCCCTCAACATGGGGGGTGGGTTCTTTGGGGGGGGAGCCCTGCGGGGCTCCCACCCCAAAGCATCTTGTCCCCATGTTGATGAGGACAAGGGCCTCTTCCCGACAACCCTGGCCGTTGGTTGTCGGGGTCTGCGGGCGGGGGGCTTATCGGAATCCGGGAGCCCCCTATAATAAGGGGGCCCCCAGATCCCGGCCCCCCCACCCTATGTGAATGAGTATGGGGTACTGACCGGCCAGGCTGTGTGCTCGGATCGGGGTCTGGTATGGATTTTAGGGGGGACCCCACGCCGTTTTTTCGGCGTAGGGGGGTTCCCCTTATAATCCATACCAGACCTAAGGGCCTGGCATGACCCGCGACGGGGCTCGCAAGGAGTCAATCTCGCAGATAAAAGTGGCAAGATTGACATCCTTTTCTAGTCCCGTTGCACCTGAGTCACGTTCAAAATGAATGGACTTGTCCGTGTGTGGGCAAGTCCGTTCATTCTGAAAGTCCGCCGTAACTCCGGCGAAAGTCCGTCGGAAAGACGGGCGGACTTAGCCCGCCGCAAAGTCCGGTCGTGTGTGGGCAAGTCCGTCCGTTTTAAAGTCCGTCAGAAAGTGTGCCGGACCAAGTAGGATAGAAAGTCCGACCGTGTGTACGCGGCATTAGAACTTTTGTCGTGTAGAGCAGGTAAGGATGACACGTAAGTAGGATATGTTGTCATCTTCTTGCTCTACTCTGAAATTCATTTTTGAGAGTTCCAACCTGGTAGGTGTAGAATATTTTTTATATATCTGTTCATTATTTTTACATTTCAATTCTATTATCACTACTGTTAACTACACTCTATAACAGGAATAATAGTAATGTAGATTTAGAAGTGGAGTTCTACTCACTCTATTTCATACATTCCCTTAATTTTAAAAGATGGTTTATCATGTAGCAATTTTTATTGTGTGATAAAGTATCCAATAGCCTTGATCTTTGAGCTCAAGGAAGGAGAAAGAAGAACGCATCTGATGTCATGTGAAACTATTCAAATGTGTACACACACAAACCAGCCTTGTGAGAGTATTGATACGTGTCATGTTCATGTTTTAATTTTTAGACTTTGTGATTGGTGATCGAAGACCATACAAGCTTAGACCGATTGTACAACATTTATATATGCATCCGCCGTCCGAGGTCTTGGTGCAGTTGGTCGGGATAATGCGAATACTCACTGCAGTTTTAACCCCCCCCATCACATTAGTCTTCTAAACCTTGTTCAGTTTATACATACACCTGATATAGTACTTGTCTTTTTTTCACATCTAGCTCATCACATTGTGACTTTGTTTCACTTCAGTAAAAATGAATATAGTCGCGCTAGTGAAAATAAAGTAGAAACTGTAAACATTGAATACTATTGACATAAATAACTCAATATTAGATACAAGGTTGTGCACCTTTACATCAAAAAGAACGTGCCAACATAAATTAGAAAAAAGTCCATAACCAAACAAGCATGGAAGTGAAATAGTGAAATAATAAATGAAAAAAGTCCAAAGGATGAAAACAAATTTCAAAGTGATGAGTGATGCAAATATTCATAAGGTGCCAAGTGCATTGATGAGACCTCCACCTATGACAAACACTGCCGCTTACCAGAGAGCGATGGTCCCTTGTTACAGGGGACCACGCTAAGCAGATGGCTGTACCCCAGCCCGGGATCTCACAGGCAGGCACCAAATGTCTCAACGTCCAGGGGGATCCTCAGCATCGATCACAGCAAAGTGATGTACTCCCTGTTATCTCCTCATCAGAAGATTTCTTTCACTTCACACATGTTAATCCTTATACATTTAATTCACATATTTTTTCATCACATTTTATCCCTTATATTTTACCGTAATGTATTTCACATTATACTGCATTTCGATCACATGCACACAGATGTTTTCAGTGAGCCAAATTATTATTTTACATCATATCGGTATGCATGGAACGCTTATGTGTCGGCATTGAATATACTTTAATCATACTTAATAAAATGACATGGAAACTTTCAGCTTCCATATGTGGGATTATTCACTCATTCATACATATAAATCTATATTGGGCTCACTTTTTGAGAAAAATAATTGCCTGTAGACATTTTTTGGGTCTAAGTTACTTACAATCTATACATACACATTATTTTATATATAGGTTATTCACTTTTCAATTTTCATTTTGTAGACCATCCATTGATGTGAGTATTTTTTATACTCTACATCTCTTTTATTCTACATTTCTGCATCAAATGTGATTCCACCTCATGCCCTTAACTCGGCTAAACCAGCGCCAAGACCTCATGTAGCTTGATTGTCAGCTGCTTAGTGTTATCTTGTTCATGTTGGGTCATGTGATAAGACATGCTTTATGTATAAAGGTGGTCATCACTTTTGTATAAACCAGCTATGAGTAAGCGCTCTGTGAGAGCGTGAAACGCGTCAGCGGTCAAGCCGTATTGCCCCTACAGTGTCATGTACTAATTTTATGCCACGTCATTGAATAAAGAAGATTTTATTTATTTGTCTATTCCGGAGTGCGGCTGTCCAGATCTTTTTCCTGCACGCATACAATTGGAACAGCAATTGGCAGCACCTGGAGCTCTCACTTTTTCACACAGTGGAAGACGGGAGATTTAAACCCGAACAGCCTGGAGCGGTGGTAACTATCTTTGTCTGATGATTTCAAATGTAAACATATGAGATCATCTCTCATTGCCGTCTCTTTCTCCTCACACAGAGACCGTGTGTGAGGAGAGAGAGGATAGCTGCAGCGATCTGTGCTTTCAGTGAGTGTAAAAACATTTTTTACTGTGATAAAAGTGCCCAAACAGTGCCCAAACAGTGCCCCATCAGTACAGTGGGATCTGTGCCAATCAGGCCCCACCTGTGCCAATCGGTGACCACCTGCGCCCACCTGTGCCAATCTGTGCTCACCTGTGCCCATCTGTGCCATTGGTGATCAGTGTCCGGACATCTGTGCACATCTGCAATCAGTGCCCACCTCATCGGTGCCCGCCTGTGCCACCTCATCAGTGCACAACTGTGCAATCAGTGCCGCCTCATCAGTGCCCATCTGTGCCGCCTCATCAGTGCCCATCTGTGCCGCCTTATCAGTGCCCATCTGTGCCGCCTCATCAGAGCCCATCTGTACCGCCTCATCAAAGCCCATCTGTACCGCCTCATCAGTGCACATCTGTTCCGCCTCATCAGTGCCCATCTGTGCCACCTCATAAGTGCCACCTCATCAGTGCATATCTGTGCCATAAATCAGTGCCCATCTGTGCCACCTCAGTGCACATCTGTGCAATCAGTGCCCATCTGTACAGCTTCATCAGTGCCCATCTGTGCCACCTCATCAGTGCAAATCTGTGTATCAGTGCACATCTGTGCCGCCTCATCAGTGCACATCTGTGCCACCTCATCAGTGCACATCTGTGCAATCAGTGCAAATCTGTTCCGGCTCATCAGTGCCCATCTGTGCCACCTCATCAGTGCCACCTCATCGGTGCATATCTGTGCCATAAATCAGTCCCCATCTGTGCCACCTCAGTGCACATCTGTGCAATCAATCAGTGCCCATCTGTGCAGCTTCATCAGTGCCCATCTGTGCCGCCTCATCAGTGCACATCTGTGCTGCCTCATCAGTGCCCATCTGTGCCACCTCACCAGTGCCACATCAGTGCACATCTGTGCAGCCTCATCAGTGCACATCTGTGCAGCCTCATCAGTGCAGCCTCAGTGCACATCTGTTCCACCTCATCAGTGAACATCTGTTCCACCTCATCAGTGCCCATCTGTGCCACCTCATCAGTGCCCCTCTGTGCCACCTCATCAGTGCCTCTCTGTGCCACCTCATCAGTACCGCCTCATCAGTGCCAATCAGTGCAGGCTTAGCACACACCTGTGTAGTCGCATCACCACCAGCAAGCATGTCCAAAAGAGGCTTTTCCGCCAAGGAGGCATACCAGATACTTTTCCAGGCCGACGAGTGCAACGGGGAGCTCTCTTGTTCGGATTCCATTTCAAACTCCAATTCTGAGTCGGACGTAAATTATGAGCCAGTCCTCAGTAGTGGAACACTGAGTGACTCAGAGGAGGAAGATATTCGGCCCGCCAAACGAAGGCGTTCTAGTGAGAAGGAAGTGCCATCCACCAGCACCACAGTGCCATCCACCAGCACCGCAGTGCCTTCCACCAGCACCGCAGTGCCTTCCACCAGCACTGCAGTACCTCAGCAAGAAAGGCCAAGGACCCATACCAGCCTTCCCTGTGCCCTTCAAAACCCCTTGTGGCTTTCTCCTAATTCAGGAGAAGCCAACATTCCCCCTTTCACTGCCCAGCCAGGAGTCCAGGTGGACACGGAAAATTTTTCCCCAATCAATTTGTTTGGTTTAATTTTTACAGAGGACATGCTATCAACAGTTGTGGCCCAGTGCAACCTTTATGCACAGCAATTTATTTAAAATAATCCAACGTCCTATTATGCCCGTCCCTACGAGTGGAGAGACCTAACTGTGGAGGAGTTGATGGTTTTTTTAGGCCTCACATTTTGTATGGGACTCACCAAAAAAAAACACCTTGAATTCCTATTGGTCAACCCACCCCATCCACCACATGCCAATCTTCTCCAAGGTAATGCCCAGAACCAGATACCAAATGATAATGAGGCTCCTTCATTTCAATGATAACACCCAGTGCCCTCCCCAAAATGACCCAAATTATGACAGGCTTTTCAAAATTCGGCCACTTCTAAATTATTTTTCTGAAGTATTCCCCCAGCTGTCTACCCCGGAACAAGACATATGTGTGGATGAGTCCCTTGTTAAATTTAGTGGCAGGCTTAAAATCAAACAATATATTCCCAGCAAAAGGGACCGCTATGGGGTGAAGGTATACAAAATATGTGACCGAGTCACAGGGTACATGTATGCCTTCAAAGTGTACGAGGAAGGACACCCAGCTGCAACCCCCTAATTGCCCAGGGTACTTGAGATCAAGCCGGAAAATTGTTTGGGACCTGATATACCCCCTACTGGAGAAAGGCTACCACCTGTATGTAGACAACTTCTACACATTTCTGCCCCTGTTCCACAACCTTCACCGGAAGAAGACGCCAGCATGTGGCACCGTAAAAAGGAACCGGAAGAGCTTTCCTCAAAGTCTTGTCAATAAGCGGTTGAGGAAAGGAGAAACGGCAAGTCTGCGGAACAAGGAGATTTTGGCAGTGAAGTGGAGGGACAGAAGGAATGTCTACATGTTGTCTTCGATCCACAATGATACCTTTGTAGAAAACACTAGAAGAAATGGCCCCATCCAAAAACCAAAATGCGTTTATGAATATAATTTGTTCATGGGGGGAGTCGACTTCAATGACCAAATGTTGGAACCATACCTTGCCACAAGACAGACATACCATTGGTATAAGAAAGTCACGATTTATTTTTTCAATTGGCCATTTACAACTCATATGTAATTTACCGCAACTCCACCCAAAACCCCAAACGCTTCCTTGGCTACCAGGAGGAAATTTACACTGCCCTTATATTCCCGAAGGGCCCCCCAGAAAACATCCAATCAGATGTTCTTAGTCGACTCTCCGAACGCAACTTTCCAGATAGACTCCCTCCCAGACCAACAGGCCAACGACGTAAAAAAAAAATTAAGGTGTGTACCAGAGCAGGAATCAGAAGAGACACATCTTATTACTGTGCCCAATGTCCTTCCGAACCAGGCCTTTGCATAGGTGAATGTTTTCACAGTTACCATACTTCAATAAATTATTAGTGAAGTATGGTAAACGTAATCCTCAGTTCCTGCCTTCACACCCCTTATGCCACTGCCTGCTCTGTAACTGACCCTGGCTTGTTATTAGACCACGCTTCTGCCTGCCAATTCTGTACATACTGCTGCCTGATCTGGAACTGACCCTGGACTGTTATTCGACCATGCTTCTGCCTAACGATTCTGTACATACCTCTGCCTGATCTGGAACTGACCTTGGACTGTTTGACCATGATATTTTCCTGCCTCTTGGACTGATCTTGTACCCTGCAACTAGACTAGTGGGATTCAACACAGGGGTCTCACATATGTGAGGGGCTCCAGAAATGTTTTTCTGGATGAAGAAAACAATTGTTTTTGTTTTGTCATTCCTAGATTAGGGTCTGGAGACTCGGAGGCTTCAAAGAGATTTGGGTGGGAGAAGCCTCTACCCCTGTCCCCATTCTGTCCTGAACGAGGCCCTACTTCTGCCTGCTGCCTGTAGGACTTACTGCCATTATGTCCCTGCCTGTTGCACTGACCACACCACATGTTCCTGCTTACTACCAGGACCAATATTTATGGCACTTCTGACAATATCTCTGCCTGCACTAACCCTGGACTGTATATGGACAGTATCCCTGCCTGCTGCCTGGACAAATGTGTTTGCCGTTGCTGACCAAGTCCCTGCCTGCTGCCTGGACCAGTGCTATCCTTCTGTGTACAACTGCGCTACTACAACCACAGGTAATCTTTTGTTTACGCTTTGCTCAGCATAATGTATTTTGGGGTGTAATTCTTGGTATGTGCATGCTATGTGTCCCTGGAACACCCGACGGTGTTCCTTGCATGTTGGATGTCTGTATGTGGTCAGGCTGTGTAGAAGTCTCACACATGTGGTATCGCCATACTTAGGAGGAGTAGCAGAATGTATTTTGGGGTGTCATTTTTGCTATCTAAATGCTATGTGTTGGAGATATCTTATAAACAGACAACTTTGTGTAAAAAAAATGCGGTTTCATTTTTTTTCACATTTTCCAAAAACTTCTGGAAAAAAATGAACCGTTCAAAAGACTCATTATGGCTCATAGATTATACGTTGGGGTGTTAGCTTTCCAAAATTATGTCATTTTGTGGGTGTTTCCATCGTCCTAGTGCTCCAGGGCCTTCAAAATTGTAATAGGTGGTTGAGAAATGAGATGTGTAATTTATGCTCCTAGAACTCCTGATGGCGCTCCCTGCATGTTGGGCCTCTGTATGTGGCCAGGCAGTGAAAAAACCCATACATGTGGTATCGTTATACTCAGGAGAAGTAGCAGAATGTATTTTGGGGTGTCATTGTGGTATTCACATGCCATGTGAGAGAAATAAGCTATTACAATGAC
Source organism: Aquarana catesbeiana (assembly GCF_042186555.1). Taxonomy (NCBI): domain Eukaryota; kingdom Metazoa; phylum Chordata; class Amphibia; order Anura; family Ranidae; genus Aquarana; species Aquarana catesbeiana. Next base: position 39,540,668 of record NC_133329.1, on the reverse strand, counting down.
AATTTTGTGAAAAAATAAAAATCTTAATATTGCAAAGAATTGTGGGAAAAAATTACAACTTCAAATAACTCACCATGCCCCTTACTAAATACATTGATGGGGGTTTAAGTGCCCAGTAAGCAAGTGGTTAAAGGTCACCATACACTGGCCATTCATTTAGATCTTCCATAAATTAGATTCAGTGCAAGAGCCTGTTTGGTTTTCTACAATTAGAAGTAATTCTTACAGTGCATCTTCCTATTACCACTTTAGCCTAATGCTCTCTTTCCACTATTTCAAACCCAAAGTTGCGTGATTTACAATGTGCTTTTTCGGCTTGTTTTCCTCTATTGCAACTTGTCATGCCACTAGGGACTGAAAAGTTGCATCACAAGTTCTACCCCATGATTTACAATGAATACCGTTCATATATGTGCGACTTGCTTACGCCCATGCCGTATACACAGCGGACACACATCTTTATTACAGAAATCCATATTTGGCATGGAAATTAACGACTTGCTTACTGGGCACTTAAACCCCCCTGCTGTGCAGACCAATTTTCAGCGCTGATGCACTTTGAATGACAATTGCGCGGTCATACTTAGCCAAATGGTATTTTTTTAAAGTTCCCACAAATAGAGCATTCTTTTGGTGGTATTTGATCACCTCTGTGGTTTTTTTCTTTTGTCCAAAAAAAAAAAAGAAAAGACAGATTTTTAAAAATAATTTTGTATATTTTGATATTAAATTTTGCAAACAGGTAATTTGTCTCCTTCATTGATGTACGCTGATGAGGCGGCACTGATGGGTACTGATTGGTTACACTGATAGGCAGCACTGCTTGGGACCACTGGTGGGCATTGATAGGTGGCTCTGGCAGGTGGTACTGGTGGGCACAGATGAGGCAGAATTGCCTCTTCTGGACCAATGTCCCTTGCACCTAAGCAGGTGATCAGCTTTTATTTTTATAATCATGCTGTCAGCATGAGGAGAAAAAAGAAACAATTACTGAGCTTTAGTTTATATCATGTGATCAGCCGTCATTGGCTGACAGCTAATCGCGTGGTAAGGGGCCGGGATTGGCCCTTACTTCCATATGTAATCACCCGAGTCTCAGTGACTCAGTGTGCGCTGCACACCCTGCAGGGAGCACACGGGGAGCCCGTCCTATGATAGCCTCCCAGAAATTCAGGTCCACGCTGGGGCCGTTGTTTGGCTATAGCACAGACACCAAGTAGTTAATAGAAAAACAGATGCAGATTTCTAGGACTGGCCAAAAATAATGTTTAGAGTCAAAGGCAAATGATGACTTTCTATTAAAGGTCTAAATGGGCCATTAACATGCATCACAATTTAACTTAGGAATGTGTCCTTGCAAAGTTAAACTAATTAAAATCCTTTCTTATTTTTGCTTGGGGATAGACTGCAGAGGGATCAGAAGTTTTGGGGGAGGTCTACACCCCTGATAGGGTGAATACACCTCCCAAATTTTGCCAATTTCTCATTCAAAATTATTCACTTCCTGTCACATAGCCAAACAGGAATTGAGGGTAAAACCCTACCTGTCCTTTATATTTTTTTTTTTTTTTTTTAAGGTTGGGCTTTGTGTCCCTTTTCTTAAAATTGGCTTCGCTTCCTGTCACATAGCCGAACAGGAAGTGAGAGTAAAACCCTAACAATATTTTTCCTTGGGGACACACAGGTCAATCTAAATAGTTTCCCCATTCGGTAAATTGCACTCTAGCATTTTGCCATGTACATCCCAATTTATTATGCATATTGGGGTTTATTTACTTAAAGGTAAATCCACGTTGCACTACAAGTGCACTTAGAAGTGCAGTTGCTGGAGATCCGAGGGGGACAAGCAAGGAAAAGAAAAAAAACAGCATCTTTGCCTCTACATGATTGGATGATAAAATCACCAATGCTACCCCTCTGATTTTCATTACTACTATATTGCAGAAAGGATTTGCCTTTAATAAACCCCAAAATACCTAATAATTTGGGGTGTACACAACAAAGTGCTAGAGTGCAATTTGCATAATGGGGGCACTAGTTAGATTGACATGTGTGTCCCCAAGGAAAAATATTGTTAGGGTTTTACTCTCACTTCCTGTTCGGCTATGCGACAGGAAGCGCAGCCAATTTTAAGAAAAGGGACACAAAGCCCATTCTTAAAAAAAAAAATACAAATAAAAAAATAAACATAAAAAATTTTGATTTCCCTCAAATGTCCACAATTAGAATAGGATTGTCTTCAGCTTGATTTTAGTTCAGTATTCTAAATCAGTGCTTCTCAACCCTGTCCTCAAGAACCCCCAACAGGCCATGTTTGCAGGTTTTCCTTCATCTTGCACAAGTGCTTTAACTCAAAGTCAATGGCTTTGTATTTTGGACAGCTATTTTAGATAAGATAAAATTTCCTAAACATGTCCTGTGGGGGGGAACTTGAGGACTGAGGCTAAAAACCACTGCTCAAAAAGAAAACTGCATATTTACCCCTCTAAAATGTTAATTTCCTGGTCACTATCCATGGCAGCATACGCAAAATCCATGCATGTGATACCATGAAGGCACCAGGAAAGTAACTTAAAACTAAAAAAAAATTAAAAAGGTATTTGTCTAAGACATGCCAATCAGCCTAGTTAAGCTGCAGCTGGGAAATCTGTTGCATGAAAAGAACACACATAAAACAAAAAATTTGAAACAATTTTATTGGTCCAAAAAAAAAACAAAAAAAAAAACAGGACTTGGAAAAGAAGCAAGGAAAGCAAAATACACACATGTATGTTAATTTGAGACACTAACAGAATATGTTTGAGGTTTGACCCTTTTGCAGTGTAAATTAACAGGCGTTAAAAGGAGTGCACCCACAAATGGACATCTATTCAGGATTAAAACAACATTAGGCACAACATCTTGAGAAAGAATTTTAAAAATAATGCAGCACAGACAGTTAAATCAAAGTGAACGTAAAAACAACAAAAATTGCGCACACAATCCTGGCTCTTTTCAGGGCAAAGTAAAGAATGCTATCTGCAAGCTTTATATAACATAGGTTTGTGTGCTAATGAGACAATTGCAAACACATGGACAGTCCATGAAACACACAAAATGCAAGTTCATGTAGAGAGAACTTCAAAGTGGGTACACCTGTTAAGGATGTCCTTAAATTACTAACTCAAAAAACACACTCTGAGCATGCCCAGAAACATTCAAGTAATGTTCACACACAAAAAGCACCACCAAAAAAAACCAAAGTCCCTGAGCATGCCCAGAACAACCCAAATGCAGCTAGCACAAAATAAGCCACCCCCCTGTCCAAAATTAAGCACATCATCCAGCATGCACCAAAATTACAGATGGGACAAAACACCCCCCAGTTCAGGGGGGCAACTAAAGAGCCTAACATGTGCAATAGTTAAACAACAAATACCATTGCAGTCTAAGGGAACTGACTTGGCAATTTTACTAGTCCCCACTTGGCTGGCTTATCTTCTAGTCATTGGCCTTAAAATGAGTATGGGGCCCAGGTCCCACACTAAGGGACATATATCAATGTCACCAATTGGACAACCCCAAAAACGAAACAAGGAGAAATGCCTTTAAATATGCCAAATTGCTTAAGGGCCAGTTAAGGGCATTTTTGATGCAGTCCAGTGCCCCCCCCCCCTCTTTTTCTTAACCTTAAATAAGGACAAGTGCGTTCCAGCGTGTTTTTGATGCGTTTTACAGCTTTCCAGTACAGTCCAGTGCAGAAAAAATGCAGCATGTTCTACTTTTTTTTCTGGAACGCACTGGAACTGCAAGCACTGGTGTGAACTATGCCATTGAAAACCATATAACCAAATTTCCATGCATTTTTGATGCATAAAATATGCACTGGACTGCATTTGGGGGGCTACCCCAAAGAACCCTCCCAATGTTGAGGGCATGTGGCCTGATACAGTTCAGGAAGGGGGTGCTCTCTTGTCCCCCCTCTTTTCCTGCAGCCTGCCAGGTTGCGTGCTCAGATAAGGGTCTGGCATGGATTTTTAGGGGGACCCCACAACATTTTTTTATATAAATTTTGGTGCGGGGTTCCCCTTAAAATCCATACCAGACCTGAAGGGCATGGTATGGATTTCAAGGAGCACCCCCACGCCATTTTTTTTATTTTTGGCATGGGGTTCCCCTAATATCCATACCAGATCTGAAGGGCCTGGTATTGAATTTCGGGGGAACCCCACGCATTTTTTTTCTTAATGCTGTTTTTATCAATGAACTTTTATGTGTATTGCCAGACTGACATTTCAATATAGCCGCGAAGTGAACCAGCGTTAAAAAAAAGAAAAAAGTCTAGAGGTGCGCCCGTTCAATCTACGCAAATGCATTTACGTTGCTTGACATTTACTAAGATTTTGCCGGCGCAGTGAATCAAAGCATTTGAACAAGTGCAAATGCCATTTGAGTGTGCGCAGTGCATAAATTCACCTCCCGCAGTTCTAAATGTATTTGCCGGCACTGCCCGCTTGCTCAGAGAAAGTTACGTTCTCATTCTATTTTGGCCATATTTATGACTTGGACAGTTAGTACCATACTTCCTCACATCACCCCACATCACTCCCATAATATTGGCACTTCCAGCTTGTTTAAATTTTAAGTTAAAGATGCCGTGCGCCATGTCTATAGTGGTGTACCGATCGCCTCTTCCTGTGCGCCGGGAAGAGAATAGTAAATGGGTGATCGCGCTGTGTTAACGGCGCAAATGTTTTGTAAATACGAAAATGTAATTTGCGCATCGGCGTGCACCGCAAGTCATGGTGCAAATGCTTCGTAAATCAGCCCAACTGTGTTAAACGGGCACTAACTCACAGAAATATGCTGTGTTAAATGTGCACTAATGCACAGAATTATACTGCATTAAAAGTGCACTAACCCACAGAAATATACTGCATTAAACGTGCACTAACGCGCAGATATACCTTGCTTTAAAGTTGCAGTAATGCACAGAAATATACTGGGGGTCATTTACTATAGCGCTGCGGCGCTAATTCATGCTACTAGCGCTAATTAGCGCTAAAGCGGTATTCACTATAGCGCTGGTGAGAAAATATTCCCAAAATCGAATTTACTATAGTTCCCTAAAACTAAATAGCGCCCAAATCCTTACTCTCCTAAAAGCTGGAGAATTGCACATGGAAATAATGTTTAGAGCATGATATAATTGCCTAAATGGTACTGAAATATGCGGTATATTATTTAAAGATTATCTGCTTTTAAACTGTGTGAAAAAGTGATTTATACACTGAAATATCTTTAAAAGTCTGAGAAGAGATAAATTCCCCGTTTTTGTACAACTAAGTGCCAACACAACTGAGCATGCTCAGACCTGCAAATAGCTCTCATTTTAACTCAAGTGTCATTTTTACCTGGCGCTATAGTAAATACCAAAATTAGCACTTGTCTAAAATGCATTTTTGAGAATGAAAATTTGCGCTATTATAGTCCAATGGAAGTTTCAGCCATTGATTCTAATGGTACAATAAATACTTTTAATGTACTTTTAATTCAAAATGTAATTCCCAAAAATTTGAGGATAATATCACTATTTACTACTAATATCACTATACTCTCACCCACAAAGAACCACCAAATATCACAGAATAAATCAAAAAGAATAACTCTTGAGTAATGCAATTCCATCACCTCTCCAAAGAAATGCAGTATTTATGTGTAGGAGGCTCTCATCTGTGTCAGCTCTGTGGTTTAGAGGTCAGAACTTCTGCTTAGTATCCCTGAGGGTCTGGGTTCAAATCCCAAACATTCTGCTTCATGTAGAGAAGTTGTCTCATCTCCCAGGTCCTATGTCTAAATGTAATATTTGTGTGTTGGAGGGTTCCACCATCTTTGTAAATCTTGCCAGATAAACTATCTAGCCAAAAGTATTGGGACGCCTGCCTTTACACAAACATGACCTTTAATGGCAGCCCAGTCTTAGTCCGTAAGGTTAAAATTTGATTTGGCCCACCCTTTGCAGCTATAACAGCTTATGGAAGGCTGGGAAGCCTGTCCACAAGGTTTAGTGTGTCTATGGCAGTGGTTCTCAACTCCAGTCCTCAGGACCCACCAACAGGCCAGATTTTAAGTATTACCTTGGGGAGTTGCAGACTAGAATACTGCAATCACTGAGCAGCAAGTGATATCACCTGTGATATATTTCAGCTATCTTGCAAACCTGGCCTGTTGGTGGGTCCTGAGGACTGGAGTTGAGAACCACTGGTCTATGGGAATGTTTGACCATTCTTCCAAGTGCATTTGTGAGGTCAGGCACTGATGTTGGACGAGAAGGCCAGGCTTACAGTCTTCACTCAAATTCATCTTCAAGGTGTTCTGTTGTGTTGAGGTCAGGACTCTGTCCAGGCCAGTCAAGTTCCTCCACCCCAAACTCCCTCATCCATGTCTTTATGGACCTTGCTTTGTGCACTGGTCCAAATCATTTGGTGGAGGGGGGATTATGGTGTGGGGTTGTTTTTCAAGGGTTGGGCTTGGCCCCTTAGTTCCAGCGAAGGAAACTCTTAAGGCATCATCATACCAAGACATTTTGGACAATTTCATGCTCCCAACTTTGTGGGAACAGTTTGGGGATGGCCCCTTCCTGTTCCAACATGACTGCACAAAGCAAGGTCCATAAAGACATGGATCAGGGAGTTTGGGGTGGAGGAACTTGACTGGCCTGCACAGAGTCCTGACCTCAACCTTTTGGCTGAATTAGAGTGGAGACTACGAGCCAGGCCTTCTCATCCAACATCAGTGCCTGGCCTCACAAATGCACTTCTGGAAGAATGGTCAAACATTGCTATAGACACACTCCTAAACCTTGTGGACAGCCTTCCCAGAAGAGTTGAAGCTGTTGTAGCTGCAAAGGGTGGGCCAACTCAATATTAAGCCCTACGAACTAAGACTGGGATGCCATTATAGTTCATGTGCATTTAAAGGCAGGCATTCCAATACTTAGGCCAATATATTGTATATTGCTTGTGACACTGAGCATGGCTATGGACTTAGGGCTGGTTCAGACCACAGAGATGCAGAGAACATGTGTGAGGCTGCCTGCTGGCTGAGTGGGTAGCAGTTCTGTCTAGACAGTGCTGGGGTTGCTTGTTCAATTCCCCAACATGCTAATCCTTGTTTTGAAGTTTATATGTTTTCCCTGTGTGTGTTTCTCACTACAATCCAAAGACATTTTATTTGTCTCCTGTCAAAATAGTCTCTAATGTAAGACATAGTATTATGTGTTCCTGCTAATCAGGTGCAATCACTTTAGACATACATGAAGAGACAGATTGAAAGATACTGGTGGGCGTGTACTTCTATTGGGTGTGTCAGTGTGCTAACAATACAACCTATCTTATATAAAGGCCTGCAGTTGTGGTGGGGGGAGGGGGTTGTTTGGCCTGAGACGGTCAGGGTTTTTTTTTTTTTTTGGGCTGTGATTTGGGGGGGAGGAATGATATTGTGCAGATTGACAAATGGACATCTAGGGTTGTTTGCTGAAATTCTTGTGCTTTTTTTCAATCAAAAGTGGCTTTTTGTGGCCATGCTGTCACTTATGTGTGTATTGTTCCTGTCTGACCATGCAAACATGGTTTGGGAGTATGTGTTGATGTTCTACTCTTTGAGCTTATTGCTTAATCATGTACACAGAAATGCAGCTTCCAGCAGAACATGGTCACCAATGTATGTATGTATGTGTGGATTGTGGGCTGGTGGTGGGTGTTATGTATTGAATATGTGCCTTTTTTAATATTAAGTTGGAATGCTTTGTAAGAATAATGACTGTTAAGTATGTTTCTATAATCTTGCAGATAAAAATGTGATGTGTTGCCTATTATACACTGAAAGTAAAGCTGTGTCCACTCTAAGGTTTAGACAAATTTTAGATTGTAAGCTCCTATGAGCAGGGCCCTCAAAATCCAATTGCTAAATGTAGCACCATATTTTTTGCTAGTAAATGGATGTACATAATTTGTTTCTGCTGGCAAAATAAAAGTACATTATTGAGCTTGTTTGTTGTTGTGTTTGTGTTTTTTTTTTTTTTTTTTTTTTTTTTTTTCTTTTAATTTAGTTTTGGGGATAGTGGTTTTGGGGTAGTGCAATCTTTTTATATCTTATAATTTCTATATGTATTTGTGCACCAAAAAAAACTAGTCTCTTTGCCCTGGTTCACATTAATGCTACTTTGAAATTGGGTTACTTCACTTGAAGTAGCCCGATTTCAAAGTAGCAAGGTCAGCGTTATTTCAGGTGCTACTTGATAGACATCTGTGTGGCTTCATATAGATTTCTATTGAAGTCACACCTGAAATCAACAAAAGTAGTGCAGGAACTACTTTTGCACATTGGTGCAGTGCTGAAAAATCGGTGTCGCATCGATTGGAACGGTGCCATTGCCGCTAATGGGCCGTGTCTTGTCATGCATTTTGATCTCTCAAATCGCTCCAATGTAAACCTAGGCTTCAGCACACCTGCAAGTAAGTGATAAACGTGGAATCTTTATATATAATAGCTGTGGAGAATTGCAGGTAATGAATTCAGCTGGTGGATAGACAGTGTTGTATGTGTCAGCTCTGGTTCACATTGGTGTGATTTGACATGTCAAATCAGTGGCAATTGCACTGTTGTAATTGGTGCAATTTGTATTGATATTGGTGCAGAAACCTGCACCGATGTCTCTGATGTTGCCCCCGCCGTCGGGACTGACATGCTGGAATGAAATTGTGTGAGTTCAGCTGAACGCTTTTCTCTCTCTCTGTCAGTGTGAACCAGGGCTCAAACTGGGCCTTTTGTCTTTGTAATTCACCTGCTGCTAACCCAGGGACACCATTTCTTATCAAACTCCCTTAAGTTTACCTTCAAATATATGTAGAAATACAGATTTGCATATCTGAAAATAAAAAATACTAATCGTGGTTGAGATCAAATATTCGCAGCTGCAATCAAAAGCGTGGTTTCACCTTCTGACCCGGAAATTAGTCATTGTATGCACCCGGAAGTTACTGTGCTGGTCAGGATCTCCATCTAGGTGGACATGGTGAGGTCTCTTTAGCAAAGACGAGGTGCTGCTCATTGGCCGGTTAAGTGTAGGGATATGTACTTGTGCTTAATTAATGTGGGGGTGGATGTGGTAGTTAGATTTGGTGTGGGTGGGATTCATTGATTTGTTTGGCATCACCACACATTTGTTTCCGTCCCATGTGCACACATCACTTCATGCATTTGTTCTGCTGATGTAAATCAGTAAGGACTATGCAAGTATAAATGAGAGCTCCTTTTATTAAAATATTTATGACTTGTTTCACAGCTGGGCGAATTTTCCAGCAAATTTGGACCTCTGAGTTGCATGACAAGTTGTACCCCATGATTCTCAATGATAACCATTCATATCAGGGCTACTTTAAGTCGCACCAACTTCAAAGTAGTTCCTGTACTACTTTGGTGTGACTTTCATGTGACTTGAGGTATATCGGGTACAATATTACACAGGCATTCCCAGAAGTTGGGGCCAAGTTGCAGCGGCAAAGTGGCAGCAAAATAGTGTGACTTTCAGGTCGCAGCAGTGTGAATGAGATTCAAGGATAATACGTTTGAATTTGGCCCTATTGTCACTTGTGCATCCTGAAATAAACCAAAAAATATGTAGGAAATGGGATTTTAAAGGTACCCCTGATATAGGCAAGAACACTATCAACTAAAAATATAGCAAGTATTTATTAATGCAATTTTACAAAAAGTGTGGTAAAATGTGAGAACAGTTTTACATTCACAGTCAAAGGTATACATCCTCAACCTAATATTGACAATGAAAAAACTGTGGTCACATAGGGTTCATAACATGACCACGTCCACAAAATTTCAACATGTTTCGCCCGGAAGGCTTCATCAGGAAAATGGACGAGGCTTTTCAATTATTCAACAACAATATTCACGATAAAAACAACCTTGGATGTTCAAAAGAGAAAAAGAAGAAAGTAAATACACAGAAAGAGTATACATAAAACATTCACATTTATATAACTTGAAAGTTCTTTAGCTAGTGCAACCATAACTCCACCAAAACCACCCTCCAAAAACAAAAATAGGAACAAACCAACCCCACCCCCCATCCCACTCCCCCCCCCACCCCACCAACCCTCATCGCACAGGCTCACACCCACACCCCCCCCACAAGTACTCCCACCCAACACAACACCCGTGTCAAATCCATACCCTTGTGCATCCTGAAAGTGGGGCAAATCCATCCCTGCCCTACCTTGGTTTGACTTTGATGCAATTTGAGGTCCATACACTACAAGATTACACAGACATTGCTTCAAGCCCTGGCAAAGCTGTGCAATTTTAAAGTCGCACAAGTGCAAATGGGGCCTTATTCAAAGGTGTTATCAATTAATCTCATTAGGTTACTGTAACGAGCCTCTGCTCGCTCGGTTCCACTCTCCCGACACTCCTCTGCGGCTATAGAATCAGATTGCAGATCGCAACATCTGATGGTTCGGTCAACCGATGCTCCGGGATTCGAACTACAGCTATGTGCCGATCGAATCCAGTTGTGATAGCTCAGAACAAACACCAGGCAGGCTGTATGTAAGTTCAAACAGGAATCTCTTTTATTGAGAGGAATACAGGCTCTTTTATACAGTAAAAGAGGAGGTGCATACCTCCTGCTCATATTACTCTGAACATACACCTGTGACCAGAAACCTAATTAACATGGGCTAATTAACTAATCCCTTTAGACAGCCTAGATGACTCAGTCATGACCTTTAGGCCAGACTGTCTGTCTTGTAGCTCAGAAAACACAATCAACATTATCACAAATCAACACAGAACTTTTCTTCACACAATAGCAGAGTTAATTAACACAAACAACAATGGGGATCTAATGACTCTTAGATCCCATACTAGACTTATTTACAATAAACACACTCTAGCAGGCAACAGACAGACAGGTGGCTGGAATTGACATCAGCATCTCCTAACAGTATTTGTCCCAGCATTATGAATCAGCCACTATTTCTAATATGGCAAATCCAGGGTCCCCAGAGTCTGTGTCTCTTGGGGGGATATGGACGCAAATCTAAAGTAACACCACCACAAGGGCCCCCAGGCATACAGCTCACAAAGAGCACCGTTCCGCCAAATGCCAGGGCCCATAATCGGTCGGTAAGAGGCTAGAATTCAGTCCCCGCCAAAAGTCTCTCTCCCGGCTAGGTCTGTCACAGTTACTTTCACACTTGGGTGACTTTTCATGCAGCTTTGGACCTCAGAGTCACATGAAAAGTTGTCCCCCATGATTTCCATTCATATTTATTAAAGCTGCACGATTAATCGCCATCATAATTTTTTTCCCCTTTGCGATCTTGAAAAAAGCGTTTCACGATTCTTGCTATGCAAAGAATTCTCTTTGCTCTTCTGAAGCCACAGCCCTCAAAAGAAAGGAATAGAAAAATCAGGAAGTCTGCCAAGAATTAGAACATTCTTTATCAGTGAACTTAACTAGAAACATTGTAACAATTTGTCAATGAAATAGACTTCTGTGTAAGTGAGGAAAGTTTAACCACTTAAACACTTAGGCCCCTTTCACACGGATGGATAGAATGGTGCTTTTAGCTGCGGATTTTCTAATTTTCTACTGCAGCTAAAAGCACACAATGCTTTCCTATGGCCCTATTCACTCACTGCGTTTATCTGCGATTTAGACACATGCAGTTCCGTGCGGATAGAAAAAAAAGAATTGGCTGCGTCCAGGAGCGATTTAGCGCAGCTATCCACACATAACCGCAGGTAATCACAGTGCACTGTGTCAGCTGCGGATAACAGCGCCGAACTGCTCATCGAGAAAGGAAAAGTTATTTTTCCTTTCCCAATGAGCGACAAGTACGGGGATCCGACTCAGATCCCCTCCAATGCCCGACACTGTTTGGTATGAATCTTGAGGGGGAACTCCACGCCAAATTTTAAACAAAAAAGCGGCGTGGGTTCCCCCCAGGGGCATACCAAGCCCTTAGGTCTGGTAAGGGGAACCCCCTATGCCGAAAAAAGGCGTGGGGTCCCAACAAAATCCATACCAGACCCTTATCCGAGCATGTAGTCTGGTCGGTCAGGAAAGGGGGTAGGGACAGACGAGCGCCCCCCTCCTGAACTGTACCAGGCCGCATGCCCTCAACATGGGGGGGAGGGTGCTTTGGGAGAGGGAGCACCCTGCGGGCCCCGCCACCCCAAAGCACCTTGTCCCCATGTTGTCGAGGACAAGGGCCTCTTTCCAACAACCCTGGCTGTTGGTTGTCGGGGTCTGCGGGTGGGGGGCTTATCAGAATCCGGGAGCCCCCTTTAATAAGAGGGCCCCCAGATCCCGGCCCCCCACCCTATGTGAATGAGTATGGGATACATGGTACCCCTACCCATTCACCTAGGGAAAAAGTGTCAATAAAAAAACACACTACACAGGTTTTTAAAGTAATTTATTAGACAGCTCCAGGGGTCTTCTTCTGGCTTCGGGGTCTTCTTCTGACTTCGGGGGTCTTCTTCCGACTTCGGGGGTCTTTCCGGTTCTTCTGGAAAAGAAGATAGCTCCTCCACTATCTTCTGCTCTTTTGCCGCTCTTTTGCTCTTCTTCTCTTCTTCCTTCTTCTCTTCTTCCGATGTTGACACAACGCTCTCTCCGGCTGGAATGCTCTCTGAGCGCCCCGCTATGACTTATATAGGCGGTGACCCCACCCCCTTATGCCGTCACAGTCCCTGGGCATGCCGATGTTGACACAACGCTCTCTCCGGCTGGAATGCTCTCTGAGCGCCCCGCTATGACTTATATAGGCGGTGACCCCACCCCCTTATGCCGTCACAGTCCCTGGGCATGCTGGGACTGTGATGTTTTAGAGGGCGTGGTCAACATCACCTGGTGACCATGCCCCCTTATGAGGTCACAGTCCCAGCATGCCCAGGGACTGTGATGGCATAAGGGGGCAGGGTCACCGCCTATATAAGTTATAGCGGGGCGCTCGGAGAGCATTCCAGCCGGAGAGAGCATCGCGCCAACATCAGAAGAAGAGAAGAGGGAAGAAGAGAAGAAGGCAGAAGTCCGGGCCACCACTAGCAAAAGAGCGGCAAAAGAGCAGAAGATAGCAGAGGAGCCCGGTAGAAGAACCGGAGAGACCCCCGAAGTCAGAAGAAGACCCCCGAAGTCGTAAGAAGGCCCTGAAGCCGGAAGAAGACCCCCGGAGCTGTCTAATAAATTTCTTTAAAAACCTGTGTAGTGTGTTTTTTTATTGACACTTTTTCCCTAGTTGAATGGGTAGGGGTACCATGTACCCATAGGTGTGCGCAGCCTATTGCATTAGGGTGTGCACCCCAAAGCTCCAACACATACTACCGATCACTCACAATGAAAGGGAAGGGGCTGGTAAGTTACATATTTACCGGCCCCTTCCCCTACTCATCTTAAAACATCCCCACAGCAACAGCCAGAGGGAGAGGAGAGTTGGGAAGCCAGAAGCACTGCGAGGGGAAGGATGGCGGGGGGAGCCAGGGCAATAGGGGGGATCTGTGCTGCACAGTGTGATTAAGGTGTGCCTGGGCACACCTGGCACACCCTGTGCGCACGCCTATGCATGTACCCCATATCATTCACATAGGGTGGGGGGCCGGGATCTGGGGGCCCTCTCATTAAAGGGTGCTCCCGGATTCCGATAAGCCCCCCACCCACAGACCCCGACAACCAACGGCCAGGGTTGTCGGGAAGAGGCCCTTGTCCTCATCAACATGGGGAAAAGGTGCTTTGGGGCGGGGGGGCCCGCAGGGCGCTCCCTCTCCCAAAGCACCCACACCCCCCATGTTGAGGGCATGCGGCCTGGTACGGTTCAGGAGGGGGGGGCGCTCGCCCGTCCCCACCCCCTTTCCTGACCGACCGAGCTGCGTGCTCGGATAAGGGTCTGGTATGGATTTTGGGGGAACCCCAAGCTGTTTTTTCGGTGAAGGGGGTTCCCCTTACAAATCCATACCATACCTAAGGGCCTGGTATGCTCCTGAAGGGGGAACCCATGCCGGTTTAAAATTTGGCGTGGAGTTCTCCCTCAAGATTCATACCAAACAGTGCCGGGGATCCAAGTTGGATCCCCGTTCAATACGAGTCGGTACCGTGTCGGGTTGCCATGGAAATGGCAAACCACAGCTAAACGCAACCGCAGCTAATCACACTGTGCAAATGCAGCTGATCGCAGAGCCTGGAGTCTTGAATTTCACAGAAAAAAACATGTTTTTAACTGCGGCAGAATAGCCGTCCGTGTGAAAGGCGCCTAAACCTTTTTCTGACATTTGTTGGTTTCAGGTTAAAATCATTTTTTTTTGCTAGAAAATTACTTAGAACCCCCCAACATTATATATATATATTTTTTAGTAGAGACCCTAGAGAATAAAATGGTGGTTGTTACAATATTTTATGTTACACTGTATTTGCGCAGCAGTCTTTCAATTACAATTTTTTTTGGAAAAAATTACTTTAATGAATTAAAAAAAAAAAAAAGTTAGCCCAATTTTTTTGGGGATAATGTGAATGATTTTACGTCGCTAGAATCGTGATCTCTTTTTTTTCTAAACGAAAAAATTGTGATTCTCATTTTGGCCAGACCCGTGCAGCTCTAATATCTATGCAACTTCACCCATGTTCACCTAGCTCTGAATTGACATGTCACATTGCAGGCCAAATCGGCGCCTATTGATGGCAATGGAACTGTCCGAATTGGTGCGACGCCACAACGATTCCCAAAAGTAGTTCCTGCACTACTTTGGGCGACTTCAGGGAGCGATTTCTTACCTCCCAACTTTTTGAGATGGGTATAAGGGACACCTATTAGCAAAAGTAGGTAGGCATAGGACACCTTCTTAAAGGAGAACAGTTGGGATCTATGTGATTTCACTAGACATCTGTGCAGGAAAGTGCACTGATGTCTCTGAAATCGCTCACAAAGTCGCTCACACTTGTGCGACTTTGGACATCAGAGTCGCATGACAAGTCATACCCCATGATTTTCAATGTGTACCATTCATATCTGTGCGACTTCAAGTAACACTGACTTCAACGTAGTCCCTGTACTACTTTGGTCTGACTTTGATGCGAGTTGAGGTCCATAGACCTCAAGTTTACACAGGCATTCCCTGGAATTGCAGCAAAATTGCTGATGCAAAATCGCAGGAAAGTTACGTGCCTTTACCTGCGACTCCTGCGTCCATAGACCTCAAGATTACACAGGCATTGCTTAAAGTCTCATCAAAATCTCGCAACTTTCAGGTCGCACAAGTGTGAAAGGGGCCTAAGTCACTGTGCTGAGTACTATTATACCTAGAATATAAAGTAGTCCCACCATCAAACACTAGTAAATGTATGTTCTCAATATAATTGTGCTCAAATGGCTGAAAATCACACAGATAGTATCACCTACTGAAAGCTTGCATTAGACTCAGCAGCATATGCTGAAAAGAGGCGAATGCCTATTAGCCAATGCCACATCAGCATGAGCATGGTTGTTACTATAATATTAATGCCTGAAATGCAAAACATTGTTGTATAGAATCAAACATTAGTAAATGTATTTTCTCTGTAGGTATGTGCTCAGCTCTGTAGCATAGCGGTATACCTTGCTGCCCCCAAAGGTTCAAGCAATGTGTTCAAATCCCACTGACAGCATCACCTCCTGGAAGTGTGTATTGTACTCAGAAGCATAATTAGCCAATGCACATCAGCTTGGTTTATTCCATATTTTAACTCTTCAAATGTATGCAATTGTATGTACTTATTCAATAATATTATGGTATGGAATTCCAAAATTCAAGGAAAAAAATGTCGTAGGGTCCCCCCAGTACATACCAGGCCCTTCGGTATGGACTTTAAGGTGAACCCCACACGAAAATGTAAAATAAATTTGATTTGGGGCCCCCCCCAAAATCCATACCAGATCCTTATCCGAGCATGGAGTCTGGAGATCAGGATAGGGGGGGACCAGTGAGCACCCTCCCCTTCTGAACCTTACCAGGCCACATGCCCCAAAGCACCTTTTCCCCATGTTGATGGGAACAAGGGCCTCTTCCTGACAACCCTGATCGGTGGTTGACGGTCTGCAGGCAGGGGGTTTATCAGAATCTGGAAGCCTCCTTTGACAAAGGGGGCCGAACTAGACACCCGAGCTAATACAGTGGAGCTGCCACGGGAAAAGATGTCTCTACTAATCCAAAATGTAAAGAATTCTATCCCGGCCCTGTGCCTACCAGCCAGAGCACGCCTCAGCCTTCTGGGTTCCCTATCAGCAACCATTCCAATGGTCCAGTGGGCGCAATGGAACACCAGACTCCTGCAAGCCTCCTTCTTGCGCTTTTACTTTTTAGTTCAACATTTTTGGCATATCTTAGTGGATTTACTTATCCATTTCAGATATGCTCCCCATTAATTGGAAACTATTGGTCACCTTATGGAGGAGTTGGTAAGCACTGAGTGGATGATGCCTGTTTGCGCCTATCATGTGTTGGAATCTTTGTCGCCTCAGCTCCGGGGAAGGGCAATGCCTTTTGACCCAGTACCTGCATCTCACCATAGCTTGGCCACGTATGTAAGTATCCAGAAACTGACTTATTGTCTTTTCTGGCTGCCATTTAGTCCACTTCCTGATGTTATTTTACCTTGTTATTTCAGAAATCCTATAGCATTCGCCCCTGAAGAAGTGTATTTCACAGAAACGCGTCGGGCATTATGGATGCAGCCACTGTGCGTTCTATAGGATCCCACTTTTATGAATTTTTTACGCATCAATTTTTAGACTAATTTTTTACATTATGTTGTCTTGTGTTTTCCCAGCATTATATGTACAATTTCTATAGGACATGTGTGTCATCTATTAATTGCTGAGATTTTGTATTGTTTGTTCATATGCATGTATTTTATAGGACATGCTTGGTGCACATGCACAGGCTACCTTTCACATGTAATACACACCAGTACGATTCATATGCAACAAATTGAATTTTTTATCTCAACCCCAATCTGTCAACTGTCTCATTTAAAGTCCCACCGCCCCTTCTTGTTTCTCTGAACCTGGGATGGAGGTACTACCCAGTGCCTCACTCAAAGTCCCAAACCTTCCATTGATACGTGATACCAGGGATGGAGACAGTTGACAGCAGCAGGCAGTCATCCCCTGCCTAGCTTTATTTGGGGTTTTTAGTGTGTGTCAGGGTACCTTTTGGTACACACACACTTCTTTGCAACATCATGTTGTATATTCTGGGTTCACTGTATACATCCTCCAGCATGGTGGCCAGCCCTGGGCCATGTTCTTGCTCTATACCCAGAGCTGCGATGCTCCCTGCGGGCCCCCCAATCCCCTCCACGTCCACCCCAGGGGGGGTTGGTCTGGTGTGGGGGATCAGGCGGGTGCCACACCGCGCATCGGCGCCACGCATCGCTCCTGCGCATGACGTCACTGGTTGGCGCCGTTGTGCGTGAGTAAACTTTTCCATCTTGCCGACCTGGCTGGACGTGGTGACGCCAGTCATGGGCGGACTCTCACCGCCCAGGCAGGGGCCCCGCCCCACGCCTCGTCGGCCCAGCGTGACGTTGGCGGCAATCGCCGGCGCAGGCGGGCTGCATATCAGGCGTCCCACCTCGTGCAGTCCTCCTCTCCACACACATGTAGATGCCGCAATTTTGGGAAGCTCCTGTTCTTAGTACTCCAAGGTAACACATTGCTTGACCATTCTCCTCAAGTTTTTACTTTTTTACTTTTTAGTTCAACATTTTTGGCATATCTTAGTGGATTTACTTATCCATTTCAGATATGCTCCCCATTAATTGGAAACTATTGGTCACCTTATGGAGGAGTTGGTATGCACTGAATGGATGATGCCTGTTTGCGCCTGTCATGTGTTGGAATCTTTGTCACCTCAGCTCCGGGGAAGGGCAATGCCTTTTGACCCAGTACCTGCATCTCACCATAGCTTGGCCACGTATGTAAGTATCCAGAAACTGACTTATTGTCTTTTCTGGCTGCCATTTAGTCCACTTCCTGATGTTATTTTACCTTGTTATTTCAGAAATCCTATAGCATCCGCCCCTGAAGAAGTGTATTTCACAGAAACGCGTCAGACATTATGGATGCAGCCACTGTGCGTTCTATAGGATCCCACTTTCATGAATTATTTACGCATCAATTTTTAGACTAATTTTTTACATTATGTTGTCTTGTGTTTTCCCAGCATTATATGTACAATTTCTATAGGACATGTGTGTCATCTATTAATTGCTGAGATTTTGTATTGTTTGTTCATATGCATGTATTTTATAGGACATGCTTGGTGCACATGCACAGGCTACCTTTCACATGTAATACACACCAGTACGATTCATATGCAACAAATTGAATTTTTTATCTCAACCCCAATCTGTCAACTGTCTCATTTAAAGTCCCACCGCCCCTTCTTGTTTCTCTGAACCTGGGATGGAGGTACTACCCAGTGCCTCACTCAAAGTCCCAAACCTTCCATTGATACGTGATACCAGGGATGGAGACAGTTGACAGCAGCAGGCAGTCATCCCCTGCCTAGCTTTATTTGGGGTTTTTAGTGTGTGTCAGGGTACCTTTTGGTACACACACACTTCTTTGCAACATCATGTTGTATATTCTGGGTTCACTGTATACATCCTCCAGCATGGTGGCCAGCCCTGGGCCATGTTCTTGCTCTATACCCAGAGCTGCGATGCTCCCTGCGGGCCCCCCAATCCCCTCCACGTCCACCCCAGGGGGGGTTGGTCTGGTGTGGGGGATCAGGCGGGTGCCACACCGCGCATCGGCGCCACGCATCGCTCCTGCGCATGACGTCACTGGTTGGCGCCGTTGTGCGTGAGTAAACTTTTCCATCTTGCCGACCTGGCTGGACGTGGTGACGCCAGTCATGGGCGGACTCTCACCGCCCAGGCAGGGGCCCCGCCCCACGCCTCGTCGGCCCAGCGTGACGTTGGCGGCAATCGCCGGCGCAGGCGGGCTGCATATCAGGCGTCCCACCTCGTGCAGTCCTCCTCTCCACACACATGTAGATGCCGCAATTTTGGGAAGCTCCTGTTCTTAGCACTCCAAGGTAACACATTGCTTGACCATTCTCCTCAAGTTTTTACTTTTTTACTTTTTAGTTCAACATTTTTGGCATATCTTAGTGGATTTACTTATCCATTTCAGATATGCTCCCCATTAATTGGAAACTATTGGTCACCTTATGGAGGAGTTGGTATGCACTGAATGGATGATGCCTGTTTGCGCCTGTCATGTGTTGGAATCTTTGTCACCTCAGCTCCGGGGAAGGGCAATGCCTTTTGACCCAGTACCTGCATCTCACCATAGCTTGGCCACGTATGTAAGTATCCAGAAACTGACTTATTGTCTTTTCTGGCTGCCATTTAGTCCACTTCCTGATGTTATTTTACCTTGTTATTTCAGAAATCCTATAGCATCCGCCCCTGAAGAAGTGTATTTCACAGAAACGCGTCAGGCATTATGGATGCAGCCACTGTGCGTTCTATAGGATCCCACTTTCATGAATTATTTACGCATCAATTTTTAGACTAATTTTTTACATTATGTTGTCTTGTGTTTTCCCAGCATTATATGTACAATTTCTATAGGACATGTGTGTCATCTATTAATTGCTGAGATTTTGTATTGTTTGTTCATATGCATGTATTTTATAGGACATGCTTGGTGCACATGCACAGGCTACCTTTCACATGTAATACACACCAGTACGATTCATATGCAATGAATTGAATTTTTTATCTCAACCCCAATCTGTCAACTGTCTCATTTAAAGTCCCACCGCCCCTTCTTGTTTCTTGCACCAGTGGGACGGCTGGTCCATGTCCCAACTGATTCGCATCTCGGAGGAAGCCAGTCTATCTCTGCAGTGGTGGACACACCCCTACAATCTCAGGAGATGCAAACAGATAGTTATTCCCCACCAGGAAGTAGTGACTTCAGATGCCAGTCTGGAGGGATGGGAGGCACACTACCTACATTATGTGGCTCAGGGCCGCTGGCACTTCAAAACCAAGGACTTGGTCTCGAATGTTCTAGAGATGAAGGCAGCCTTCCAAGCCCTTTTGGCATTTAGCACCTTTCTGAGAGGGAAACAAGTTCTCATAAAGATGGACAACCGAGTGGCAGTAGCCTATATCAACAGGCAGGGGGGTACCAGAAGCATCTCCATGATGCAGGAGGTTGGCCCGGTGATGCGATGGGCTCAACTGAACCTTCTGGATCTGAGGGCGGCTTATATTCCAGGCGTCCAGAACCTTCTAGCAGATTCACTCAGCAGAACATTCATTTCTAACAACGAGTGGTCTCTGAGCCCCCAAGCATTTGCCCTCATATCCCAGACATGGGGTCATCCGGACATAGACCTCGCAGCAATGCCAGTGAACACGAAGTGTCAGAGATTTCTGTCAAGGATCGCCTTTCCCTCAGCAGAGGGAACGGATTGTCTCCAACACCCCTGGAACTTCCGCCTAGGCTACATTTTTCCACCAACTCCTCTTATAGCCAAGTTTCTTCTGAGGCTCAAACATTCAGCGGCCCTAGTGCTGGTTGTGATTCCTATCTGGCCGTGGAGGCCTTGGTTCACCACCCTCCTACAGCTGAACACAGCAGATCCACTTCCACTCCCAGTGTCGGCAGATTTACTAACCCAGGGCCAGCTACTCCACCCGAGTCCGGAGAGGTTACACCTAACGGCCTGGAGGTTGAAAGGTCCAGATTTTTAGGCCAGGGATGCTCTCAGAAGGTAGTCGATACCCTGCTCCAGGCTAGAAAGTCTACCACAAATAGCACCTATGGAAGGATTTGGGAAAAGTTCACTTCCTTTGCCCAGGAACGAGGTTGGGACTCTTCTTCCCCATCAGTATTGCAAGTGCTCGAGTTCCTCCAGTCAGGTTTGGACAAAGGCCTTGGGTCCAGCACCTTAAAAGTACAAGTATCTGCCATCTCTGCGTTGACAGAAGTTAAGTGGGCCCTCAATCCACTGGTGGTTCAATTCCAAAGGGCCTGTCTGAAACTAAGGCCTCCTAGAAAGCCTTCGTTCCTGACATGGGTTCTCTCAAGCGTCCTGGAGGTCTTATCCAGAGAACCATTCTTCCCACTTGAAGACATCTCCCTTTGGGACCTGACACTAAAGGTCTCGTTTCTAATCGCTATCACATCAGCGAAGAGGGTCTCTGAAATGCAAGCCTTGCTAGTCAAAGAGCCGTATCTGATGGTTTATCCGGACAGACTAACCCTGAAGCCTTCGGATAGATTTATTCCGAAAGTCTCCTCCTCATTTCACTTTAACCAGGAGATTGACCTCCCGGCTCTAGTCACGGATCAGGGCGTTCCTCATCCTCTGGATGTCAGGGGTAACGTTTTGCAGTACCTCTCAATAACCAAGCCGTTCAGAAAGTCCGAAAACCTTCTAATCATCCCACATGGATTCAGAAAAGGCCAAGCAAATTCTGCCCGTACCATCACCTCATGGCTTGTGAAAATTATCAAGAAGGCCTACTCCTTGAGCACCTTGCAGATTCCAGAAGGCTTAAGAGCACATTCCACCAGGGCAATGGCTACGTCATGGGCAGCTTACTGTAGAGTCTCAGCGGAAACCATTTGTAGAGCGGCCACCTGGTCTTCCAGAAACACCTTCATATCCCATTATAAAGTAGACGCAGCACGCTTATCAGCAGTAGAACTTGGGAGGGCCGTTATACAGGCCAACTCTTCTGTTTCTTGTCAATAAATTTACTTTGCATTCCCACCCAGTTTGGCGAGTTACTCCCCAACATGTATGCTGCCATGATGCGACAGGAAAACGGAAAATTGTATACTCACCTTTCCGTAATTTTCCTTTCCTGTCGCATCTTCATGGCAGCATACAATCGCCCACCCTTCTGAGGTGACTTATATATATACAGAGAATACTGGGGCGGGTGCCTATTCATTAATTTATAGCTATGTGGTCCTATCAGGTTGTGGAGGCGGAGTCACAACACAACGTGTATGCTGCCATGAAGATGCGACAGGAAAGGAAAATTATGGAAAGGTGAGTATACAATTTTCCATTTTCTTTCACATACATGGATCATGGTTACAGTGCAGTACTATATAACAACTTGGTAGGAATTGGCATTTGCATATTTGTGGAAGCGCCAATTAGTGCCGACTTAGAATTTACTAATGTTTGTTTATCGCAAAATAGCGCTAATTTTAATTCGCACATTCGCCTGTTGAAATTTTATTTGGCTAAAATGGGAGCTATTATTTGCCATAGTGCCCAGTATTTCCTGGCGCTATAGTAAATGACCTCCATAGTGTGTTAAACATGCACTAATGCACAGAAATATACTGCATTAAACGTGCACTAACACACAGAAATATACTGCGTTAAACGTGAACTAACGAACAGAAATATACTACGTTAAATGTGCACTAACACACAGAAATATATTGTGTTGAATGTGCACTAATGCACAGAAATATACTGTGTTAAACGGGCACTAACGCACAGAAATTTACTGCATTAATTGCGCAGTAAGGCACTGAAATATACTGTATACTGTGTTAAATGGCACGTAATGCACTGAAATATTCTATGTTAAACATGCACTAACGCACTGAACTATACTGCGTTAAACGTGTAGTAACGCACAGAAATGTCACTACACTCACACTGAACTATTACTAGATTCACACTAAACTGATATTCTACACTAGCACACATAGGGGGTCATTTACTATAGAGCTGCGGCGCTAATTAATGATAATTTGTGGTAATTAGCGCTAATTAGCACTAAAACGGTATTCACTATAGCGCTGATGAGAAAATACTCCCAAAATCGAATTTACTATAGTTCTCTGAAACCAAATAGCTCCCAAACCCTTACTCTGCTAAAACCTGGAGTAGTGCACATGGAAATAATGTTTAGAGCATGATATAATTGCCTAAATGGTACTGAAATATGCGGTTTATTATTTAAAGATTATCTGAATTTAAACTGTGTGAAAAAGTGATTTATACACTGAAATATCTTTAAAAGTCTGAGAAGTGAAAAATTCCCTGTTTTGGACAACTAGGTGCCAGCACAACTGAACATGCTCAGACCTGAAAAAAACTCTCATTATAACTTAAGTGTCTTTTACCCGGCGCTATAGTAAATACCAAAATGAGAGCTAATTAGAGAGCATTTTTTTGAAGTGAAAATCTGCTCTATTTTAGTCCAAATCAAGTTTCAGCCATTGAGTCTAATGGAACAATTCTAACTTTCACAAAAAAACCTTTTATCGTTGAGATGAAATGTATCTTTCTGTGAAATAAATTTTCATTTGTAACATTGTTGCTTCTACTTAAAATATTTTGTTTTTAAGAATACTAGAATGTGGAATAGAAAAACCTCACATTAAACAACATGATGGCAGCGCTATTAATGTCCTTTAAATGAACGATCAAAGACAATCACTTAATGTCCTTCTGCTAAAAGAAATAAATATCATCCAAAATTGCATGTAGATATAGTTGAATAGAAAAACTAGTCTTTCACACTCTCAAGTTGTAATATGTGGATAAATCACAGATGAATCACTGGACAGCACTCTTATAGAGTCAACTCTTACCGGACCATGGTGGGTCAAACAGCATGAAAACGGAATGGGATACTAGTTTTCATCACAGACGGGTGATCATTAGTGTTCCTCAGCTGACAAGAGGGCCAGTCTTCCCCTCGGGGCCGCTCATTCATATGCAAAAAACAAGAGAGGGCTCCATAGTGTGATACCGTTAATAAAAGAGTTTTTATTGATTAAATAAAAAACTTTTCCCCCCCTGTAGCAAGTACACTTACATAGATCAAAGCAAGTACAGCATGTAATACACAGTCGCTATTACTGGGAACACCACGAGGATCAATGACATCGGACCGCGCGGAATTCAAACAGCCAGCAAGCTACACACACACAGTTTGCTTAGGAAGTCGTATAGCCACGCTCTTACGCGTTTTGTCATCAAAGGACATCATCTGAGGGTGTGGCTATACGATACGACTTCACTCTTTATATATCTTAACCCATAGGTCATTATTGAATGGGTTTAACTCATTATGCACTCGTGATCCTCATTAGTAACAACTGGACTCAGCTCAAACAGGTGTATAAAAACAATCTGCAGTCAAATAGGTGTATATATTACATTATAAGGTACAGTACTCCCCCTAATGATACAATCCTTATTGATCAAGCGGCACAAACCAGGGACATAGTATAAATTATTACTAATAAACAGTCTCTATCCATATACTGATTGCTGTTTTGGTCTCAAAACCATACATGTGATGATAAACTAATCAGATCATGACCGCAAACACATCTCCTATGAGAAAGTATAACTGCGGATCAAATGCTATATCAAGTACACTCATAAATATAGGAACTATTTGATACTGTGTATATAACAACTAGATATTTTAGTAGCAAGTGTCATCCGTAGCCGAATAATACCAGTAAGATCACGAGCGCATTACCGCACGGTAAAGTCACTAAATCTAATTGTTAATAGACGTCGATGGTGGTAGTAATCACCAAATGATATCAAACTATCAGGTACTCTAATCATGCATACACTGATTTGACAACATTGATATGGTATATAAACATATTATGACTGTATATATGTATATAAAATAAATTAAAAACAATGGTAATAAAGCAGAAGAAAAAGGCAATGGTTTCAACCAACTCTAACATATGCATAATTAAAACTATTGGTGAAAACGTATATATATATATAAATAAGAAAGAAGGTGGAAATAAATAAATAACTTAATTAAATTCATTAAATCTATTGAATTAAATTGAATAGACTCTCCCACAAACTAACAAATCAATTAATGTGCGATCAATGGGTAGACTTGCAGTCAGTAAAGATCGGGCTCACTCCAGCTCGATATTATCATTGAATGTATGTGCAATATAGAATAAGTATGCCTCAAATTCCACATCCCATAGAGGCACAATCTACCACACTGCATACATTTAACTTATGTATTATTAAAATAATCATCATAAACTTTAAAATGGGGTAACACTTCAACAACATGATATAATTAAGCATATATGAGATATGGGATGAACACGCACCCAATTGCACATCTCCTAAATGTATAATACACACCAGTGCATACCGTTAAAGTTCTCGAAACTAAATTTTTTATCCATGCTAAAACTACACCGAAAAAAACACTATTATATAAGCTCGGTTTGTTAATTGTGCTAAAATCACTTGCAATAAAAAATATATAATATATATATTAATTGGACGACAGGAATAATGGGTAAAAAATAGGGTAGGCAATAATCACTCGCAATAAAAACTGTTAATTAGACGTATGGATCTAAGGGGTACTTCAAGCTAGGCAATATATAAGATTCTATTAATATTAGAGAATTAGTGGTCATTTATAAAGCAGTTTACATCCAATTCAATATTCATGCCCTGCGGCATAAGTGTACCCATAAGGAAAATCCACTTAGTTTCAAGTTGGGAAATTTCCCGTACCATGTTGGATCCCCTCCAATTGGGGAGAATTTTATCAACACCCCAAAATTTTAATCCAGTGGGGTTCTGGTCCTGATGTTTCTTAAAATGCAGGGAAACGCTATGATATTCAAAACCGATCTCTATATTATATATATGTTCGGCTATACGTTTCTTAAGGGCCCTTTCTGTACGTCTCACATACATTAAATTACATGGGCATTGGAGGACATACGCCACATGTGTGGTGGCACATGTTATGAAATCTCTAATTTTAAAAGGTTTATTATTGGCAGAAGATGTAAATTCCACTAACCCTCTGATAGGTTGGTTGACCTTAAGACATGCTTTGCATCTTCTGCATGAATAAAAACCATTCACATCCCAGAACATACCAGGTCTTTTTGGAGGATCGAGTACCTTTTTTACAAGTTTGTCCCCATGATTAGGAGCTTTTCTATAGATAAAAGTGGGATTTTTGGGTAAAACCAACTGTAAGGCTCTGTCCATACATAGCACGTGCCAGTGTTTCTTAAAAATCTCTTCTATTTGTTTGTACTGGGTATGGTAATCTGATATAAAACCCCATTCATGTCTGTTATTCACATTTGGTTCCTTATCCTAAAGACACACATTACGTGGGGTGTTTTCTACAATTTGTATTATTTTATCCAATTGTTGTTCCTTATAACCTTTTTGTACAAATTTTTCTTTAATGACAGTAGCCTGAGCCCTGAAATCACTGTCTGAGGTGCAGTTCCTTCTTATCCTCATTATCTACCCTTTAGGAATATTCCTTAACCACAATGGGTGGTGTCCGCTGTTTATGGGCAAGTAGCTATTCCTATCAGTGGGTTTAAAGTACACAGTGGTTGATAAAGAATTCCCTGTTCTTTGTACATTAACATCAAGATATTGGATCAGTTCTTTATTGTATGTATAATCCAATTTGATGTTATTTTTATTGGAGTTAAGTTCGCACATGAACGTATGTAATGAAGATTCCGTACCCTCCCATACAAAGAACAGGTCATCTATAAATCTTTTATAGAAACGTAGGTTATCTTTCCCCTGTGAAAATACAAATTTATCCTCCCACTCTGCCATAAACAAATTTGCGAGGCTGGGTGCAAACTTGGCCCCCATAGCCACGCCTCTTATTTGTAAAAAAATTCTTGGTTATACCAAAAGTAGTTATGAGACAGGCAAAAATCTAATACCTGTCTCAAAAACACCTTTTGCTCAAACAGAATATCATCCCTACGGCTCAAAGCCCAATTTAAGGCCAGTAGCGCATCATTGTGCTGGATAATGCTATATAAAGAGGAGACATCGGCTGTAACTAAATACACATCACTTTTACCTGTCAGGTCGATGTCAGAAATTAATTGTAAGAAGTTTTTTGTGTCTTTTAGGTATGCCCGCATTTGTAATACGCTCGTTTGTAATAATTTATCGAAATATTGGCCCATCCTTGCTGTTACTGTTCCTATGCTATTAACAATGGGGCGGGCTGGTGGACGAACGGGATCCTTGTGGACCTTCGGGCGTGGCTATACGACTTCCTAAGCAACCTGTGTGTAACTTGCTGGCTGTTTGAATTCCGCGCGGTCCGATATCATTGATCCTCGTGGTGTTCCCAGTAATAGCGACTGTGTATTACATGCTGTACTTGCTTTGATCTATGTAAGTGTACTTGCTACAGGGGGGGGGGGTTTATTTAATCAATAAAAACTCTTTTATCAGCGGTATCACACTATGGAGCCCTCTCTTGTTTTTTGCATGTGAATGAGCGGCCCCGAGGGGAAGACTGGCCCTCTTGTCAGCTGAGGAACACTAATGATCGCCCGTCTGTGATGAAAACTAGTATCCCATTCCGTTTTCATGCTGTTTGACCCACCATGGTCCGGTAAGAGTTGAATCTATAAGAGTGCTGTCCAGTGATTCATCTGTGATTTATCCACATATTACAACTTGAGAGTGTGAAAGACTAGTTTTTCTATTCAACTATATCTACATGCAATTTTGGATGATATTTATTTCTTTTAGCAGAAGGACATTAAGTGATTGTCTTTGATCGTTCATTTAAAGGACATTAATAGCGCTGCCGTCATGTTGTTTAATGTGAGGTTTTTCTATTCTTTATGTGACTTACCTTGAGTAAGAATTTTCGGCAGCTGCTTCCTTATGCAGATCTATTTACTATGGAGCTGTAATTAGGGGTAGTCCTTTTAATTTTATACTTATTTATAATGCTTATTGGCATTTAAATGTAATATATAAGTTTTTTCATTTATTTGGAATTTTATTGATTGATTTTTATATATTTTCATTTAAAGATATTTATCGATTTACCCGCACCCTGAGCGCTTAGTGGTTATAGTTAGTAACGGCTTGGGGGTTATATCTTCACTATTTCCATTTACTTAGAATGTGGAATGTTTTGATGTTTTGGTAAAATATATTTTTCTCTGTCACTTTCACTTGTTACTCTTCATCTCACAACAATCTTTACCCCAAACTCACACAGGTGTCTTTATAATCCACAAACAATACCATTGCTGATGCAAATTTTAAATGAATCACAATTTTTTGTGCTTTTTATTATTTCCAAATATTCATAATTTGAGCCCAAAAAATGTGATATGTGTACCAACATCAGAAAGCAAAATGTAATTCCCAAAAATTTGAGGGTAATATTCTACTCTCACCCACAAAAAAACACCAAATATCATAGAATAAATCAAGAAGAATAACTCTTGAGTAATGTAATTCCATCACCTGTATGTCCAAAGAAATGCAGTATTTATGTGTTTTTATGTGTAGTTATGTGTAGGAGGGTCTCACATGTGGCTGTGGCTTAGAGGTTAGAACTTCTGCTTAGTATCTCTGATGCCGCGTACACACGGTCGGACTTTTCGTCTACAAAAGTCCGACAGCCTGTCCGACAGACTTCCGGCGGACTTTCGGCGGACTTGCAGCAGACTTTCTAACGAACGGACTTGCCTACACACGACCACACAAAAGTCCGACGGATTCGTACGTGATGACGTACACCGGACTAAAATAAGGAAGTTCATAGCCAGTAGCCAATAGCTGCCCTAGCATGGGTTTTTGTCCGTCGGACTAGCACACAGACGAGCGGATTTCGGGGTCCGTCGTAGTTACGACGTAAAGATTTGAAGCATGTTTCAAATCTAAAGTCCGTCGGATTTGAGGCTGAAAAAGTCTGCTGAAAGTCCGGAGAAGCCCACACACGATCGGATTACCAGCCAGCTTTAGTCCGTCGGCGTCCGTTGGACTTTTGTAGACGAAAAGTCCGACCGTGTGTACGCGGCATGAGGGTCTAGGTTCAGATCCCAACCATGTTGCTTCATGTAGAGAAGTTGTCTCATCTCCCAGGTCCTATAACTATGTCTAAATGTAGTATATATGAGTAGGAGGGTTCCACCACCATTGTAAGTCTTTTCCAGATACACTATTTAGCCACAAGTATTGGGACGCCTGCCTTTACACACACATGAACTTAATGGCAGCCCAGTCTTAGTCCGTAATGTTAAAATTTGATTTGGCCCACCCTTTGCAGCTAGAATAGCTTCTGGGAAGGCTGTCCACAAGGTTTAGTGTGCCTATGGGAATGTTTGATCATTCTTCCAGAAGTGCATTTGTGAAGCAAGGCACTGATGTTGGATGAGAAGGCCTGGCTCGCAGTCTCCACTCTAATTCAGCCAAAGGGTGTTCTATCGGGTTGAGGCCAGGAATCTGTGCAGGCCAGTCAAGTTTCTCCACCCCAAACTTGCTCATCCATGTCTTTATGGACCTTGATTTGTGCACTGGTGTGCAGTCATGTTGGAACACAAAGTTTGGAGCATGAAATTGTCCAAAATGTCTTGGTATGCTGATGCCTTAAGAGTTCCCTTCACTGGAACTAGGGGGCCAAGCCCAACCCCTGAAAAACAACCCCACATCATAATCCCCCCTCCACCAAATAATTTGGACCAGTGCACAAAGCAAGGTCCATAAAGACATGGATGAGGGAGTTTGGGGTGGAGGAACTTGACTGGCCTGGACAGAGTCCTGACCTCAACACAACAGAACACCTTGGGGATGAATTAGAGAGGAGACTGTAGGTCAGGCCTTCTCGTCCAACATCAGTGCCTGACCTCACAAATGCACTTGGAAGAATGGTCAAACATTCCCATAGACACACTCCTAAACCTTGTGGACAAGAAGAGTTGAAGCTGTTATAGCTGCAATGGGTGGGCCAAATGAGTTTTGAACCCAATACTAATACTGGGATGCCATTACAGTTCATGTGCATTTAAAGGCAGGCGTCCCAATACTTAGGCCAATATATTGTATATTGCTTGTGACACTGAGCATGGCTATGGACTTAGAGCTGGTTCACACCACAGAGATGCAGAGAACATGTGTGAGGCTGCCTGGTGGGTAAGTGGGTAGCAGTTCTGTCTAGTAGCACCTGGGATGTTGGTTCAATTCCCCAACATGCTAATCCTTGTGTTGAAGTTTATATGTTCTCCCTGTGTGGGTTTCTCACCACAATCCAAAGACATGCTGGCATCTTATTTGTCTCCTGTCGAAATAGGTTCTAATGTAAGAAAGTTAATTTTGGACTTTATATTGGAAGCTCATTGCAGCCAGGGACTGATGTTAATGTTTATTAGCACTAGGGATGAGCCGAACACCCCCCGGTTCGGTTCGCACCAGAACCCGCGAACGGACCGAAAGTTCGCACGAACGTTAGAACCCCATTGACGTCTATGGGACTCGAACGTTCGAAATCAAAAGTGCTCATTTTAAAGGCTAATTTGCATGGTATTGTCCTAAAAAGGGTTTGGGGACCCGGGTCCTACCCCAGGGGACATGTATCAATGCAAAAAAAACTTTTAAAAACGGCCGTTTTTTCGGGAGCAGTGATTTTAATGATGCTTAAAGTAAAAAAAAAAAAGTGAAATATTCCTTTAAATATCGTACCTGGGGGGTGTCTATAGTATGCCTGTAAAGTGACGCGTGTTTCCCATGTTTAGAACAGTCCCTGCACCAAATGTCATTTTTAAAGGAAAAAATCTCATTTAAAACTGCTTGCGGGTTTAATGTCATGTCGGGTCATGGCAATATGGATGAAAATCAGTGAGACAAACGGCATGGGTACCCCCCAGTCCATTACCAGTCCCTTTGGGTCTTGTATGGATATTAAGGGGAACCCCGCACCCAAATTAAAATAAGGAAAGGTGTGGGGCCACCAGGCCCTATATACTCTGAACAGCAGTATACAGGCGGTGCAAACAAGACAGGGACTGTAGGTTTGTTGTTAAGTAGAATCTGTTTGTAATTTTGAACATTTTTAACGTGTTTAGCTCCAGCCAAAAAATCTTTTCTAAGCTTTTTGGAAAACATAGTGAAGGGTTATCACCCCTGTGACATTTGTTTTGCTGTCTTTCCTCCTCTTCAGAAGATTTCACCTCACTTTTTTGTCCCAATGAAAAATGTTTTTTGAAAATTTGGGTTTTTTTGTGGAACAAGGATTGGAAAGCATCAGTGGAAAGGAGAACTTGTTTTCCCATATTAACTCTTACAGGAGAGAATTTCCCTTCCTAGGGGTAGATTTCATCTCACTTCCTGTTGTCTCCTTCCGTTTGCAAGTAGGAGTCGTTTGTAAGTTAGATGTTTGAAAGTAGGGTCCTGCCCTATATACTCAGCAGAAATTTGGGCCTTAGGTGTTGCTGTGGCCACAACACTGTAAGCCCTCACAGGGCCCTGCTGTGAAATATTAGATCAAGAATTGTAATTACATGCCCCTGTTGAACAGCAGCTGAAAAATTAGGCCTTAGGCACTGGTGCTGGTGCCACAACACTGCAACCCCTCACAGACACTCTAGTTGGAACGCAGGAACGAGCCCTGCTGCAAATTATTGCTTCAAAAATTGTAATTACACGCCCCTGTTAGACAGGGGCAGAAAAATTGGGCCTTAGGCACTGGTGCTGGTGCCACAACACTGCAACCCCTCACAGACACTCTAGTTGGAACGCAGGAACGAGCCCTGCTGCAAATGATTGCTTCAAAAATTGTAATTACACGCCCCTGTTAGACAGGGGCAGAAAAATTGGGCCTTAGGCACTGGTGCTGGTGCCACAACACTGCAACCCCTCACAGACACTCTAGTTGGAACGCAGGAACGAGCCCTACTGCAAAGTATTGCATCAAAAATTGTAATTACACGCCCCTGTTAGACAGGGGCAGAAAAATTGGGCCTTAAGCACTGGTGCTGGTGCCACAACACTGCAACCCCTCACAGACACTCTAGTTGGAACGCAGGAACGAGCCCTGCTGCAAAGTATTGCATCAAAAATTGTAATTACACGCCCCTGTTAGACAGGGGCAGAAAAATTGGGCCCTAGGCACTGGTGCTGGTGCCACAACACTGCAACCCCTCACAGACACTCTAGTTGGAATGCAGGAACGAGCCCTGCTGCAAAGTATTACATCAAAAATTGTAATTACACGCCCCTGTTAAACAGGGGCTGAAAAATTGTGCCTTAGGCACTGGTGGTGGCGCCCAGAACCAAAAATGTTCTTACAAGCTATCAGCGTGATGATTGAGGAGGAAGAGGATAATTACTCAGGGATAGTCACTCAGCATCAGCATAGGCAGTCTTTGAAGGGATCTGAGATTTCAAAAAAAATTATTCGGTTACATCAGCATCAGGTGCTTGGTAGCTGGTGGTGATCCAAGACTCATTCATTTTTATGAAGGTCAGCCGATCGACCGAGTCGGTGGACAGACGCACCCTGTGATCGGTTACCACGCCTCCAGCAGCACTGAATGTGCGTTCCGAAAGAACGCTGGATGCAGGACAGGCCAGTAGCTCAATTGCATACTGTGCAAGCTCTGGCCAGTGATCCATCCTCAAGACCCAGTAACCCAGAGGATTTTCGGTGGGAAAGGTGTCCAAGTCTGATCTTGCCCCTAGGTATTCCTGCACCATGTAAAACAGACGCTGGCGATGGTTGCTGGAACCGATCATACCTTGGGGCTGCGGACCAAAAAATTGTCTGAACGCATCGGTCAGACGGCCACCTTCTCCACCGCTCCTTCTTTGACTGACCGAAGCCTCAGCAACACGTTGTCCAGAAACAGGAGTTTGTAACCTCCCAGTCTCTGGGAACGCGTTGCACAGACCTTTCTGCAAGGCCTCCCGAAGATGTTTCATCCTCTGCTCCCTCTGCGATGGCAAGATAAGGTCCGCAACCTTACCCTTGTAACGTGGATCAAGGAGGGTTGCCAGCCAGTATTGGTCCTTCTCCTTGATACCACGAATACGAGGATCCTTACGCAGGCTTTGCAGGATCAGGGAGGCCATGCAGCGTAGGTTTGCTGAGGCATTCGGTCCGGAGTCCTCTGGGTCACTAAGAACGACATGGTCCGCAGCCACCTCCTCCCAGCCACGTACAAGTCCATGTGTTTCTTGGGACTGATCCCTTAAAGACTGCTGCTGATGCTGAGTGCCAGGCTCCACCTCCATACTGACACAATCTTCCTCCTCCTCCTCTTCCTCCTCGTCCTCTTCCTGTGTGATCGGCGGGCACGCAGGAACACTGTCTGGATAAAGGGGGCCTTGAGAGCTAAGGAAGTCCTCCTCTTCCTGCCTCTGTTCTGCCTCAAGTGCCCTGTCCATTATTCCACGCAGCGTGTGCTCCAACAGGTGGACAAGGGGGACAGTGTCACTGATGCATGCACTGTCACTGCTCACCATCCTCGTGGCCTCCTCGAATGGTGACAGGACAGTGCATGCATCCCTGATCATGGCCCACTGGCGTGGGGAAAAAAAACCAAGCTCCCCTGACCCTGTCCTGGTGCCATAGTCGCACAGGTACTCATTGATGGCCCTCTGCTGCGTGTGCAGCCGCTGCAGCATGGCCAACGTTGAGTTCCACCTGGTGGGCATGTCACAGATTAGGCGGTTCTTGGGCAGGTTAAACTCCTTTTGGAGGTCCGTCAGCCGAGCACTGGCATTATATGACCGGCGGAAATGCACACAGACTTTCCTGGCCTGCCTCAGGACATCCTGTAAGCCCGGGTACCTGCCCAAGAACCGCTGCACCACCAAGTTAAGGACGTGAGCCAAACAGGGCACATGGGTCATTTGTCCCTGTCGGAGGGCAGAGAGGAGGTTGGTGCCATTGTCGCAAACCACCATTCCTGCCTTAAGTTGGCGTGGCGTCAACCACCTCTGAACCTGCCCCTGCAGAGCTGACAGAACCTCTGCCCCAGTGTGGCTCCTGTCCCCCAAGCACACCAGCTCAAGCACCGCATGGCATCTTTTGGCCTGCGTACTTGCGTAGCCCCTTGAACGCCTACGGAGCACCGCTGGTTCCGAGGAAGAGGCCATGGAGGAAGAAGAAGAGGAGGGGGTGGAGGAGAGAGGTGTGTCACAATCAGCATTTTGGAGGCGTGGTGGCGGAACAACCTCCAACACTACTGCACCTTGTCCTGCATCCTTCCCAGCTGCCAGCAGAGTCACCCAATGCGCCGTGAAACTTAGGTAACGTCCCTGTCCATGCCTGCTGGACCATGAGTCAGCGGTAATATGCACCTTACCGCTGACCGCCCTGTCCAGCGAGGCATGGACATTGCCTTCCACATGCCGGTAGAGAGCCGGAATCGCCTTCCGTGAGAAAAAGTGGCGTTTGGGTACCTGCCACTGAGGAACCGCACATTCCACAAACTCACGGAAGGGGGCAGAGTCTACCAACTGAAAAGGCAGCAGTTGAAGTGCTAGCAATTTTGCCAAGCTAGCATTCAACCGCTGGGCATGTGGATGGCTGGGAGCAAACTTCTTTCGGCGGTGCAGCAGCTGGGGCAGGGAAATTTGCCTGGTACAATCTGACGTCGGTGTACCAAAAGCAGATTGCCCACAAGTACTTGGCTGTGACACACCTAATTCTACACCTTCATTCCTCTCACTGTAGGTCTCAGAGAGGACTGAAGGTCTAGTGGGGTTGGAAATCTCAGCTGATGAGGAGCAAGGAGAGATCCTCTTTGTTCTTTGGTGTGGGTCTTTTAGATACGCTTGCCAACGAACTGCATGGCAGGTCAACATATGTCTGGTCAAGCATGTGGTACCCAAGCGGGAGATATTTTGGCCACGCGAGATACGCTTGAGACATATGTTGCAAATAGCAGCGGTGCGATCTGATGCACTCGTCTCAAAAAAGGCCCACACCAAAGAACTTTTTGAATAACGCGCAGAGACTGCAGCGCCCTGCACATGTGGAGCTTTGGGGTGTGATGCAGTCAATGTGCTGCCCTTAGGCTGGCCCCTGGAGGGCATCCTGCCTCGTTGGTGATGTGCTGCCGCCTCCTCCTCCTCCTCCTCCTCCTCCTCCTCCTCCTCCTCCTCCTCCTCTCTCCTATCAGGCACCCACGTTGAGTCAGTGACCTCATCATCCCCTCCCTCCTCATCACTGGAGCAAACCTGGCAGTATGCTGCAGCAGGGGGAGCATGACTGCCAGATTGCTGTCCTTCTTGGGCACCCCCTCTGTCCGCGCTCATGTTACTGCCTTCATCGAGCTCAGTATCGTCATCAGAGCCTTCCAAACGCTGGGCATCCTCCTGGAGCATGTACCCAACACTGTGGTCAAACAGTTCGAGGGAATCCTCATGAGGACATGGTGGAGCTAGGGAAGGAGTCACTGATGACATTGAGCTGAGGGAAGAGGCCGCTGCTTTGCCAGACAAAGCACCCTGGGCATGGGTGAGAGAGGATGAGGAGGATGAGGACGGCTTGGTCATCCACTCGACCAAGTCTTCCGCATGTTGCGGCTCAACATGGCCAGCTGCCGAAAAAAAGGCCAAGCGTGTCCCATGGCCACGTGCTGATGAGGATGCACCGTCTCCACGACCAGCACTAGACACAGAGCCTGCTTGCCCTCTCTTATTGGCTTGTGACTGTCTGCCTCTCCTTCTTGGCCTTCCAGACATACTAATGGCCTGTAGCTGCACTAAGCTGGGATAGAACACCTGTAATTTTCTTCAAGTAGCTTTATATACTGTAACCAGACAAGCCTGCCTGTCAGTAGGAAGATAACAGGAACGGATCTAGCTGAACACTGTGAGCAGGACGCACTGTACTAAATGTAAATAGTCTAGCTGCCTGACCGTGGTACTAATAGGATCAAATAGAACACCTGTAATTTTCTTCAGGTAGCTTTATATACTGTAACCAGACAAGCCTGCCTGTCAGTAGGAAGATAACAGGAACGGATCTAGCTGTACACTGTGAGCAGGACGCACTGTACTAAATGTAAATAGTCTAGCTGCCTGACCGTGGTACTAATAGGATCAAATAGAACACCTGTAATTTTCTTCAGGTAGCTTTATATACTGTAACCAGACAAGCCTGCCTGTCAGTAGGAAGATAACAGGAACGGATCTAGCTGAACACTGTGAGCAGGACACACTGTACTAAATGTAAATAGTCTAGCTGCCTGACCGTGGTACTAATAGGATCAAATAGAACACCTGTAATTTTCTTCAGGTAGCTTTATATACTGTAACCAGACAAGCCTGCCGGTCAGTAGGAATTTAACAGGAACGGATCTAGCTGAACACTGTGAGCAGGACGCACTGCACTAAATGTAAATAGCAGGAACGGATCTAGCTGAACACTGTGAGCAGGACGCACTGCACTAAATGTAAATAGTCTAGAAGATAACAGGAACGGATCTAGCTGAACACTGTGAGCAGGACGCACTGCATTAAATGTAAATAGTCTAGATAGAAGATAACAGGAACGGATCTAGCTAAACTGAATACAGTGTATATATATATATGCAACACCTGGGATGCATATATATACACAATACACTGTAAGTGCAGCTAACTGACTGACTGTTCTGCCTAATCTATCTAACTCAAATCAAATGACACTGTCTCTCTCTCTCTCTATCTCTCAGCACACCGGAACACACACTACACAGGGCCGCCGTGCAGGCGGCCTTATATAGTGTGGGGTGTGTACTAAATGCCCTGAGCCGTAATTGGCCAAAGCCACCCTGGCTTTGGCCAATTACAGCTCTCTCTACTGACAGCGCTGTGATTGGCCAAGCATGCGGGTCATAGTGCATGCTTGGCCAATCATCAGCCAGCAATGCACTGCGATGCCGCAGTGAATTATGGGCCGTGACGCGCCACACGAATTTAGCGCGAACGGCCCATAACGTTCGCAATTCGGCGAACGATCGAACAGCCGATGTTCGAGTCGAACATGGGTTCGACTCGAACACGAAGCTCATCCCTAATTAGCACTAATCATGCCCAGGGACTTGGACATTTCAAATTTTAGGGTTTACATGGCACAGGTACACATGCTTAGAAAACTGTTGCTTTGTTTATGTGGATGCAAATGGACTTTGACCTTTGTCCTGTAGTTGGAGATTTGATGCACATAGCCAAGGGCTAAAACAGTTGTGAATACTATTATGTGTTCCTGCTCATCAGGTGCAATCACTTTAGACATACATGAAGAGACAGATTGGAAGATACTGGTGGGCGTGTACTTCTATTGGGTGTGTCAGTGTGCTAACAATACAACCTCTCTTATCTAAAGGCCTGCAGTAGGGGGTTTCGTTTGGCCTGAGAAGGTCAGGTTTTTTGTTGTGATTTGTGGGGGAGAAGGGATGATATTGGGAGATTTGATGAAATTCTTGTGCATTTTTTCAATCAAAAGTGCGTTTATGTGACCATGCTGTCAATGTTGTGCGTGTATTGTTCCTGTCTGATCATGCAAACATCGTTTGGAAGCATCTGCTAACCTACTCTTTTTTTATCTCATTTAATCGTGTACACCGAAATGCAGCTTCAAGCAAAACATGGTCACCAATGTATGTATGTGTGGATTGTGGGCTGGTGGTGGGTGTTTTGAATAAGTCTTTTGTAATATTATGTTGGAATGCTTTGTAAGAATGACTGTTAAGTATGTTTCTATAATCTTGCAGGTAAAAATGTGATGTGTTGCCTGTTATACATTGAAATTAAAGCTGTGTCCACTCTAAGGTTTTGTCAAATTTTAGATTGTAAGCTCCTATGAGCAGGGCCCTTAAAATTCCCATTGCTAAATGTAGCACCATATACTCTGTCCAAATTTTTTTGAAGCTAGTAAATGTACATTTTTTGTTTTTTTGTTTTTCTGCTGGTAAAATAAAAGTACATTATTGAGCTTTGTTGTGGTGTTTTCTTTTTTTTTTTTTTTTTCTTTTCTTCTACTTTTCCTTCTCTGTAGTTTTTGTGGGTGGTGGTTTTGGGAAAGTACAATATCTCTTATATTTTATTTTAATATGTATTTGTGTACCAAAAAATGAATCTCTTTGCTGTGGTTCACATTGATGCTACTTTGAAATCGCGCTACTTCACTTGAAGTAGCATGATTTAAAAGTAGCAAGGTCAGCGTGATTTCAGGTGCGACTTGATAGACATCCGTGTGGCTTCATACACAAATGTCTATTGAGGACACACCTGAAATTGGCAAACGTAGTGCAGGAACTACTTTGGCAAATTGGTGCGGCGCCACAAAAAAATGTTGCATCGATTGGAACAGTGCCATTGCTGCCAATAGTCATGCGATTTGATCTGAATCGCATGGCAAATTGCTCCAATGTAAACCTAGGCTTCTGCACACCTGCAAGTTAATGATAAAGGTGGAATCTTTATGTATAACAGCTGTGGAAAATTGGACGGGCACACGTACAGGTTACACCTGGTGACTACAGCTCCATAGTCATTCGTACTGTAGGTGTAACCTGTACGTGTGTCCGTCCACAGAGCTGCTGGAGTTCCGCTACTGGTGTGGTAAAAGGATTTAAACAACAGCATCATGGCCATGGAGAACTAACCCGCTTCAGTGACAGCAGAGCAGACCATCCCTGGGAGAGATAACACAGGCTTACCTGACTCTTATAGGTAGGAAAACCGCGCTAACAAAAACGTAGCAATAAGCAGCAGCATGCAGTGCGATCACACCAATGTTCAAAAATCTTGTAAGAAAGCTGCGCTAGAAATTAAATTAAAGTCCATATAAATGACATCAAGTGACAAATTTTAGAATCCTTCCAGAGCATAAACACCACCACCGTGCACCTATAGACAATAGTGCCAATCCACCGTAGTTGTTGATTCAGCTTACCAAATGGCAAGCATAAAAGAAGCCATTCAGTCATTCGGCGGGCCAAACAAATGGTCGAAGGCCCCGATAATTTGGATGTTTGTGGAATAGGCAAACAACCAATGTTCAGCCCGAACTCATGCTCAGGCTGAACCATTCACCCATCCCTGGTTAGGAGCTTAAAGCTCCTTCTTTCTAAATGCAGCCTACAAATGGAAGTTGCAGGCTTCTTTCATGAAAACATTGTAAGGGTATTTTATTTAGTTTAAAGCTAATTTGCAGATCACAGAATGGTCCTAGATTAAACATAATGTCATAGTATATGTGAAGAAAATAATACTTTTTTGGCACAACAACACTCAAGAATATGTTTAAAAATATGAGTATTTTATTAGACATACAAAAAAATCTATAAAAAATCTTTTATTACTATTTAGTAGACATGTAACAGATATAGAGGGAAGATTCCCCAATAAGGGATGATACAGCTCTCTACTATTTACTGATTGATACCAATTGCCATTGCCGGTGTATATACATATGAAAGCTTTTATGCCAATGTAGACTGCATTTAGAAACAGTATAGTCAGCTTCAGTTATTTAGAGGTAAGAGTTTAAAGAATCAATGTCTAGTTAGCTTAACCCTCGCATTCTATCTATAAATAGGTGTTAAAGTGGTTGTAAACTCACAAAAAACAAAAAACAAAACCTGCAAGACAAAGACATAATGAGCTAGTATGCATAGCATACTAGCTCATTATGAAATACTCACCTTAGATCAAAGCCCCCGTAGCGGTCCCCTTACACCGCTCCGGCCGGCGATATCACTCCCGGAGTTACTTCTGGGTATTGCGGGCTCCGGCACTGTAATTGGCCAGAGCCGCAATGATGTCACTCCCGCGCATGCGCAGGAGCTGCCGGTAACGGCACACGAGCTGAAGCAATCCTGTTGCTTCAGTGCACATATGCCGATGACGTTGGCACATGCTGATACAGGGGATATCTCCTAAATCGGTTTAGGAGATATCTGGGGTAGCTACAGGCAGTGGCGTAGCGTGGGGGGTGCAGAGGGGGCTGTGGCACCGGGTGCAAAATTAAGGGGGGCGCAGTGCAGCATCCGGTGCCAGTGTCACTCCGTCCTATGGATGTTGTCACTCGCTGCACCCCCCACTTATCCCCAATGTTCCCCCGTCCTCCAAATGTTCCTCCTGTCCCCCCAATATTCATCCTGTCCTCCCACTTATCCTCAATGTCCCTTCTGTCCCCCCAATGTTCCTCTTGTCCCCCACTTATCCCCAATGTCCCTCCCATTATCCCAATGTTCCTCCTGCCCCCCCACTTATCCCCGTTATCCCACTTATCCTAAATGTCCACCCTCTCCCCCCACTTATCCCCAATGCCTCTCCTCTACTCTCACGTATCCCAAATGTCCCCCCCACTTATCCCCAATGTCCCTCCTGTCCCCCCACTTATCCCAAATGTTTCTCCTATCCTCCCATGTATCCCTAATATCCCCCACTTATCCCAAGTTGTCCCCCTCTCCCCCCCACGTATCCCAAACTCCTACCCCCCACCCCCCCCACTTAGCAACAGTGTTCCAACTCTCTCCCAAGTTAGAAATGAGCACATTGCCACCCCCCCATTTAGCATCAATGCCCCATTAACTCGGCACCAAAATCATCGCCTATACCCCCTCTTTGCACTAATGCCCCCTATCCCCACCTAACATTGCACTCCTAATGTAAGTTGTAGCTGCTCTTCTGTAGCAGCCCCTCTCTCTGATACTTTGTAGGTGGGGAAGAGAGGATTTGAGGGTGAAAGAGCTCTTACTGGAAGGGGGGTTGTAAACTGTCCTGTGAGACATGCATTCCTGAGCCCTGCAATCTGTACGTAGCACACTCATGAACTCTGTAGTGCACTCTGTACGCAGTGCACTTCTGAACTCTGCTCACTCTGCGTAGCGAACGACTGAACTCTGTGCACTCCTGAACCCTGCACTCTGTACCTAGTGCTCTCCTTAACTTTGCACTCTTTACGTAGTAGAATCTTAATCTGTTCTCTTTGTATATAGCACACTCCTAATCTTTGCACTCTGTACGTGGCGCACCTCTGTAATCTGCACGGTATACACAGTGCACTCCTGAACTCTGTTTGCAGTGCACTCTTGAGCTCTTCACTCTGTATGAAGTGCACTCTGAACGCTGTACCTAGCACTCTCCTATACTTTACACTCTGTACTTGGGGTACTCCTGATCTTTGCACTCTGTACGCAGTACACTCATGAACCCTGTATGTACTGCACTCCAGAACGCTGCAGTGGTCTGTAAGGGTTTACAACCACTTTAAGTATTGCTGTTCAGCTAATGCGGCTATGCTTTGATAATACATTAAAAGATATGTAAAGATTTGTTTTAAAAACAAAAACAAAACAAACATCATACTTAACACCTCTGTGCAGTTGGTTTTGCACAGAGTGGCCCCAGTCCTCCTCTTCTGGGGTCCCTCTGTAGCCCTCCTGGCTCCTACTCTTCTCGAGTGCCCCGTCGGAAAAGCGCTCTCCCTTGGGGCACCCTGCAGGCGCACTCCCGTGTCCTGCTGCATCCATTGACACAGACAGCAGGACTCGGCTCCGCCCCCGGCTTCCACGTCATTGGATTTGATTGGCAGCAGTGGGAGCCAATGGCTGCACTGCTATCAATCTATCCAATCAGGACCCGAGACACCGGCTTGAGTGGGTGTGCTCGTTTTCGGCGCAGGAATGTTCAGGCTCAGGTAAGTAAAAACGGGGGCTCTGGGGGGCTGGTGCACTACAACCCCTTTAATTTTCATTAACCGCTAGGACATTACCCAAAATTTAGGCAATTCATACACTACTACCAGCTCTATCCGTAAGTTACCACTAGAACTAAAGTAAGTAGCATTTTCCATTGGTGAATGTTTGCTTAGTGAATGTTTATACACTTATTGACAAAAGATTGCTATTTGATCCTCGCTATCATCCCTAGGTGTGCCTCACTTCTACCTATTTGGGGACCTCTTGTGCTCTTTCTGTCTAGTTGCCCCCCCCCCCCCCATCTGCCTTATTTTTCTATTGTAGATCATTTTGTAAGTACAGCCAGGTTCACTGGCACTTTGTGCACAATGTATATATAACAACTGTTTGACTGCGACCCTGAGATTGATTGTACCCTATTTATTTATATTTAGAAATATCGCTTTTAATATTATAAACTCCTGAAGAAGCGCAGTCTGCGCGAAACATGTCGAGCTGAGAACTGAATCTTAAACTGGATATCATCACCCTATGAATGGGTAGCTTACAGTAGGGCTATGTTTTCCTATGTTATACCTGTGGTTCAAGCTACTTGGTTGTCTCCATCTTTTTATTAGAGTATATTCCAGTGAATAAGACTGTTATATGTCTAGT
This sequence comes from Aquarana catesbeiana, assembly GCF_042186555.1. Lineage (NCBI taxonomy): Eukaryota > Metazoa > Chordata > Amphibia > Anura > Ranidae > Aquarana > Aquarana catesbeiana. The sequence goes on along the minus strand of NC_133329.1, from coordinate 39,498,453 downwards.
AAATAGTAATAAAGGATTTTTGATGAATTTTTTGTATGTCCAATAAAATACTTATCTTTTTAAACGTATTTCTGAGTGTTGTTGTGCCAAAAAAGTAAAATTTTCCTCACTCCAACTTATACTATGTAATCTAGGATGAAGCACTGCTTTATTATTATTATTATTATTATTATTCACGATTTATATAGCGCCAACAGTTTACGCAGCGCTTTACAATGTAGAGGGGGGACAGCACAATTACAGTACAATACAGAAGGGACAGGAGTGCCCTGCTCATAGAGATTACATTCTAAAAGGGAGAGGGTGGTGGTACAAAAGGTAATAGATGCGGGGAATGATTTGATGGGGTTGTTAGGTGGGTGTGGGATAGGCTTCCCTGAATAAGTGAGTTTTCATGGATCTCCTAAAGGTGGACAGGTTAGGGGCTGATAGGATATACGGGGCAGGGAATTCCAGAGGATGGGAGAGGCTCTGGAAAAATCCTGAAGACGAGCATGGGAGGAGGTAACAAGGGAGCTAGAGAGCAGGAGGTCCTGGGAGGAGCGGAGGGGACGATTTGGGTGATATCTGCAGATGAGGTTGGTTGTGTAGCTGGGGGGCAATGTTCTGGATGGCCTTGTATGTTGTGGTTAGCATTTTGAATTTTATACGGTGGGATAGGGGAAGCCAGTGAAGGGATTGGCAGAGAAGGGCAGAAGTCACAGATCGATTAGTGAGATGTATTAGTCTAGCAGCAGCATTCATAATAGACTGAAGGGGGATAGCCTGTGTAAGGGTAGGCCATTAAGGAGAGAGTTGCAGTAGTCAAGGCAGGAAATAATCAAGGAGTAAATAAGTTGCTTTGTGGTGTCATTAGTCAGGAAGGGTCGAATTCTGGAGATGTTGCGGAGGTTAAGGCGGCAGGATTTAGCCAGTGATTGGATGTGGCAGCTGAAGGAGAGGTCAGAGTCAAGGATGACACCCAGCACCCTGGCATGTGTGGAGGGACCAATGGTTGTGCTGTTGATCTTAATGGTAAAGTCATGGGGGGGACCGGGAAGGAGGAAATATTACAAGCTCAGTTTTAGAAAGATTGAGTTTGAGAAAGTGGTGTGACATCCATACCGAGATGTCATTCAGTAAGTTTGAGATCCGTGAGGAGATCGAGGGGGTGAGTTAAGGACTGGAGAGATAGATCTGGGTGTCATCGGCGTAGAGGTGGTATTGAAAGCCATGGGAGGTTATCAACTGGCCCAGGGAAGAGGTAAAGAGCGAGAATAGGAGGGGCCCAGGGAGAGAGCTTTGGGGTACCCCAACAGAGAGAAGAAGAGGAGTAGAGGAGATGGAGTTGTAAGTGACATTGAAATTGCAATGGTAGGAGGAGAACCAGGATAAAGCAGAATCACAGAGGCCAAGGGAGTGTAATTTGCTAAGGAGGAGCAGGTGGTCAACTGTGTCGAAGGCAGCAGAGGGGTCTAAGAGTATGAGTATGGAGTAATGCCCATTGGTTTTAGCAGTTAGTAGGTCATTGGTGAGTTTTAGTAGGGCAGTTTCAGTAGAATGTTGTGGATGGAAGCCAGACTGTAGGGGGTTGAGAAGGTTATTGTCCGTGAGGTAGCGACTCATTCGGTCATGGACAAGGCGTTCAATGAGCTTGAAGTCAAATGGGAGCAGGGAGATGGGTCTTAAGTCATTCAAACAGGTGGGGTCTAGTGAGGGTTTTTTAAGTATGGGGGTAACCAGTGCATGTTTGAGCAGGGAAGGAAAGGTGCCGGAGGAGAGGGAGAGGTTAAAGATGTGGGTTAGGGAGTTTAGGATAGAGTGGGAAGGTGGTCGCAGTAATTGTGAGGGGACAGGGTCCAGGGAACAGGTGGTGAGGTGGGCCATGTAGAGGAGCTTTTCATAGTCATCGTTGATAACTGGGCAGGAGGAGGAGAGTATTGAGTGTGGTGTTGGACCTGATGTGTTGGGTAGGGGAGGAAGTTGAATGCTGGATATCTCCTTGGGAATGGTATCGATTTTGCTTTTGAAATGGTTGGCAATCTGTTGAGCGGTAAGCAAGTTGGTGGGTGGGGGCAGTGGGGGGCGAAGTAAGGAATTAAGGGTAGAAAAGAGTTGATGAGGTTTGGATGAGAGGGTTTTGATGAGAGTGTTGTAGTAGGTTTGTTTAGAAGTGTGGAGGCAGGAGTTGTATTTGAGAAGGGCAGATTTGTAGAGGGTAAAGTCTTGCAGGGACTCAGATTTACACCATATTCGCTCAAGAGCATGGCTGCATCTCTTGAGACTTCTGGTGTCGTCTGTTTGCCAGGGTTGTGGCGGATGGGGCCTGGTTCTGTGTGTAGAAAGAGGAGCAAGTACGTCTAGTACGAAGGTTTCTGCGGGTAGTGGTTTGTGGGTTGGAAGCATGGGAGGTAGGAGAAAAGGAGAGTGTGAAATAGATAAGGTTGTGATCAGAGAGAGGAAAGGGGGTGTTAGAGAGGTTGCAGGGAGTGCAGCCATGGGAGAATACGAGATCGAGAGTATTGTCGTTGGAGTGAGTGGTGGTATGTGTCCATTGTGTTAGGTTAAAAGAGGAGGTTAGGTTGAGCAGTTGAGAAGTGGTTGCAGTATTAACTGGAATGTTAAAGTCACCTAGGATGATGGCAGGTACTTCAGAGGAGAGAAAGTAGGGTAGCCATGCAGAGAAGTCATCTAGAAAGCGTGGCACTGGTCCAAGAGACCGATAAATGACTGCGACCCTCAGACAAGCTAGAGAGAAAAGACAAATGCAGTGCACTTCAAAAGAGCAGGGGGAAAGAGAGGGATTGAATGAAGATCTTCAGATCTTCATTCAATCCATGGAAGCTGCTAGTAAGAGTTTTGAATATTGAGAACCCCTAAAGAGCTTTGGAGACCGCTGTATCATCTCTAATCCTGGTCTATAGCTGATCCATCTGACGTGCCCTGCAAGGATTCCTTTTACACAGGCTTCACTTGACCCTCTGTAGTGGGGGGTCGTGGGCTTCTGGTAAGCAGCTACCCCTTACTCACCGGTGGTGGATTCCCTTCACAAGTTTATTCAACATTCAAGACACTATTTAGTACTGGACTTATTTAAGGGGGTTAATGTTTTGGCCTCTCTGCTATCATTTCTTTGTGCTCAAATACAATATACTTTTTATTGATTACGTTAGCGTGACACTTTTACACCATTAGGTGGGATATCTTATATCCAGTACTTTCAATTTGCACACTTTTGTTCACTTTTATCAATCTTGGTATTGATCGTTCAACAGATTGGTTAGTGTATGATCATACCATTTATCAATTATTTTGTTTTATAGCACGATTCTAGGTTTTCATGTCTGAAGGACTGGGAAGGTTGGGAGGGCTACAAGGGCCTGTGAGACCAGAGAAAGGTCTGGGAGGCTGGGAGAGCCGAGGCAACTAGCAAGTCCAACCCCCGTAAGGGCTGCTGATTTGGTTGTAGCAATCTGCCAGTCACTCCTCTGCCATACTCCCATGTTCACCATTAAAGTCAAAGAATAGTCCATCTCATAGTTTTCTGCTGATTTTATTTTCAGTAATATAACTTGGATAGGGGAAGGATAGCATGAGATGGCCTTTTATGCACTACAATTAGCAAATAGATGTTCATTGGCCGTGGCCTTGTAAGAACACTAATTACACTCCTCTGCAGACTATCCCTTCTTTAGCTTCTAGATATAGTCCTTGATGAAATACTATACTAAGGTCCTGTTTCTCTTCCCTTCCAATAGTTCATTGAAAAGTCACTCTGAATAACTCTTCAAAGTTAGACGTTTGTGAGATTATCCCTGCGAACTAAAAGCTAGAAACTGTCCCCGCCTTTTCCTGATGTTCACGAGAATTATAGGCCCACACAGTCTTTGAAAGGCCGGAGATGACACGGTATCCCCTACATGATGACCTGACATATGACCGTGAATGGACTATTGCTTTTCCTCATTTCAGTGTTTCTAACGCTATGTTCCTTGGCTCCAGCTTTCTATACTGTTCTGACCAGTTCCTCTTCTTGTGTTACACTGATCTTGCTTCCCTAACAGTTCTGTGTCCCCGGTCACAGAATGCTGCTCCACTCTCCTCCGCTTTACCGCTACCTCCTCAGCTCGAGCCTCTGTACATCCAAGTTCTGTGTTCCCTGATCACAGCAACCTGATGTTTCCAGAAACGGTGAAGATCCTTATCTTTAACTCCTCTGGTGAGGGCTTTCCCACCCTTCCTCTGCACATGGGGATGCCCAGGACAGCACCTGCTACTCCATACTGTCTTTCTGGAACTCTCAACTCCCCCTAGAGCATGTGACCCCAGCTTTTATGAGAGGCCTGCCCCCTCCCAATGCAAGTTAACGATTGGTCAGGGCTCCCCACATGAGCTGCCTGCCACTCAGGTCTCAAGTCCAACCTCTCTTCCAGAACAATACCTCTGAAAGCAGGGGAGGCATTTCTGAGCCAGAGTGTAGGTGGCCACACCCCCCACTACACTGATCACTCCTAATCACAACAACCAGGCCCAGCCTGAAAGCACAGGCCTGGCAAAATTTACCTGCACTGGGACCTGTATTTGAAAATGCCACACTAGCACCTACCTTTAGGTAGAGGGTGCTACACCTGCATTATATGAGAGAGCTGTATTTTTGCTTTTAAGCGCAAAGAAATTATTTGCTTATAGGGAGAAGCTTAGAATTTCCCTGACAATATCTTCTACACGTCACCATTATCTTCAGAAGAATTAATGTGGCCAGCACAGCTGGTTATATTGCTGTTTGGATGGATGCCATCAGTGCAAATTCTGTTTCCTTTCTCTTTTTTATTTGCATTGACCCCACCTACATTTCAGATTTTATAAAGACCAGGAAACCGTGAAGCTCATCAGTGTTGAGATTTCTACCTGGCTCTACTCTTATCATCCAACCAGGACTACATGTACAAGGTAAGTAGAAAGTATGCAATTATAATAAAATGTGCAGGGTGATAGCCAGCATTGATTTATGAAGACCAAAATTGTCAAAAAATCTATATTCTTTGTATGAAGAAGAGAGCAAAACACAAGGATGGCTGTGGATATATTTATGTGGTAGTATATTTGGACTTTGGACTGGGTTTCCACAAATGGCGAATGTGTATAATGAGATCTATTACCATAGAAAACTCACTTTGAAAATGGATAATGTAATGCTACCCCTGCGGGAGCCGCTGGATAGGATGCATAGAAGCATAGAAGGCCATAGACTTTCTTGGTTGTAGCTTCCCCCGTACTGACTGAGTAAAAGTCAGAAGAAAGAAAATTGTGATATGTGTAAACACTAATACAACTGGTGTCAGTCTCTGGTTTTCCTGGTGACGTTGCGTCCAGTCCATGGAACGCACATGAAACAGCAGCTTTCCTGGACTGAGTTGGAGCTTCTGTCCTCTTCATTTTCTACCTCTTAGACCCCTTTCACACTGGGGCGCTTTGCAGGCGCTACAGTGCTAAAAATAGCACATGCAAAGTGCCCTGAAAGAGCCGCTCCTGTCTCTTCAGTGTGAAAGCCAGAGGGCTTTCACACTGGAGCGGTGCGCTGGCAGGATGGTAAAAAAGTCATGCTAGCAGTATCTTTGGAGTGGTGAAGGAGCGGTGTGTATACCGCTCCTGCCCATTAAAATCAATGGGCAGCGCGGCTATACCGCTGGCAAAGCGCTGCTGCAGCAGTGCTTTGTGGGTGGTTTTAACCCTTTTTCGGGCGCTAGCCAGGGTTAAAAGCGCCCTCTAGCGGCTGAATACCCCCGCAAATACGACGGTAAAGAGCAGCTAAAAATAGGGGCCTTATTGTAAAGCGGATGCATTCTTTATTTATGTAAGTAAAATTTACATCCCTGATCTATTAATGTCTTTTTTTTTTTTTTTGTTTAAAAATAACAAACCTGTTATACACTATATTACTAAAAGTATTGGGACGCCTGCCTTTACATGCACATGAACTTTAATGGCATCCCAGTCTTAGTCCGTAGGGTTCAATATTGGGTTGGCCCACCCTTTGCAGCTATAAAAGTTTCAACTCTTCTGGGAAGGCCGTCCACAAGGTTTAGGAGTGTGTCTATGGGAATGTTTAACTATTCTTCTAGAAGCACATTTGTGAGGTCAGGCACTGATGTTGGATGAGAAGGCCTGGCTCGCAGTCTCTGCTCTAATTCATCCCAAAGGTGCTCTATCAGGTTGAGGCCATTTAAGTTCCTCCACCCCAAACTCACTCATCCGTGTCTTTATGGGCCTTGCTTTGTGCACTGGTGTGCAGTCATGTTGGAACAGGAAGGGGCCATCTCCAAACTGTTCCCACAAAGATGGGAGCATGAAATTGTCCAAAATATCTCGGTATACTGATGCCTTAAGAGTTCTCTTCCCTGGAACTAAGGGGCCAAGCCCAACCCCTGAGGCTTTCGAGAAACATTGTTGGATCGAGATGGGGTTTAGGTAAGTATAAGAGGGGCTGAATGGGCTGCTGCACACAGAAAGTTTTTTTATCTTAATGCATACAATGCAATAAAGAGGTTGCACTTTTCGAAAAGGACTGTTTTTTTGTGTGGATTAACAAGATTTTTTCACTGCTTATCTAAAGACATTTATTTGCTTTGTCTTTTTTGACACGTTTGTTTTTTTGAATTTATGAGCATTACTGTGGAATATTATATATATATACACTGTTATAAAATTATGTTTTCATCTTGTGTTATGTTTTATGTGATTTAAGTAGCAGCACTATCATTGGACATTTTGCATCTTAAGCGCAGTGCACTTATATTTAAGGCCTCATGCACACTGGACGTTATAATAATGTTATAAAAAACGTCAGTAGCTTTGCAGTGGGTTTTTCAAAGTTTTTCAATAGCGTTTTTTTTTTTCAATGGATCAAAAATGTTAAACGCTGGTGAGACACATTTTTGTGTGTTTTTCTGCGTTTTTTGACGTTAGAGCATTTTTACAGCTGAAAACTGCCTCTCAGAACCCACTAGTTTTGTTGGTTTTTTACAGCCAAAAAACCTCCCAGCCAAAAACAGTTGATAACAGCCCATGTGTGCATGGACAAAATAGTATAACATGCTGGAGAGTTTATTGACTGTAGAAAAAAAATTCTGAAGCCAAAAACAGCAGCTGTAAAAACGCCCAGTGTGCATGAGGCTTTAAATAGAATAATGGCTTACCTATAGGTACTGTAATTATCTCCTAAATGTGCGCCGTTTAGGAGATATTAACAGTTTACTGTGCCGATGATGTCATCGGTGCATGCGCTTTGAAGGAACGGCTGCCCTTGCCATTTCTTCAGAAGCGTATGTCGGTACCGGCAGCTCCCGTACGCATGCGCGAGAGTGATGTCACGCGGCTCCGGCCAGTCACACAGCCGGAGTCCACGGCCCCGGAAGGAAGACGGATGAAGGAGGATGCAGCCTGCAGCAGGGACAACGCCGGCTCCATTTGCAGGTAAGTGTCACATAATGTGCTGGTATGCGATGCATACTAGCCCATTATGCCTTTACTTTACAGAGAAGAAAAAAATAAATAAAAAACACAGAGTTTACTTCCTCTTTAAGATAAAAGACTTTCTGCCTTTAAAACCACTTTAATAATTAAGTTACTACACTTGAGATTTCCCTCTCCCCCTTTGATTTCTATTATTGCAAGTGGCACTGCCCTTCGTCTATAACCATATACCCCACACCATTGGATCACCACAGGTATTTGGAAGACGGTTGAAGAGCAGGAAGGAGACACCCCTCACCAGAAAAGGCACATTAGACTCTTAAGCTAGCAGATGGTCTATCTTGTCTGGTGAGTGCGGATAAAGAAGGAGTACTGGTCACTCACCACATTGTGGCGTTTGAGCACTAAGGCATTTAATGATTTATGAGCGCAGAGCATTTTATAGAGGAAGACTCACTATAAAAGTGGAAATATTGCACTGTTTAGACATTATTTGGATACTGAAGGACATTTTATAAATGACTACTGTCTGCCTGTACTGTGATTAGCTGTGTCATAATATGCATTTGAACACTACATAATCTGCAAGAATAAAAAATCTGTTGACCCTGCCAGAATTCCAGTCTTTGTGCACTGAACTGATATATCGAACAATGTTATCACCTTTCTCAGCTGCCATTTATGAATAACAAAACACCCCTCCTCCATATAATGGAGAAAAGGTGAGGATGGGTTGTCCTGTAGCAGTGGCGGCTGGTGCTAAAAAAAAACATCAATTGCAGCCACTGTGCCCATCAAACGCTGCCACTGTGCCCATCAAACGCTGCCACTGTGCTACAAATGCAGCCACTGTACCATCAAATGCAGCTACTGTGCCAAACGCTGCCAGTATGCCCATCAAACGCTGCCAGTGTGCCCATTAAACGCTGCCACTGTGCCATCAAACGCAGCTACTGTGGCAAACTCTGCCACTGTGCCCAAACGCCACCACTGTGCCCAAACGCCGCCACTATGGCATCAAACGCTGCCAGTGTGCCCATCAGATGCTGCCAGTGTCCCCATCATATACTGCCAGTGTGCCCAACTGCCCATAAAATGCTGCCAGTGTGCCCAACTGCCCATCATATGCTGGCAGTGTGCCCATCAAATGCTGCCAGTGTGCCCAACTACCCATCATATGCTGCCAGTGTGCCCACCAAACGCTGCCAGTATGCATAGCAAATGCTGCCAGTGTGCCCAACTGCCCATCAAACGCTGCCAGTGTGCCCATCAAATGCTGCCAGTGTGCCCATCAAATGCTGCCAGTGTACCCATCAAACGCTGCCAGTATGCCCATTAAATGCTGCCAGTGTGCCCTTTAAATGCTGCCAGTGTGCCCCCCACCAGCTTGCCGTCTGCCCAGCACTTACCCTGTGTTTGTGGGGCAGTGGGTGATGGTGAGGAGCGGGGTCCTTCATGCGTCTCCTCTCCTGACTCATCTCCGATCCTCTCCTCCTGATAGGCGTCCAATAGCGATGCCTGTCATTTCAGCCAATCAGGTGACAGGTAACAGACCTGAGCACCTGATTGGCGGAGAGGTGGTTCAGTGTTAGGAAAGTGAATAGTCATTTACTTTCCTAACACAGCTGAGTGGACTGCGAGCGCCAAGCATGGCTCTTTTTTTCTTTATAGCGCAAAAAATAAAACTGCAGAGGTGATCAAATACCACCAAAAGAAAGCTCTATTTGTGACAAAAAAAGGACATCAATTTTGTTTGGTTACAGCGTCGCACGACCCCGCAATTGTCAGTTAAAGTGACGCAGTGCCGTATCGCAAAAAATGGCTTGGTCATTAAAGCGGAACTTCAGTCATTTTTTCATCGTTCTAGCTATTAAATCATCTGCCCTTGTTGTTGTTTTAACTTTGGATAATAAAACATTTTTTTTCTGTCAGTATATACCTTATACAGCCCACTTCCTGTTTCTTTTCTGGTTATTAGCCTAGGCTTATGACATCATGCACAGCTCTCTCTCTCACTCTTGTGAGAGTTTGCCAGGAAGGGAGGGGGGATGAGTCATAAGAAGGCCAATGAGAGCTGCAGAGCTGGAGGTGTGCCTCTGTGTGTCTGTAAATCCAGGAAGTGAACAGGCAGCAGATTCAGCTGCCCACAGTTAAAATGTCCCTTTCCTCAAATCAGCTCACACACAGTGTAAGCCAAGACTCTACACACACCATCATAGTTGCCAACAGTCTCTATTTTCCCGGGACAATCCCGATTTTGGGCCCCCGATCGGAGGCCATCCTGATTCGGGATTTTGCCTTTTGTCAATGGAAAAATGGGAATGATTGGCTCTGCAGCAGTTCTGGCTCCTGGCTTCAACAAAATGGTCGCCGCCGCCGCCGTGAGAGCTTTCCCCTTGTGTTCAGCTACATCTCCTCTCGTTCCTCGTGTTCTTTCTCCTTCCCTCCTTCTTTCCTTCTTTGTCTCTCCCTTCCTCTTTTCCCCTTTCTTTCTCCATCTCTCATTCATCTCAGACTCTAACCACGCCCCCATTTGAACCACACCCATATAAGCCACACCCACTATTTTATGTAAACCACGCCCAGGCATTTTTCTTTTTTTGCTATGTCACGCCTACAAATGCATGCCCCACCCCCTAATTATAATAAGACTCCGCCTACAGCCAAAAAAGTGTCCCTATCATTTTTTTTACAATGTTGGCAACTATGCACCATGTGCTGTTGAAATAGAAAGAAAGATTTGTAACATGATCTGCACTTTCTAAAGAGTGTAGAAAGGGAAAGAAAGCACATATACTGTACATGTAAAACTTATTTAGGAAGAGTTATTAATGAAGATACTGTACCTCCAGATAAATGTTACAGCAAAGTCCATTTGCAGAGACCCCTGAGGATGATCATGACTATGATCCAGCTTTATGTCGATTACCTAAAGATAGGATCAGTGATGATGAGGAGACTCTCCAATCATTGCCTAACCAGCCTGGAACACAGCTTCCCACCAGCAGAAGCTGTAACACTGGAGCCTCAGACTCTGCTTATCTACTCTGTATATTATGCTGGCCATACACGTACAGAAATTTGTCTGTTTGCAGACTAAACGATTATTTGTCAGTCGAAAGCGAATTGTCCACTAACTGATAGAATAAACTTGTTTACATGATCGTTTCCATGATTGTAGTGATCGTTCCATAGCAATAAAAAAATATATAAATTATACAAGACAGAATATTCTTTTCATTTCCATTATAACATACACATATACACTAAAATTTCTTGCATTGGATCCATTGACATTAGTCAGACCCCACGGTTGATATCATCGGTAAAGTTGGGTTCACTAATGGCACAAATGTCAAACGTTCTTTCCAAAAACAACCAGTTTTGGCCGATATTCTGTATGTGTATGGCCAGCATTAGTCCCTAGTAGCTTCTAATCTGCCATGCATCTGACTGCTACCTACGAGCAGTCAGATGCCTAAACTGGCTTTAACCTATGGTGGTTATTAGGGATGAGCTGAACACCCCCTGGTTCGGTTCGCACCAGAACCTGCGAACGGACCGAAAGTTTGCGCAAACTTTAGAACCCCATTAAAGTCTATGGGACTCGAACGTTTGAAATCAAAAGTGCTAATTTTAAAGGCTAATATGCATGGTATTGTCCTAAAAAGGGTTTGGGGACCCGGGTCCTGCCCCAGGGGACATGGATCAATGCAAAAAAAAGTTTTAAAAATGGACGTTTTTTTGGGAGCAGTGATTTTAATAATGCTTAAAGTGAAAAAAAAAAAGTGAAATATTCCTTTAAATCTCTTACCTGGGGGGTGTCTATAGTATGCCTGTAAAGTGGCGCATGGCACCCGTGGCAGACTGGGGAGCAGCAAACTATCTGTGTGGTGAGATTAGCTGTGGTTGCACATTGATCTGCTGTGATTAACCTGCAGCACGGGTGTACAGCTGTGTACGCGCATTTTTCATGGGAGTTGCCTACGCTTTCCCTAAGATTTCTATTAGCTTGGGTGTTTTTGGTGCTTTTTCTGAAAGCGCACCAACAGTCCTGTGTACTGCATCTTTGGTGCGCTTTTCAGAAATTGCACCATATCTAATAGAAGTCTGTGGGAAAGTGCAAGTAACCTGTATGAAAACCGCGTGTACACTGCGCTGGACCTGTGCAGCGGAGAATCCACAGTGGATCAGTGTACAAGGGGCATTAGTCTGTGTGACTAAGGACTATTTCGCTCTTTGTGACAGTAATGCCCCGTACACACGGTCGGACTTTGTTCGGACATTCCGACAACAAAATCCTAGGATTTTTTCCGATGTCTTGCATACACACGGTCACACAAAGTTGTCGGAAAATCCGATCGTTCTAAACGCGGTGACGTAAAACACGTACGTCGGGACTATAAATGGGGCAGTGGCCAATAGCTTTCAACTCTTTATTTATTCTGAGCATGCGTGGCACTTTGTCCGTCGGATTTGTGTACACACGATCGGAATTTCCGACAACGGATTTTGTTGTCGGAAAATTTTATATCCTGCTCTCAAACTTTGTGTGTCGGAAAATCCGATGGAAAATGTGTGATGGAGCCTACACACGGTTGGAATTTCCGACAGCAAGGTCCTATCACACACTTTCCGTCGGAAAATCCGACCGTGTGTACGGGGCATTAGGTGCCTGGGCAGTAGTAAGTTGCTCTAGGACAGTTAGTGAAGGACCAGTGTTTGAGTAAGGCCCTGTTCACATCTAGCGCTTTGGGATTACAGTCAGAATCATCGCAAATCTGCCAGTGATTCCAAATTGCACTGCAATGCTGCCAAAACACAGTACACTTTTTTGTGTGGCATTCATTTTCAATGGCACCTAAATGCGGTGCAGTTTTGTCACTCCACAAATCACGCTGAAACCGTGGCAAACTGCATCATGTGAAGCATGTCATCCAAGAGCAGGAGCCTGATTTGCCAGGATTGCAGCACAATTTATCACACCAAACCTGCACCGTGTCTAGGTGCCTTTGAAAATGAATGGCACCCGAACAAGGGTACTGCGTTTTGCCAGCATTGCAGTACAATTTGGAATCGTGGGCAGAATGCCGGTGATTCCGCCCACAATCCCAAAATCGCTAGATGTGAACAATAGGGATGAGCCGAACACCCCCCGGTTCGGTTCGCACCAGAACCTGCGAACGGACCAAAAGTTCGCACGAACGTTAGAACCCCATTGACGTCTATGGGACTCGAACGTTCGAAATCAAAAGTGCTCATTTTAAAGGCTAATTTGCATGGTATTGTCCTAAAAAGGGTTTGGGGACCCGGGTCCTACCCCAGGGGACATGTATCAATGCAAAAAAAACTTTTAAAAACGGCCGTTTTTTCGGGAGCAGTGATTTTAATGATGCTTAAAGTAAAAAAAAAAAAGTGAAATATTCCTTTAAATATCGTACCTGGGGGGTGTCTATAGTATAAGATCAAAAAAACCCAAGGAGAGGGTTAACGCTGCGCTAGAACAGTGTAAAATGATATGTGAAGTGTAAAAGCTGCCAGCACTAAAAAAGTCCAATACTAAACTCCAAACACCAAAAAATACAAAATAAGTGCAGCGCTAAAACTAAATGAATTAATAAAACATGCTAGAAAAAATCATACAAAAGTGATTAATCCACCAAGCAGTATATTAAAAAACACAACAGGTCTCCTATAAAGGATAGAGATAAATGTCTCAACATATGTCATATGTGAAAAAATATTATAAAGCATAAAAAAGTGATAAAGTAAGTCCCAAAATTATTGCAGAAAAAAAGTCCATAAGTGAAGTAAGTGGATGGTCAAAATGAATATATTCTGGAGAAGTGTGACACAGGTGAATCCAACATCCAAAGTGACTTGCACCCAAGTGAGGTATGAGGCTCCTTACCAGCTCAGGATGACCACCATGACAGTGGTCCCACCAGGCATTTGGGAAATTAACAGGTCACCCACAAACCTATGCCGACCTTTCCAGTATGTAGAACTGGTCTGTGTATCAGCCTTGAGGCATATGTTGAGACATTTATCTCTATCCTTTATAGGAGACCTGTTGTGTTTTTTAATATACTGCTTGGTGTCTATAGTATGCCTGTAAAGTGACGCGTGTTTCCCGTGTTTAGAACAGTCCCTGCACCAAATGTCATTTTTAAAGGAAAAAATCTCATTTAAAACTGCTTGCAGGTTTAATGTAATGTCGGGTCATGGCAATATGGATGAAAATCAGTGAGACAAACGGCATGGGTACTCCCCAGTCCATTACCAGGCCCTTTGGGTCTTGTATGGATATTAAGGGGAACCCCGCACCCAAATTAAAATAAGGAAAGGTGTGGGGCCACCAGGCCCTATATACTCTGAACAGCAGTATACAGGCGGTGCAAACAAGACAGGGACTGTAGGTTTGTTGTTAAGTAGAATCTGTTTGTAATTTTGAACGGGTACATTTTTAACGTGTTTAGCTCCAGCCAAAAAATCTTTTTTAAGCTTTTTGGAAAACATAGGGAAGGGTTATCACCCCTGTGACATTTGTTTTGCTGTCTTTCCTCCTCTTCAGAAGATTTCACCTCACTTTTTGTCCCAATGAAAAATGTTTTTTTGAAAATTTGGGTTTTTTTGTGGAACAAGGATTGGAAAGCATCAGTGGAAAGGAGAATTTTTTTTCCCATATTAACTCTTACAGGAGAGAATTTCCCTTCCTAGGGGTAGATTTCATCTCACTTCCTGTTGTCTCCTTCCGTTTGCAAGTAGGAGTCGTTTATAAGTTAGATGTTTGAAAGTAGGGTCCTGCCCTATATACTCAGCAGAAATTTGGGCCTTAGGTGTTGCTGTGGCCACAACACTGTAAGCCCTCACAGGGCCCTGCTGTGAAATATTAGATCAAGAATTGTAATTACATGCCCCAACACTCTAGTTGGAACGCAGGAACGAGCCCTGCTGCAAAGTATTGCATCAAAAATTGTAATTACACGCCCCTGTTAGACAGGGGCAGAAAAATTGGGCCTTAGGCACTGGTACTGGTGCCACAACACTGCAACCCCTCACAGACACTCTAGTTGGAACGCAGGAACGAGCCCTGCTGCAAAGTATTGCATCAAAAATTGTAATTACACGCCCCTGTTAGACAGGGGCAGAAAAATTGGGCCTCAGGCACTGGTGCTGGTGCCACAACACTGCAACCCCTCACAGACACTCTAGTTGGAACGCAGGAACGAGCCCTGCTGCAAAGTATTGCATCAAAAATTGTAATTACACGCCCCTGTTAGACAGGAGCAGAAAAATTGGGCCTTGGGCACTGGTGCTGGTGCCACAACACTGCAACCCCTCACAGACACTCTAGTTAGAATGCAGGAACGAGCCCTGCTGCAAAGTATTACATCAAAAATTGTAATTACACGCCCCTGTTAAACAGGGGCTGAAAAATTGTGCCTTAGGCACTGGTGGTGGCGCCCAGAACCAAAAATGTTCTTACAAGCTATCAGCGTGATGATTGAGGAGGAAGAGGATAATTACTCAGGGATAGTCACTCAGCATCAGCATAGGCAGTCTTTGAAGGGATCTGAGATTTCAAAAAAAATTATTCGGTTACATCAGCATTAGGTGCTTGGTAGCTGGTGGTGATCCAAGATTGATTCATTTTTATGAAGGTCAGTCGATCGACCGAGTCGGTGGACAGACGCACCCTGTGATCAGTTACCACGCCTCCAGCAGCACTGAATGTGCGTTCCGAAAGAAAGCTGGATGCAGGACAGGCCAGTAGCTCAATTGCATACTGTGCAAGCTCTGGCCAGTGATCCATCCTCAAGACCCAGTAACCCAGAGGATTTTCGGTGGGAAAGGTGTCCAAGTCTGATCTTGCCCCTAGGTATTCCTGCACCATGTAAAACAGACGCTGGCGATGGTTGCTGGAACCGATCATACCTTGGGGCTGCGGACCAAAAAATTGTCTGAACGCATCGGTCAGACGGCCACCTTCTCCACCGCTCCTTCTTTGACTGACCGAAGCCTCAGCAACACGTTGTCCAGAAACAGGAGTTTGTAACCTCCCAGTCTCTGGGAACGCATTGCACAGACCTTTCTGCAAGGCCTCCCGAAGATGTTTCATCCTCTGCTCCCTCTGCGATGGCAAGATAAGGTCCGCAACCTTACCCTTGTAATGTGGATCAAGGAGGGTTGCCAGCCAGTATTGGTCCTTCTCCTTGATACCACGAATACGAGGATCCTTACGCAGGCTTTGCAGGATCAGGGAGGCCATGCAGCGTAGGTTTGCTGAGGCATTCGGTCCGGAGTCCTCTGGGTCACTAAGGACGACATGGTCCGCAGCCACCTCCTCCCAGCCACGTACAAGTCCATGTGTTTCTTGGGACTGATCCCTTAAAGACTGCTGCTGATGCTGAGTGCCAGGCTCCACCTCCATACTGACACAATCTTCCTCCTCCTCCTCCTCCTCCTCCTCCTCTTCCTGTGTGATCGGCGGGCACGCAGGAACACTGTCTGGATAAAGGGGGCCTTGAGAGCTAAGGAAGTCCTCCTCTTCCTGCCTCTGTTCTGCCGAAAGTGCCCTGTCCATTATTCCACGCAGCGTGTGCTCCAACAGGTGGACAAGGGGGACAGTGTCACTGATGCATGCACTGTCACTGCTCACCATCCTCGTGGCCTCCTCAAATGGTGACAGGACAGTGCATGCATCCCTGATCATGGCCCACTGGCGTGGGGAAAAAAAACCAAGCTCCCCTGACCCTGTCCTGGTGCCATAGTCGCACAGGTACTCATTGATGGCCCTCTGCTGCGTGTGCAGCCGCTGCAGCATGGCCAACGTTGAGTTCCACCTGGTGGGCATGTCACAGATTAGGCGGTTCTTGGGCAGGTTAAACTCCTTTTGGAGGTCCGTCAGCTGAGCACTGGCATTATATGACCGGCGGAAATGCACACAGACTTTTCTGGCCTGCCTCAGGACATCCTGTAAGCCCGGGTACCTGCCCAAGAACCGCTGCACCACCAAGTTAAGGACGTGAGCCAAACAGGGCACATGGGTCATTTGTCCCTGTCGGAGGGCAGAGAGGAGGTTGGTGCCATTGTCGCAAACCACCATTCCTGCCTTAAGTTGGCGTGGCGTCAACCACCTCTGAACCTGCCCCTGCAGAGCTGACAGAACCTCTGCCCCAGTGTGGCTCCTGTCCCCCAAGCACACCAGCTCAAGCACCGCATGGTATCTTTTGGCCTGCGTACTTGCGTAGCCCCTTGAACGACTACGGAGCACCGCTGGTTCCGAGGAAGAGGCCATGGAGGAAGAAGAAGAGGAGGGGGTGGAGGAGAGAGGTGTGTCACAATCATTAGCATTTTGGAGGCGTGGTGGCGGAACAACCTCCAACACTACTGCACCTTGTCCTGCATCCTTCCCAGCTGCCAGCAGAGTCACCCAATGCGCCGTGAAACTTAGGTAACGTCCCTGTCCATGCCTGCTGGACCATGAGTCAGCGGTAATATGCACCTTACCGCTGACCGCCCTGTCCAGCGAGGCATGGACATTGCCTTCCACATGCCGGTAGAGAGCCGGAATCGCCTTCCGTGAGAAAAAGTGGCGTTTGGGTACCTGCCACTGAGGAACCGCACATTCCACAAACTCACGGAAGGGGGCAGAGTCTACCAACTGAAAAGGCAGCAGTTGAAGTGCCAGCAATTTTGCCAAGCTAGCATTCAACCGCTGGGCATGTGGATGGCTGGGAGCAAACTTCTTTCGGCGGTGGAGCAGCTGGGGCAGGGAAATTTGCCTGGTACAATCTGACGTCGGTGTACCAAAAGCAGATTGCCCACAAGTACTTGGCTGTGACACACCTAATTCTACACCTTCATTCCTCTCAGTGCAGGTCTCAGAGAGGACTGAAGGTCTAGTGGGGTTGGAAATCTCAGCTGATGAGGAGCAAGGAGAGGTCTTCTTTGTTCTTTGGTGTGGGTCTTTTAGATGCGCTTGCCAACGAACTGCATGGCAGGTCAACATATGTCTGGTCAAGCATGTGGTACCCAAGCGGGAGATGTTTTGGCCACGTGAGATACGCTTGAGACATATGTTGCAAATAGCAGCGGTGCGATCTGATGCACTCGTCTCAAAAAAGGCTCACACCAAATAACTTTTTGAATAACGCGCAGAGACTGCAGCGCCCTGCACATGTGATGCAGTCAATGTGCTGCCCTTAGGCTGGCCCCTGGAGGGCATCCTGCCTCGTTGGTGATGTGCCGCCTCCTCCTCCTCCTTCTCTCCTATATGGCACCCATGTTGAGTCAGTGACCTCATCATCCCCTCCCTCCTCATCACGAGAGCAAATTTTCCAAGTATGAGGGCTGCTCTCCAGGACTTAGACTGGGAGGGAATGTTGGCATCGATAAACACAGAACAGAAATGGGAATTCTTCAAAAAGACTGTTTGGGACCTCACTGCAAAGTATATTCCCATGGGCAATAAGTTTAAAAGGCTAAAAAGAAAACCTATGTGGCTCACGGTCAAAGTTAGAAAAGCTATAAACAATAAGAAAAGAGCTTTTAAAAAATATAAAAATGAAGGAACACTAGTGTCATTTAAATGCTACAAAGAATTTAACAGAATATGTAAAAAGGAAATCAAGGGTGCAAAAATTCAAAATGAACGACAGATCGCAAAAAATAGTAGGACAAACCCCAAAAAATTCTTCAAATATATTAATAGTAAAAAGGTCAGGTCTGAGCATGTAGGCCCTTTACAAAATAATCTAGAGTGGGTGACTGGGGACAAGGAGAAGGCTAATTTATTAAATACTTTCTTCAGCTCTGTGTATACAAAAGAGCATGGGGAAGTTCATGTCCATAATGGGGGTGGTATTGACACAGCCCCCAATGATCCACAATGGCTCAAAAGGGATATGGTCCAGAAATATTTAGACAGAATAAAGGTGGATAAAGCACCTGGACCTGATGGCATCCACCCACGGATCCTAAAAGAATTGAGCTCTGTAATTTCAAAGCCATTGTATCTAATTTTTAGGGACTCATTAATGACGGGAATAGTACCGCTGGATTGGCGCAGGGCGAACGTGGTGCCTATATTTAAAAAGGGATCAAAGTCTTTACCAAGTAACTATAGACCTGTTAGTTTAACTTCTATAGTCGGGAAGATACTGGAGCGTTTAATAAAAGACCACATAGACGAGTTCTTGCTGGAAAAAAACATTTTAAGCAACAGACAGCATGGGTTCATGAAAGACAGAAGTTGTCAGACAAACCTGATTTCTTTTTATGAAGAGGTAAGTAAAACCTTGGACAGAGGGGTGGCTGTGGACGTGGTTTATTTGGATTTTGCAAAAGCGTTTGATACAGTTCCGCACACACGGCTCATGTGTAAGTTAAAGTCTACAGGCTTGGAAATATCAGTTTGTAAATGGATAGAAAACTGGCTAAAAGACAGAATTCAGAGAGTAGTGGTTAATGATTCTTACTCTGAATGGTCTAAGGTTATCAGTGGTGTACCCCAAGGTTCAGTGCTGGGACCCTTACTCTTTAATATCTTTATAAATGATATTGGGTCTGGGATCAAAAGTAACATTTCTGTCTTTGCAGATGACACCAAGCTATGCAGTGGAATAACGTCCTTACAGGATGTCTCCAATTTACAAGCCAACCTCAATGCACTGTCTAATTGGGCGACTATGTGGCAGATGAGGTTTAATGTTGAGAAATGTAAAGTTATGCACTTGGGGGCTAAGAATATGCATGCATCATACATGCTAGGGGGAGTACAACTGGGGGAATCTGTAGTGGAGAAGGATCTGGGGGTTTTGGTAGATCATAAGCTCAATAATAGCATGCAATGCCAAGCTGCGGTTTCCAAAGCGAGCAAAGTTCTTTCTTGTATTAAGAGAGGTATGGACTCCAGAGAGAGAGATATCATTTTGCCCCTGTTCAAATCATTAGTAAGACCTCATCTGGAATATGCAGTTCAGTTTTGGACACCAGTTCTCAAAAAGGATATCGGGGAACTGGAGAAAGTGCAGAGAAGGGCAACCAAACTGATAAGAGGCATGGAGGAGCTCAGCTATGAGGAAAGATTAGAGGAACTGAATTTGTTCACTCTTGAGAAGAGGAGAATAAGGGGGGATATGATCAACATGTTTAAATATATAAGGGGTCCATATAGTGAACTTGGTGTTGAGTTATTCACTTTACGGTCAACACAGAGGACAAGGGGGCACTCTTTACGACTGGAGGAAAAGAGATTTCATCTCCAAATACGGAAAGGTTTCTTCACAGTAAGAGCTGTGAAAATGTGGAATAGACTCCCTCCAGAGGTGGTTCTGGCCAGCTCAGTAGATTGCTTTAAGAAAGGCCTGGATACTTTCCTAAATGTACATAATATAAATGGGTACTGACATTTATAGGTAAAGTTGATCCAGGGAAAATCCGATTGCCTCTCTGGGATCAGGAAGGAATTTTTTCCCCTGCTGTAGCAAATTGGAGCATGCTCTGCTGGGGTTTTTTGCCTTCCTCTGGATCAACTGTGGGTATAGTATTGGGTATATTGGATTGTACGTTTTTTTTTTGTTTTTTTTTTAATGGTTGGACTGGATGGACTTGTGTCTTTTTTCAACCTGACTAACTATGTAACTATGTAACTATGTATCACTGGAGCAAACCTGGCAGTATGCTGCAGCAGGGGGAGCATGACTGCCAGATTGCTGTCCTTCTTGGGCACCCCCTCTGTCCGTGCTCATGTTACTGCCTTCATCGAGCTCAGTATCATCATCAGAGCCTTCCAAACGCTGGGCATCCTCCTGGAGCATGTACCCAACACTGTGGTCAAACAGTTCGAGGGACTCCTCAGGAGGACATGGTGGAGCTAGGGAAGGAGTCACTGATGACATTGAGCTGAGGGAAGAGGCCGCTGCTTTGCCAGACAAAGCACCCTGGGCATGGGTGAGAGAGGATGAGGAGGATGAGGATGGCTTGGTCATCCACTCGACCAAGTCTTCCGCATGTTGCGGCTCAACACGGCCAGCTGCCGAAAAAAAGGCCAAGCGTGTCCCATGGCCACGTGCTGATGAGGATGCACCATCTCCACGACCAGCACTAGACACAGAGCCTGCTTGCCCTCTCTTATTGGCTTGTGACTGTCTGCCTCTCCTTCTTGGCCTTCCAGACATACTAATGGCCTGTAGCTGCACTAAGCTGGGATATATATATATATATATATATATATATATATATATATATATATATACTGCAGCTAGCAAAATCAACTGCCTGCCTGTAGTATGAGAACACCACCAACCCTCTACAGGTAGCTTTAGCTGAACACTGTGAGGTGGACGCACCCCACTAACTTGTAGGTTTAGCTGAACACTGTGAGCAGGACGCACCCCACTAACTTGTAGGTTTAGCTGAACACTGTGAGCAGGACGCACCCCACTAACTTGTAGGTTTAGCAGAACACTGTGAGCAGGACGCACTGCACTAACTGTAAATAGTCTAGCTGCCTGACCGTGGTACTAATAGGATCAAAAGAACACCAGTAATTTTCTTTAGGTAGCTGTAAATACTTTAACAAGACAAGCCTGCCTGTCAGTAGGAAGATAACAGGAACGGATCTAGCTGAACACTGTGAGCAGGACGCACTGCACTAAATGTAAATAGTCTAGCTGCCTGACCGTGGTACTAATAGGATCAAAAGAACACCAGTAATTTTCTTCAGGTAGCTTTATATACTGTAACAAGACAAGCCTGCCTGTCAGTAGGAAGATAACAGGAACGGATCTAGCTGAACACTGTGAGCAGGACGCACTGTACTAAATGTAAATAGTCTAGCTGCCTGACCGTGGTACCAATAGGATCAAAAGAACACCAGTAATTTTCTTCAGGTAGCTTTATATACTGTAACAAGACAAGCCTGCCTGTCAGTAGGAAGATAACAGGAACGGATCTAGCTGAACACTGTGAGCAGGACGCACTGCACTAAATGTAAATAGTCTAGCTGCCTGACCGTGGTACTAATAGGATCAAAAGAACACCAGTAATTTTCTTCAGGTAGCTTTATATACTGTAACAAGACAAGCCTGCCTGTCAGTAGGAAGATAACTGGAACGGATCTAGCTGAACACTGTGAGCAGGACGCACTGCACTAAATGTAAATAGTCTAGAAGATAACAGGAACGGATCTAGCTGAACACTGTGAGCAGGACGCACTTTACTAAATGTAAATAGTCTAGCTGCCTGACCGTGGTACTAATAGGATCAAAAGAACACCAGTAATTTTCTTTAGGTAGCTGTTAATACTTTAACAAGACAAGCCTGCCTGTCAGTAGGAAGATAACAGGAACGGATCTAGCTGAACACTGTGAGCAGGACGCACTTTACTAAATGTAAATAGTCTAGCTGCCTGACCGTGGTACTAATAGGATCAAAAGAACACCAGTAATTTTCTTTAGGTAGCTGTTAATACTGTAACAAGACAAGCCTGCCTGTCAGTAGGAAGATAACAGGAACGGATCTAGCTGAACACTGTGAGCAGGACGCACTGCACTAAATGTAAATAGTCTAGAAGATAACAGGAACGGATCTAGCTGAACACTGTGAGCAGGACGCACTGCACTAAATGTAAATAGTCTAGAATTTAACAGGAACGGATCTAGCTGAACACTGTGAGCAGGACGCACTGCACTAAATGTAAATAGTCTAGAAGATAACAGGAACGGATCTAGCTGAACACTGTGAGCAGGACGCACTGCACTAAATGTAAATAGTCTAGAAGATAACAGGAACGGATCTAGCTGAACACTGTGAGCAGGACGCACTGCACTAAATGTAAATAGTCTAGAAGATAACAGGAACGGATCTAGCTAAACTGAATACAGTGTATATATATATATATATATGCAACACCTGGGATGCATATATATACACAATACACTGTAAGTGCAGCTAACTGACTGACTGTTCTGCCTAATCTATCTAACTCAAATCAAATGACACTGTCTCTCTGTCTATCTCTTTCAACGCCGGAACACACACTACACAGGGCCGCCGTGCAGGCGGCCTTATATAGTGTGGGCGTGTACTAAATCCCCTGAGCCATAATTGGCCAAAGCCTCCTTGGCTTTGGCCAATTACGGCTCTCTGTTCAGGCGGCGCTGTGATTGGCCAAGCATACGGGTCATAGTGCATGCTTGGCCAATCATCAGCAAGCAATGCACTGTGATGCCGCAGTGAATTATGGGCCGTGACGCGCCACACGAATTTGGCGCGAACGGCCCATATCGTTCGCAATTCAGCGAACGACCGAACAGCCGATGTTCGAGTCGAACATGGGTTCGACTCGAACACGAAGCTCATCCCTAGTGAACAAGGCCTTAGTCACCCAAAGTGGCAAACATTTATTGAATGGTTTTGTTTTGTCTTGTGGTTTTGATGCCTGTACATCATGGAAACAGACTACACATGTGTCATGTGCCTGGTAAGGACTGAACTGATGAGAGACCTCTCCCTAAAGCCCATACACACTATTCGATCTTCTACAGATTTTTGTCTTCAGATTTACCAAAACCATATGGTGCAAGGGCCTGCTTAATTGAAACTCTTAAGGTTTGACCTCATATTATATGATTTTGGTAAATCTGAAGACAAAAATCTGCAGAAAATCTAATAGTGTGTATGGGGCTTTACACCTCCTGTCTTGTTTGTCCCCAAGTATAATAATAGGGTAGGACAGGACAAGGAGTGACAGGGTTATCTGTGGTAAGTCCAGGCCGGCAGAGGAATTGGATCTTGCGGTAAAGTAGAAGGAACTCGTGCCGGATGTCATCATAGGGCATGCAGAAGCAGAAGGCAGGAACATGGTCGGACAGGCAGAAGTTGGTAACAATTGGGCAGCAGAGGTACACCTTTAGATATAAGAGAATGTGCCAAAGCAACAAGCAGGATGTGGAGTCAAGAAACAAATCAGAGATTAATTACTGGAGGGATCAGGATAACACTTATGCTGCGTACACACGATCGGACATTCCGACAACAAAATCCTGGATTTATTTCCGACGGATGTTGGCTCAAACTTGTCTTGCATACACACGGGCGCACAAATGTTGTCGGAAATTCCAATCGTCAAGAACGCGGTGACGTACAAAGCATACATACTATAAAGAGGAAGTTCAATAGCCAGTGCGCCACCCTTTGGGCTCCTTCTGCTAATCTCGTGTTAGTAGAAGTTTGGTGAGAGACAATTTGTGCTTTTCAGCCTCGTGCTTTTCAAATCGTTACTGCTCTTTAGTTTGTGCTTGTGGGTTTGTATCTGTTCTTCAATTCGCATCTGGTTTTCAGTGCGTATTTTTATATAATGTATTTGATTTTCAGTGCGTTCTTGTCCGATCGATTCTGATTTTCAGCTCGCTCTTCTCAGGCCTTTCTGATTTTCAGTGCATTCTGTTAGTTCGTTCTGACCAGCCGACCGTTTTGAAGCCATGTTGCAGGTACGTACTCATCGTACAGTTTGTGCTATGCAGAGGCCTGGTGTTGGGGTTCTTACTTTGACCCAAGCCCAATCCATGAACAGGGCGGGAAGGAGTTCATGGACAAAGAATTGGTTGCTCCAGCTTGACCAATTCTCTCATATGCCTTTGTTGCGTGAGATCCGTGAGAATAATCCTGATGATTTTAGGAATAATCGCCAGATGACGGACCCCATTTTTCACTGTTTGTTGGCTTTGCTGTCACCTTATATTACGAAGCAGGACACCTGAATGCGGCAAGCCATCACTCCTGAACAGAGGCTAGTCGCCACGTTTGTGTACTTGGCGACAGGGAGAAGTCTGCAGGACATCAAGTTTTCGACAGGCATCTCCCCCCAGGCTCTGGGGATCATTATTCCAGAGACCTGTTCTGCCATTATACAGGTCCTGCATAAGGACTATATTAAGGTAAGATGTCTCCTTTAACATTACATTATATGTTTTTAATGTTTGCTAATGTATTGTATTTATTTCATCATTCCCTAATTACCATGATTGTAATATGCTGCGAATGCCCCCTTTGTCCTCATTCATGCTGGAAGTTTTTAAAGTTCCTTTTTTGTCCTTCATGCATATTTGCCTTTACTAACCTCCCCAGCATGCTATCCTGGACCCATACACACCTAGCCTAGTCACTTAACAATGTATTTTGTTAGCTGCATATTAGTGCTTTACCCTAAACACCCCCTAAAATGTGCCCAAATGTTATTTGTGTCCTTAAATTCATGCAGAGTGCTAGAGGCTTTTTTTGGCTCCCAAAACCATTTGGAACCTTCCCTCTCCCCAACCACTAAGTCATCCGATACCAATCCTCTATCTGCTGAATTTGCCAAACCCATACACACTATACCTACCTCTTTTGTGGTCATATTTCTGGATGAATTCACCAAAGCATGTAGTGAAAGGGCCTGCCTGAATACTTTCAAATGGCACTGTTTAAAGTCTTGTTCTCCTATTATCTTGATAGGTAATTGCAAATGACAGAGCGATCACATGTAAACAAACCGGCGTCATGTTATGATGCCGGTTCCTCTCTCCCCTCTGTGTACCGATCCGTACAGTGTGAGAGGAAAGGGGGAGAGATCGGTGGCAGCAGCGCTGTGGGCTGGATCTGTAGTGCCCACAGCGCTGCTCTGTGACAATTGCAGTCACATCTAGCCATCCATCCATCCATGCTCAGCCATCCCTCCATGCTCAGCCGTACCCTAATACCCTGCAATACCCTGCAATACCCTGCAATACTCTGCAATACCCTGCCATACTCTGCAATACCCTACCATACTCTGCAATACCCTGCCATACCCTGCCATACCCTGCAATACCCTGCCATACCCTGGAATACCCTGCAATACCCAGCCATACTCTGCAATACCCAGCCATACTCTGCAATACTCGGTGATACCCATCCATACTCTGCCATACCCAGCCATACCCAGTCATACCCAGTAACCAGTAAAAAATTTTAAATTTTTTTAAAGCGTTGCCTATGGGGATTTTTAAGTAGCGAAGTTTGGTGCGATTCCACGAGCGTGTGCAATTTTGAAGGGTGACATGTTATGTATCTATTTACTCGGCGTAACTTCATCTTTCACATCATGCATAAACATTGGGCTAACTTTACTGTTTTGTTTTCTTTTAAAGCACAAAACTGTTTTTTTTGTCAAAAAAAGTGTTCAAAAAATTGCTGCGCAAATACCGTGCGAGATAAAAAGTTGCAACGATCGCCACTGTATTCTCTAGGGCATGTATAATGTTTTGGGGTTCTATGAAATTTTCTAGCAAATAAATGATGATTTTTACATGTAGGAGAGAAATGTCAGAATCGGCCTGGGTGCTCCAGAACTCCTGAAGGTGCTCCCTGCATGTTGGGCCTCTGTATGTGGCCACACTGTGTAAAAGTCTCACACATGTGGTATCGCCATACTCGGGAATAATAGCAGATTGTGTTTTGGGGTGTAATTTGTGGTATGCATATGCTGTGTGTGAGAAATATCTGCTAATATGACAAATTTGTGAAAAAAAAGAAAAAGAAAAAAAATCTTGATTTTGCAAAGAATTGTGGGAAAAAATGACAACTTCAAAAAACTCACCATGCATCTTTCTAAATACCTTGGAATGTCTTATTTCCAAAAAGGGGTCATTTGGGAGGTATTTGTACTTTTCTGGCATGTTAGGGTCTCAAGAAATTAGACCGTCAGTACTTCAGGTGTGATCAATTTTCAGAGATTGGCACCATAGCTTTTGGACTCTATAACTTTCACAAAGACCAAATAATATAAACCAATTTGTACTTATTTTTACCAAAGATATGTAGCAGTATAAATTTTGCCAAAAATTTATGAAGAAAAATTACTAATTTGCTATATTTTATAACAGAAACAAAGAAAAATTCATTTTTTTACAGAATTTTCAGTCTTTTTTCTTTTATAGCTCAAAAAATAAAAAACCCAATGGTGATTAAATACCACCAAAAGAAAGGTCTATTTGTTTTAAAAAAAAAGGACAAAAATTTCATATGGGTACAGTGTTGTATGACTGAGTGATTGTCATTCAAAATGTGAGAACACCGAAAGCTGAAAATTGGTCTGGTTAGGAAGGGGTTTAAGTGCCCAGTTGTCAAGTGCAGGGCTGGACTTACCTTTGGGCTTGACTGGGCTCAAGCCCATGGGCCCCGTGGGCCCCAGCCGAGTGTACTTGGCTATACTTGGCTAGTTCCGCTCACAGTCACGCCTAGTCCCGCCCTATGATGGACATAACACAGGGACTGGGCGTGACTGTGAGCGGAGCTATCCGAGTACACTCGGCTATGTATGTATATCAGCGGTGCTCGGCTCCACTCACAGTCACACCCAGTTCCAACATTGGACCTGTGTTATGTCCATCATAGGGCGGGACTGGGCGGGACTGTGAGAGGAGCCGAGAAAAGCCGTCAGGAGCAGAGATACACAGGATCGGCTCTGTGTATCTCGGAGGCGCCATATTTAAACTGCAGGGACACTGACAAGTCACTGCAGTTTAACTGCAGCCTGGGCAAGGCTGCAAATGACATGGACAAGGCTGCAGATGGACACTGATAAGGCTGCAAATGGAGGCTGCAAGGCTGCAAATGACAGTGACAAGGTTGCAAGGCTGCAAATGACACTGACAAGGCTGCAAGGCTGCAAATGACACTGACAAGGCTGCAAGGCTGCAAATTACCCTGATTATTATTATTATTATACAGGATTTATATAGCGCCAACAGTTTGAGCAGCGCTTTACAATATAAAAGGGAGACAATACAGTTATAATACAATAAGATACAGGAGGATTAAGAGGGCTCTGCCCAGAAGAGCTTACAATCTAATAGGGTGGGGCAGGTGGTACAAAAGGTTGTAACTGTGGGGAATGAGCTGATGGAAGTGGTAAAAGAGATTTAGAGAGGTTAGAGACGTTATAGGCTTTCCTGAAGAGATGAGTTTTCAGGGATCGCCTGAAGGTAGCAAGAGTAAGGGATAGCCGGACAGGTGGAGGTAGCAAGTTCCAGAGGATGGGAGAGGCTCTGGAGAAATCCTGGAGATGAGCATGGGAGGAGGAGACGAGAGAGCTTGAGAGTAGAAGGTCTTGAGAAGAGCGGAGAGGATGATTTGGGTGATATTTGGAGACAAGATTGGTGATGTAGCTCGAGGCAGAGTTGTGAATGGCTTTGTATGTTGTGGTTAGTATTTTGAATTTAATTCGCTGGGTGATTGGGAGCCAGTGTAGGGATTGGAGAAGAGGGTTGGCAGACACTGAGCGGTTGGTAAGGTGGATAAGTCTGGCAGCAGCCTTCATGATAGACTGAAGAGGGAAGGAGCCTATGGAGAGGCAGGCCAATGAGAAGGGAGTTGCAATAGTCAAGGCAAGAGATAACAGGGGAGTGAATGAGGAGCTTGTTGGTTTCATTTGTTAAAAAGGGGCGAATTTTAGAGATGTTACGGAGGTGAATTCTACAAACTTTTGACAACGATTGGATTTGAGGCTGAAATGACAAGTCATAGTCTAGGATTACACCGAGTACCCTGGCGGGAGGGGAGGGACTGATAATTGCATTGTTGATTTTGATGGAAAAGTCGTGGAGGGGGGCACAGGCCGGGGGGAATATTAATACCTCAGGTTAATAGCACTGATAAGGCTGCAAATGACACTGACAAGGCTGCAAATGACACTGGACAAGCATGCAGATGGACGCTGTGCAAGGCTGCATTGATGTATGTTATACTGATGTTGGTCAAGAATGTTTGTGTCTAATCTGCTTGCAATGTTATGTGCAAAAAGTTTTTTTCCTTAAATAGTTTTTTTCCTTAAAATTCCTTAAACTCTTATCTTGAGGTTTGCTGATTGGTTATTGGCAGTGACGTAGTGCCTCATTTACTGCCATTGAGAAAACCTGTCTGCATTAGACAGTGATGTAATGGCGGACAAATGGTATCAGAGTGGCGCGCTTAAAAGAAAACTAAATGTTTAAAGTAATGTATAGAAGGTAGGGCCCAAAAGTGAATCAAGCCCACCACCCTAAGTCTTGCCCTGGTCAAGTGGTTAAATAATCCAAACAAATGTTATACTGATGTTGGCCAAGAATGTTTGTGTCTAATCTGCTTGCAATGTTATGTGCAAAAGTACAAATTTTTTTTTTTCTTTTTTGTTTCACTCCACAGTTCCCTTCAATGCCACAGGAATGGCAGACTGTGGCTTCCCAATTTGCCCAGCAGTGAGACTTTCCCAAGTGCGGAGGGGCAATAGATGGGAAATACGTCCACATAGTCCCACCCCCCAACTCAATGTCATGTGCCCTGTACACACGATCGGACATTGATTGGACATTCCGAAAACAAAATCCATGGATCTTTTCCGACGGATGTTGGCTCAAACTTGTCTTGCATACACACGGTTGCACAAAGTTGTCAGAAAATCCGATCATTCTGAACGCGGTGGCGTAAAACACGTATGTCGGGACTATAAACGGGGCAGTAGCCAATAGCTTTCGTCTCTTAATTTATTCTGAGCATGCGTGGCACTTTGTGCAACGGATTTGTGTACACACGATCGGAATTTAAACGATCGGATTTTGTTGTCGGAAAATTTTATATTCTGCTCTCAAACTTTGTGTGTCGAAAATTCCGACGGAAAAAGTCCCACACACGATCGGAATTTCCGACAACACAATCCAATTTCACTTTTTCCGTCTGAAAATCCGACCGTGTGTACAGGGCATTACTATTACAACTATAAGGGGTTTAATAGTATTGTGATGTTGGTGGTGGTGTCGGCAACATATGAGTTTCTCTATGTGGACGTGGGGAAGAATGGCTGGATGTCGGATGGTGAAGTCATCGCCCAGACCGAGTTCTACGGACGGCTCCAGATTGGTGTCTTGGGATTGCCACCTCCGGAAGATAATGTGGCTGGTCTGCCGTTCGTCTTTGTCACTGATGAAGTGTTTGGGATGGGTGATCACCTGATGTGGCCATTCCTGATCAGGACCCTCACCCCGGACCAGTAGGTTTTTAACTACCGGCTGGCCAGAGCCAGAAGAGTGGTGTAGAATGCTTTTGGGATAATGTCCAGCTGGTTCCGCCTATTCCTTATGCCAATCAACATGGTGGAATATAAACGGAACCATATAATCCTTGCATGTTGCACTCTCCACAACTTTTTAGGGAGAAATTTGATGAACTATGTGGCCTCAGTTGGACCTGAGGCTGGATTTCAAGACCAAACCCTGATGGCGCTTGAAGCTGGCCGTCCTGGCTTGCCCCCCCAAAGCGCCCGTGAGGTCCGTCTAAAATATATGTAGTACTTTGTAGGTAGGGGGGCCATTGATATGCCAGAAAATGTTTAAAAAACATTTTTTAAATAAATTTGTATTGTAAACTGAAAAATATTTCCTTTGATTTACTGCTTGTGTTTCTTTTAGCTGTCTCCTAGGTTATCCAATGGGTTTTTCTTTTTGGCCATTTTCTTCAATAGTGCAAACGTAATTTCTTTGATACATGAGGTGACAATCTCTTCTTCAGCTAACTATTATGTTGTGGGTATGCTACACACACACCTTGTTTTTGTTGTTAATGTATGTAATGCATTACTGATAAAAATATTCATCATTTTCAGCACGATTAATTAATTTTTTGGAGTGATGAAAATGGCCTGATTATAAAGCAAATTATAAAGCACTGTGGGTGTTATTTACTAAAGGAAACTCCACTTTGCACTACAAGTGCACTGCAAAAGTGCACTTGAAACTGCATTGAAAGTGCACTTGTAGTGCAAAGTGGATTTGCCTTTAGTAGATAACTCCCATTGCCACTGTAAACACCAACTTACTCAAAAAACTGCTATTGAGCATTGAAAGAAGAAGCCACACATTGTTGAGTAGAATTTTTTTTACTCTGTGCACATTCACATGTGCGTTTAGAAAAGGGTTTTTGAACAAACCAACATATTTTTACAATAATTTTTTTTTAGACATTAGAAATATAGTTTTTTGTGGTAAACAGGCATGTTTTTAAAAACATAAAACAATACACAACTCAGGAACTTACAACGTTCAACTTTGATAAATTGAAGGCAATATCAGACATTAGTATGTCCAAACTGTGTTGATATTGCCTTCATCAGATGGAGTGATGTCACCCCTGTGAAAGCCAAATTTTGAAGATGCACACAAATTGGGAGTCAAAATGGGGATTTCCCTCCTGATTCCCAAGCCTAAGGTCAACATGTGCTAACTCCCATCATGGGGGATCAATGGACGTGTTTCGGGGGTACAACCCCTTCCTCTCAGCTACTTGAGTTTTGAGGAAGAGGTTGCACCCACAAAATGCATACATTGATATCCTGTAATGGCAGATAGCACATGTTGACACACTGTGTGCATCTTCAAAATTTGGCTTTCAAAATTTTTTAGAAAATTTAGAAAAATAAAAACAATTTGTAAAATGTTGGTGTGTTTTAGATTCTGCCTAAAACATCAATGATGTTGTTGAGTCTTTTTTCCACATCACTGATGTCTTCCTTGATCTTCTGTAAATCCCTATTGCACACCATGATCTCCCCGATGATGAGGATCTGTGCACTTGCACTTCTAAAATGTGCTTCTTCTTCCACAACATCGACATCACCTAAAATAAAAAAAACATACCATGTATTATAAATATGCAGGTATCCATCTATTACCTGAAGCTGTGGTCTCAGACACTCACCTGTTGTGGTCACTATTTCACCCACTTCATAAACCTCTCAATCCTCCACATCCTCAGGTTGTGGTGTGGGGATTTCCCCTTCTTTAGGAGGTGGGGGGTCCCTGGTGTCCTCAGATGTCCTGAGTCTTTTCTCCCCTATGAATAAAAAAAAGGTATAATTAGCACACAGATATTTGAGGGCAGAAATAGGAATATGAAACATTGCTTGGAAGTGTCATACAATTGTCTATTTTGGCAGAGTTCCAAGCTGAAAACATGATTTTTTCCCTTTCTGAAAGCTGGAATACTTACCTTTTTTGGTAAAGTTTCACACATGTAGACACCCCTAGTATCCACTAGAGCACCTGTGTGGAACACCCTAAAAAGTTTGTTCTGGTGTCCCACACTAGTGCTCCTGCATCCAGATGTGTAAACAGCTGCTGAGCGTCCTCTCCTTAAACTGAATCAAGTTTACATTTCATTCTAGTTACAAACCCATCTAGACAACAATGTATTAAACTTCTTTGAGTACAAATAAGCATGACCAAATGTAATTAACCTGCATCTGCCAAAAACATTGTATTAGTGGGCGGACGAACAATGTTTACTACGAACAATTACTGTGCCCACGAACCTGAAAGTTGCCATTTTAAACTGTACAACAGTAAAGAAAAGAAAATGGAGCAGCACAAAAGTAATAATAATTATAGGAACACAAGACAACTACTTACTTTTTAGAAGCATTTTCCTGATCCTTCTCTACTGATCATGCTCCCTCAATTTCAGGTCTGACCAGCATTTCCTCAATTGATCCTTGGATCATCGTACCCCAAAATTCCTGTGCAAACTTTTCACAACTTTAGTCATGATCTTGGCCTTTCTCACATTTGGGTTTGGTAAGGTCCATGCTTTCCATCATATTCGGCCCTTTTCAAGATGTCCACCATCTCCACCATCTCTACAAAGGACATATTTGAGGCCTTAAATCTCCTCCGGGATCAGGACGTTCGTGGCTCCGGCCTTTCGTCGTTGCTGCTGCTGTCTGCATGCACTTGTTCTTTCTCCGCCATGTGCTCTCCCACTGCGCCGAAAAAGAAGGGGCGAGGAAAATGCTAGAAAGAAGGTCAGCGGTGGGCGGAGTTTAACGCATGCGCAGTGTATAAAAAGCGGAACACGCGTGCTTCGTAAGTACAATCTGTGAGCAGAGGAAGAAGTATCGGAAGCGCCAATCGTTCTAACGAAGGTCAAATTTTAACTTGGGGCATCATTGGCCTATACTGCTTAGAGATTGAGGCCTATATTGGGACAATATTAGGAGAGTTTAGCCTGACATTAGGGTTTGTGTTGTATCTTGCAGATAAAATAGATCGATTCGGGGGGCGTGGCTTGGCGCCGGACTTTAATGGACGCCTAATCCCTGAGCTCCGGTCCTCAGAGGGTTTCACAGCAGCCTCAAAGAGCCATCCGTTAGCCAAAACATGGGGAAATCTAAGGGGAACCCGTCCCCATCCCGTTCCCGATCCCCGCGGAGACCCGACTCACAGGCAGGCCGCAGCATTCCGGAGATCTTCCGGACGCAGGCACGCGAGGCCCCGGCTTCATCTCAGGCCTACTCGGCCACAGCGCGCTCCTCCAGCCTCAGCCCCTCTGGCAGGCACAGGACTCAATCGCCCGCTCGGCATGGGGTCACAGCACACCCCCTAAACATGGGGGACCTGAGAATAGTGGCAGAGGATATCAAAGCCACCTTCGCATCGGTCATCTCAGACCTGAGGAGAGACATCCACTCCATGACGGTCCGCATGGACACCGTAGAAGAAGCAACAGCTCAAAATGAGAACTCCATCCACAGGCTTCAGGCATCATCCCAGGCACATTCCGTCCAACTCAGAGACCTGCACAGATACATGGAAGACCTGGACAATCGCGGCAGACGACACAACTTACGGGTAAGAGGCATGCCAGAATCGATCGATCACACACAACTTACCCAGGCAACCGTAGCTGTCTTCAACGATCTCCTAGGCAGACCCCCCGAGACCCCTATTGATTGTGAACGCTTACACAGGGCTCTCAGGCCACGGGGTAGAGACACTGACCCTCCCAGAGATGTGATATGCTGCCTAGTTAACTTTAAGCTGAAAGAAGAAATCCTTCGTAGGGCCAGAGACCGTCGCAATCTTTCATGCCAAGGCTCAGAAATAAAAATCTTTCAAGATTTATCACCTATCACCCTACAAAATAGAAGAGACTTACGCCCTCTCCTTGATATACTACGCACGAACGGAATTCAATACCGCTGGAAATTCCCTTTCTGCCTTTCAGCGTCAACACAAGGGCGAACGGCTAACCTGAGAGTGCCTGAAGATCTCACCTCATTCTGTGAGACTCTGAACATACCTTGCATTGAACTGCCCGACTGGTACCGCTCTCTCAGACCTCCACAACTCAGAAGGTCCAGCTCCATGGATGCCATCCCTGTGCGTGATGAGTTCCACATAAGAAGACGCAGAGCCAACTCTCCCAGGGCCAACACTTCCACAGGACCCAGGAACCCAACAGACAACAGCCCCACAGCTTCTCCTGCCCACAGAAGACCTCGCCACGGCGGTGCCGACTAATGGGGTGACCCACCCCTATCTTCGATTGATCGCCTGAACTCATTCCACCCCCTACACCACGAAGGCCTTCGCAAGACAGACGTCACTCCACAGTATAACCATCCGATTTCCCACAATTGATCCCCCTACAACCCAGAAGCAAGACAGCTGGACTCAAAGAACCACCACAATCCCTCACCTCCCCCGCATCTAGCCCAAAATGGACGCTTTTTGTTCAGCCCCACAGACTGGCCCTACCTGTGAAAACATCCCCCACCCCTCTACCCCCTTCCTTAGTACCAGTATGCTCACCTAGCTAATTTAACACAGTCTTCAAGCAATGGAACATTGGACACGCAAGTATAACAGGAACCTGCACGAAGTTAACTTTTGTTTGTGACAGTTATATAACCCCCCAAATTACAATAGCTCCTTTCCTTATTCGATCTCCACCTCGCCAATATGTCACCCCCATAACCCATCCCCCAAATGGGTCGCCTTGAACCTCCCCAGGCGAGCACCATTCCCTAAGGTGACAGACATATGTCACATTCCCAGGCTAGATCCCCCCCCCCCTATCTTAACTGACACCCTTGCTGAAAAATGAACCGATGCTGACACTTGCTTGATGATGATGTTGTCTGTCAGTAATGTTGATTCATCCCTAGAGGGGCGGTTCCACACAGAACCTCATCAACACCATTAATTCCGCCCAAGCTCCACATACCCTACCCTTACTCTTATACCCCCAACATTAAGAGCTGACTCTCATATGCTCGGGTACCCCCCCCCCCCACCCACCTATCCAAGAGATCACCCAAATGATTAACGGGTATCTAAACCTAGGCATCCCCTAAGATGATGATTAAGACATAACCGGCATTCCCCAATGCCCATAATAACAACACTACTCTGTGTGGAGCCGCTCATCTGGTTGATATATGGCCGGAAAGAGTTATTAAGTTATCTTCAGCTAAGTTGAAACCCATAGGAAGCTAATGTTCCAGCTAGGAGATACTAGTTTCATTACTGTTATTGTCTTTATCTGAATGTTCGTAACACAATGTCCTAAGGTTTATGGTGAATCTTGACAGACACCTCACCAAATGTATGGCTGACCCAGCATAGGGCAAGCCTAAGGCCAGGGCACGTAACTTGTTATGATTTCTCATTCTACTTTTTTTTACCTGTTTTAATACTCTCGTTTCGTTATTAATAGTTCAACGCAACATGACATGTTTGTCTTTTGGCAACCAAGCAAAAGAACCCGAGGGGGACCTCCGGCATGTGTGAAAGACCCCACACTCCGCCTGGTCATGGGTCTCGATACTTCCACATCCTGATGTAAAGACACATGAGTAAACCAGGCCAGACCACCTTTATGGTGAAATCTCAGACTATCTGTTCTTATACAGTGTGGGACTCGATCACACAGGCTGGAGGCCTACCCGGAGAGTAAGGCAAGCATAAACAACGCTAGAATTGTTTACTAAATATATAGTCTGGTTAATGTTATAAGATTGATGGTACAGATGACCCCTTACTTGTCTCTCGAATTATCTAAACGACTCACAACTAGACGTCCGCTCCAATCTCCCCGCAATAGCTAGGGCCGACTTCCCCTACTCAGGCGGATTCATTCACCTGCCCTAAAAGACCTCACACGATACTTTATCTTAGGCAATGACGCTAATTTAAATCTAAGACCCCCCCTCATCTCATTTGATCCATAATCCCCAAGACTAATACTGTAACCTACAGGCTCACTCCTCTATCTTAACCTCCCACACCCCTCTGAGGACCAGAGGACTACACTCTATCTCTAACCCGTCACCACCGGCTCCCTCCACCTCCCCACACAACGGGAACCTATTTTCCCCGTTGACTTACACCGGATAACACATTATCCCATAAGAAGGGTCTCTGAACCCTTCTTTACCTCCGGTACACCCAGATCTCACATATCCTTCTTGATCTTTTTCTAACCTTTCTCCTTCCTCTCCCCCCCCCCCCCATTTTCACTTCCCGCACACCCCTTGACTGCCTCCCCGGTCTCCGTCTCCTCCACTTCGCCTCCGCGACTCCTCCTGATCCATCTATACTCCCACGATCCACCCCTAACATACCCGAAGAGGTAGACTGACTAAACCGACATTAGAGCACATCCTTTTAAAGCATGTCGCACACACCACCTACCACCAAACACGACACACTAAAAGTGACATCCCTAAATGTAAAAGGGCTCAACATACCAGAAAAACGCAGCCAAGTTCTGTCTATGATGCACAAACTAAAATCCGACATAGTTTTCCTCCAGGAAACCCATTTTCGTGCAGACAAGGTTCCTAAGCTTACAAACCACTGGTTCCCTCACTCCTACCATTCTACCAACCCACAAGCAAAGACCAAGGGAGTTTCAATCCTGATCTCCAAAAACTTAACATGGGAACTCAATGACTCACTTATTGACAAGGAAGGCAGATATATCGTTTTAAAAGGCAAGATACAGGGCCGTCCTGTAACTCTAGCTAATATTTACAGCCCCAACTCTGCACAATCCAGCTTCTTTAGACAGATCTCCCAACTTTTATCAGGCTTCTCTGCCGGTCTAACAATACTCGGAGGAGACTTTAATGTAGCCCTATACCCAATCCTAGATACCTCTTCAGGATCCACATCACTGCCATACCGAACTCTGCGCCAAATCAAACTGCAACTGAACGACCTGCTCTTACATGACACATGGCGCACTCTCCACCCCAATGTCAAGGACTATACATTCTTCTCCGCCCCTCACGACAGATATTCCAGAATTGACTATCTTTTCCTCTCCCAACCAGACCTTCCATTCCTTTCCCATGCGACAATTGAACCAATGGTCCTATCTGATCACCACCCCATCACGATGACACTGACCTTCCCTGAACATCAGAATGTTTCAAAAATCTGGCGCTTAGACTCTACACTCTTGACCTCAGAAGGAGATATCACAGACATTAGACAAACCATACACAACTTCTTTATCGAAAATGACAATGAAGACACATCTCCACTAACACAGTGGGAGGCCCATAAATGCGTCTTAAGGGGCAAGCTTATTGCCCTCAAAACGTCGCGGAAAAAAGCCCACCAAGCCAGTATCCTAAACCTGATCCAGAAGATTAAAACCCTAGAACTAGCTCACAAACAGACTCAGGCCCAACAAACATATCGAGAACTTACACAAACGAGAGAACTTCTACTCACAGAACTGTCACAAAAAACAAAACGTAAATTCATCCTACAACAGAAATTGTTCTATGAATTTGGAAATAAAAGCGGAAAGTATCTGGCCCGAGCCATTCAGAAAAACAAAGCACGTTCCAATATCCACACGATCAACGACGCCCAAGGTAGAGCGAAAGTCACAGCCCCAGACATAGCCTCCCAATTCGAAGCGTACTACTCCGCACTGTACAATCTCGGCACAACTACCGACGGTGCATCCAATAACAAAGATAGACGATCCCTCATTAAAAGCTTTCTAAAGGAACATTGCCCTAAACCGATTGACAGAGAAGATGCTCGCCAATTAGAACTCCCCATTTCAGAAGCTGAACTCAAAAAT
This sequence comes from Aquarana catesbeiana, assembly GCF_042186555.1. NCBI lineage: Eukaryota > Metazoa > Chordata > Amphibia > Anura > Ranidae > Aquarana > Aquarana catesbeiana. The sequence continues at coordinate 39,461,058 of NC_133329.1, read as the reverse complement.
GCAATCAAACAGCTAAAAGCCGGAAAGAGTCCGGGCCCAGACGGCTTCACAGCCGTATACTTTAAGACCTTCATAGAGACACTCACAGGCCCCTTTCTCAAAGCCTTCAACTCCCTGTCCTCCTCCACGCTCCCCTTCCATAGACTCCTTGAAGCCCACATTACAGTTATACCAAAGGAGGGAAAAGACACGACCCTAGTAAGTAATTATAGGCCGATCTCCCTATTAAATGTCGACATAAAATTGTATGCAAAAATCCTAGCCAACCGCCTGCTTCCCCTGTTGCCATCACTGATAGATGGAGACCAAGTCGGTTTTATTCCGGGTCGAGAGGCAAGGGATAACACTATTAAAGCCATAAATCTCCATCACTGGATGACAACTAATAAACATAAAGGTTTCTTTCTATCATTGGATGCGGAGAAGGCGTTTGACAGACTGGCATGGGACTACATGGGGGCAGTGCTACGACACTTAGGCCTCCATAATCGCATGTTTAACTCAATCATGTCGCTATACACGACACCCACGGCCAGAGTTAGGATTAACGGACATCTGTCAAGCGCCTTCTCCATAACCAACGGAACGAGGCAAGGATGCCCACTTTCCCCTATCCTCTTTGTGTTGACCCTTGAACCTCTCCTGAACTGCCTCAGGAGAAATGAGGATATTAAAGGCATACCCATAGCAGGCCGCACTTACAAGTTAGCAGCCTTCGCCGACGATATCCTGCTTTCCCTTAGCGAGCCCCACATTTCTATTCCAAACTTATTAAAAGATTTCCACCTCTTCCAACGCATCTCTAATTTTAAAATAAACTTCACCAAATCACACGCCCTAAATGTCACTATCCCAAAAGAAACAGTTGCGCAGTGTGAATCCAACTTCCCTTTCCAATGGCGACAAAACGCAATTAAATACCTTGGCATTCACCTTACAACGAACCTATCAGACCTTTTTGCACAAAACTATCTTCCCATCCTCAGAACGATCTCTGCTGATCTCAAAAATTGGAACAAACCCCAATTTTCCTGGTTCGGGCGGGCAGCGATTATTAAAATGAATATTCTCCCCCGCATTCTATATATCCTACAAGCTATCCCCATCAAACTCCCCCCGTCATTTTTCTTATCCTATAGAAGGCTTTGTACTGAATTCCTATGGAAACAAAAATCTCCGAGAATCGCACATGATCTTCTGACAAAACCCAAGACAAAGGGGGGCATTGGGCTTCCAGATCTGAAAAAATATTACTGGGCCTGCCACCTTACCCGTATTGTGGACTGGTCATTACACACCCAACTCAAAGACTGGGTCAGACTGGAAAGATCACTGTCCCCCTTTCCACTAAAATCCGCACCCTGGCTGGCATCGACACACATCCCCTCCATTCTCAAAGAACACCCTCTCATTGGACCGACCCTGGATTGTTTCAGGGAAACATGCCGTAAGCTACACATTTCATCCTCCCCAGGCCCTTTGACTCCTATAAGACAGAACCCTGCCTTTCCTCCGGGCATGTCCATACAATTCCTAGCGAATCAATGGCAATCCCCCGACATGCTGGCACACCAGTTCTTCCGAGACGGATCTTTTCTAGATCGCCTCACACTGACACCCGCCACCACCAGGGACCCTTTACCGCTCTGGACTTACTTTCAAATTCGACATTTTTTAAAGGAAGCCAACCGCGACTCTTCTATATCCAGAACACTTACTCCTTTTGAGCACTTATGCTCTCAATCCAATCCCCAACAACATTTAATCTCCAGTATATACGCTATACTATTTACTGAAACCTCCTCCAAAGAAGGGAAAGCCTGCAAATCCTGGGAAAGAGAATTACAAACAGAACTAGAAGAAGACCAATGGGAACACATATTCACGATTGCCCATAAAGGCTCCCTGAACGTATCCATTCAGGAAAATAACTATAAGACCCTGACACGATGGTACCGAACCCCAGCTATCTTGAATAAAATTAACCCCTCATTCCCCAACAAATGCTGGAGATGTGGGGATGAACCAGGCACACTGTTACACATCCTGTGGGCATGCCCAGCTATTCAATCATTCTGGACGCAAGTCCGAGAACTCACGGAATCAATTTCAACCTATAACGTAGACCACACACCAACACAATGCCTGTTTCATCACTCAGATTTATCCACGTTGTACTACCGTAAAACATTGATCTTACCCCTTCTAAATGCAGCGAAAATGTGCATACCTAGACACTGGGGTACACCTCATTCTCCGACCATCCAAGAATGGCTCACACAAGTTGATAAAATAGCAGAAATGGAAGAACTTATTTCCATCTCACGAGACTCCCCAGATAGATTCTCTAAGACGTGGGCATGCTGGACCCACTTTCGGTCAACCGACAGATACCTAACACTGATGACATAATTGTTGACCTGGACCCACCCATTCAAACTCACCACCCACCACCCTCAATATGTATTGCACAGCCCTCTCAACCTCACCACTCCTATACCTATTCTTCTCTCCCGGCTGACATGGACCCCCCACCCCTAAACAAGGGACGAGTATGGGGGGCCACACGTCAAAATTAGCCCAATTTCACTTTCCAAGAGTGGAGATCGAACAAACCTGACCTGCTCCACCTTAAAACAACACCAAACCGAACCTATACCACAAGTGGCGGAGACCGGGGAGACAGGCACTCCTCTAGCCCCCTTATCCTCCCCCTCCTCCCCCTTCTCCCCCCCCCTTTGTTCCCTTCCCCCCCCTCAAGTCTCTTAGTCACCCCTCCCTCCCCCCCCTTCTCTCCTCTTTTACTCCCACCCCCCCACCTTCTTTTTATTTTTTCTTCCTTTCCTCCCTTTTCTTTTCTTCTTTTATATATTTATTATTGTCCACCTACAACCCCTTTTGGCCCCTTACACGGTTTGGATCTCCTAGTAGAGCTCCCAACCAACACCTCTACCTTAGACGTGGATTGAAATGTCATACAATTCCCTATGCCATCACCCAATGATTGGGAATCCTCCTCTGAGAAACATGACAGCGACTTGAAGGAAGGGGGAGGGAAAAGGGGAGGAGAAAAAGAAGAAGAAACATCTTATGCCACAATATTAAACTTCAGCCTCTCGATAGTCATTTCAATATGTTACCAGATTTAATATAAAACCCCTCCCGCGCAGACATAGTATATCGTAAATCATCAACAAGAGAATCTCTGTTACTAGTCAATTCACGGTTACTTTTGTCCCAATCGTAAGAATCTATGTATATTCCCCATCTTTTGTACAACTGTATGATGATAATGTGATACTGTCATATTGTACTATTTTTCTTTTAATAAAATCTTTTTTTGGAAAAAAAAAAAAAATAGATCGATTCAATGATCATGTTGAAGAATGAAGGTTCCTTCCTCAACTCATTGATTTTTACAGAGAGCTGCCCTGTCTGTGGCAGACAAAACACCCCTTTTATACAAATCGACTAAAGAGGAAAGCAGCACTGGATAAATTGCTGGAATTTGTGAAGCCGCAGATCCCCACGGCAACCATCCCCTATTTGAAGTGCAAAATTGGTGGCCTGAGGAGCACTTAGAATAGGGAGCTCAAGAAGGTCCAGGATTCCATGAGATCAGGAGCAGCAGTAGATGACATTTATCTCCCCAGGCTGTGGTACTACGACAAACTGTCAGATCAGACTGAAATCAGGCCATCACTCTCAACCCTTCCTTCCACTCTTCCTTCCACCCCAGGCTTCTGATGTCCAACGTGGGCCTTCCACACAGGAAGAAGATGTGAAGGAGCCCAGCTTGAGTCAGGTATAGCATTGGTAAACAGATTTCTCAAAATTGTGTGTGATTGATGAACAATAAACTAAAATTATGTCCCTTTTTCATACACAGGAAAGCCTCAGTGGCAGCCAGGAGGTGGCGGGGGTAAGTGGCAGCCAGGAGGTGGCCGGCCCAGTAACCTGATCGAATCCCAGGTCCCTCCCCTCCACCTTCAACAAAAAAGGCCCAGGAAGGGGAGGAGTCAGCACTTGCGTTAATTCGGCAGGCTTCTCCAGCCCTCAGAACCCCCCCATTCTTCTGGAGGCCTATGCCTGCATGGCTACCAACAAAATGCAGGAAATGGAGGTGGGCCAACGCCTCATTTGTGAGGAAGTGATATTTATGGCCCTAAATAAGGGTTTGGGGCGAACTCACAAGCAAAACCCACCTGTGTGAGTTGGACCATCCTACTCCTCCACCTCCTCCACCACCTGCCACAAATCCAACACCAGAGCCACAGCCTGGAAGCAAGCATGGAAGCAAGCGTGTAAGGAAGACAAGAGAGTGATGGCCTGGGTTCAGTCTGGTCTGGCAAAAGACGCAGGCTGTTGTAAGCCCACAACCTGGGGGCATATATGTCATCTGCTGCTGTTCCTGATCTCTCAGAGCCCTGGACCAGATTGTGCTCCCTATTAAATGGACTCCTCAGGCTACCAATTTTGCACGTCAAATAGTTGATGTGTGCCTTGGGGTACAAAGGCTTCGTTAATTTCACCGGTTTATCCAGAGTTGCCTTACTCTTTATTTTGTTATGACCCCTTAATAAATGTCTACTTTTTTGCACAAATCATTGGCTATGTGCTTGAATTAAAAAAGGACAGTTTGTTTGTGAGTAGGCAGGTACATTTCAAAAATACAAGGTCAAATTAACAAGGGACACCAACACCAACCAACCTCCTTGAGGTTAAAAAATACAAGATCATAATGGTATTGTGGTAACTTGACACACAAAATGACAAAAAATATTATGGTCACTAGAAAAAAAAAAAAAACAGGAGCTCTTGATTTTTTAAAAAAAAGGAGATCACTAGAAAAATAAATTCTAAACAATATTATGGAGATCTGTCGAAAAAAATAACAAATATTATTCAGGAGATCACGAGAAATAATAAAGAAATCAGTTTGCGTGAATATCAGCAGCAAAATAACTTCATAATTCTAGCATAAATAAAGAAGAAGAGAATGCGCTGCATTGAAAGATTAAAAAATTTCCAGCAAGATGAATTTGCTATCTCCATTACGAATGCTAGTTTTACCAGACCGAGCGCTTCCGTCTCTTACATGATTCAGAGCATGCATGGAATTTTGCATCGGAATTGTCTACACACGCTCGTAATTTACGAGAACGGATTTTGTTGTCGGAAAATTTGAGAACCAGCTCTCAAATTTTTGTTGTCGGAAATTCCGACAAAAAATGTCCGATGGAGCCTACACACAATCAGTATTTCCGACAACAAGCTCCTATCGAACATTTGTTGTCTGAAATTCCGATCGTGTGTACGCGGCATTAGAAAGCAAACCAGGTATATCAAAGGAACAAGCAGGGTCTGTTAATGGGTCACAGGAGCTGACGACCACTCAGCAATGATCTTGAGTCTTGCAGTGCTTTAAAAAGACCACTGAGCTCCAGTGGTGGCCGCTACACAAGCGGCGCAGGGGCGCCGCCCCCTCATCTATGCGTCTGGCCCCCTAATCTACATGCAGGGCTCTGGACGCATGGTTTCTGTCGGGGTCTTTTTTTTTTTAAGCACTTGATTACAGCCAGAGGCTCTGATTGGCTTCAAAGAAGGGTGGGCTCTTGTGTCATTAGCGAGTGAATATTCACTATTGTCTTCCTAATTTTCCTCCCAGGCAATTCGGGAAGCCCCTATTGGCCAGGGAGTCTAAAGACTCCCTGGCCAATCATGTCTCAGGACACATTTCTTGTTTCTGTTTGGCCGGGAGGAGAATGTCTCCCTGTGTGCTCGTCAGAGCAGCTCTGGCTCTTCCTTCTCCCAGCCTCCATAAGGTAAAGCAGCTTTCTCAAAGGCACATTATCAGTGAATTGGTGGCTTCCGTCTCCCAAGGGTGGGGGTGGCGGGAGGGTTGGAAGATTGCCACCGTCCGACCCTGGTTCTATGCACTGTTCCGCATGCATGTGCAGTTCTTTGAGCATGGGCATGAATTTGGTTTTCCTGATGTTCAGAAAATGGCCAAGAATGGGGTGTTTGGCCGCCCAGTGGAGCCAGAAGATCAGGTTGGTGGGTTGCTGAACATCTCATTTAGTTTGCCCAAATGCTGAACATGTACAATTCAGACTAAACATGGGTTCAGTCCAAATTTAAAGCTCCTTTCTAAATAATATATTTAATGGTTTACAAAAAATGTATTAAAATTTTATTTGTTCTTGTTTACTTGCAGACTTTGAATACAGCACAACATGTCTTCTAGTGAGGAAGCCTCACAGACATTAAGGAATATAAAGGATAAATTAATAATTATATTTGAAAAGCAGGAATATAGTTTGTACAAGGTGCTTGAGTCACTCGATCTTCTATCCTTGGATGAAGTCTTGGATCTCTTTAATGACAATATTCCTGTCAAAAGTGGGAAGATGATAGATATTATACTACAGAAGGGAGAATCATCTTCAAAAATATTTCTGGATCATCTGCAGGTTATGATTACCAGGTTCCCTGAATTGTCCAATTTGCTTCTCTACCATCAAAAGGGTAAGTCATTTCCTAAGGAGTTTAAAAAAAAAACATTATTATATACGCCATAGATGTAATGGATGCTCTTTTTTTCTTTTTTTGCCTTGTGATTCTGCAAGTAACATATGTAGCGGTACTAAATGACTTTATACCCCACTGGCTACCCCGACTCTGCAGATCCTCTCTTACCTCTGATGTTATCAATGAGAAACTCACACAATGTCACTGAACCACTCAGTCAGAAAGTTTACTAGAGTAAATAATAAACACAATGAACCATATGAATAAACACAAACAATAAATGACAGTTGGTAGCACTCAATTTGGGTATGAAAACTATAGACTGAATAATAACCGTAGGGAGTATATGTAGACAGTTGTACAATGGGACAAGTGTTCAATATCCTTCAATACCTATATACCTATATATATATATATATATATATATATATATATATATATATATATATATATATATAAACACCTTCCCACTGAGGCCTCAATACACACACAAAATTGCTATATAATGCTCCTTACATTCAATAATACAATGCAATATCTAACATGTACTCAATGGCTCCCCCTAGGTTGTAATTCAACGTTCAAATTAAAAATAGAACAGCAGTGCTTTGCAGAAGAAATAGAAGATGATAAAAGTTCCTTGACTCCGGATATCTTCAGCTAGCCTGTAGTTTAAACTGCAGTATTTGTAATCCACAAGGCAAAAGAGAAAAAGCAAACTGTAGAATAAATGGTACATTGATAACTGCTTAGCTGCAGAAATATGCCACTTGTAAAACCCTCCTTATTAGGGATGAGCCGAACACCGCCCAGTTCGGTTCGCATCAGAACATGCGAACAGGCAAAAAATTTGTTCGAACATGCGAACACCGTTAAAGTCTATGGGACACGAACATGAAAAATCAATCGACTCGAACATCAGCTGTTCGCCAGTTCACCGAACAGCGAACATTTTGGGGTGTTCATGGCAACTTCGAAAGCCACGGAACACCCGTTAAAAGTCTATGGGAGAAATCAAAAGTGCTCATTTTAAAGGCTTATATGCAAGTTATTGTCATAAAAAGTGTTTGGGGACCTGGGTCCTACCCCAGGGGATGTGTATCAATGCAAAAAGAAGTTTTAAAAACGGCCGTTTTTTCGAGAGCAGTGAGTTTAATAATAAGTGAAACAAAGTGAAACAATAAAAGTGTAATATTCCTTTAAATTTTGTACCGGGGGGGTGTCTATAGTATGCCTGTAAAGTGGCGCATGTTTCCCATGTTTAGAACAGTCTGACAGCAAAATGACATTTCAAAGGAAAAAAAGTCATTTAAAACTACTCGCGGCTATAATGAATTGTCGGTCCAATGATCCACATAAAAGTTAATTGATAAAAACGGCATGGGATTTCCCCACAGGGGAACCCCGAACCAAAATTTAAAAAAAAATGGCGTGGGGGTCCCCCTAAATTCCATACCAGGCCCTTCAGATCTGGTATGGATATTAAGGAAAAACCCCGCGACAAAATTTAAAAAAAAATGGCATGGGGGTCCCCCTCAAAATCCACACCAGACCCTTTAGGTCTGGTATGGATTTTAAGGGGAATCCCGCGCCAAAATTTAAAAAAAAATGGCGTGGGGTCCCCCCTAAAATCCATACCAGACACTTATCCGAGCACGCAACCTGGCAGGCCACAGGAAAAGAGGGTGGGGCGAGAGAGCACCCCCCTCCTGAACCGTACCAGGCCACATGCCCTCAACATTGGGAGGCTGCTTTGAGGTAGCCCTCCAAAGCACCTTGTCCCCATGTTGATGGGGAGAAGGGCCTCATCCCCACAACCCTTGCCCGGTGGTTGTGGGGGTCTGCGGGCAGGGAACTTATCGGAATCTGGAAGCCCCTTTTAACAAGGGGACCCCCAGATTCCGGCCCCCCCCATGTGAATTGGTAATGGGATACACCTACCATTTCACAAAAAGTGTCAAAAAGGTTAAAAAACACAAGAGACGTTTTTTGACAAGTCCTTTATTAATTTCTTCTTCTTTCCACTTCTTCTTACATCTTTCTCCTGGTGTTCTTCTTCTTCCTCCATCTTCTTCTTCATCTTCTTCTTCTCCATCTTCTTCTTCCTCCACTCTTCTCATCCCGCATCTTCCTCCAGGCTTCTTCTCCACTCTGTCCGCACAATCGGCCTCAGTGGGAGTCTTCAGCCGCGTAACGCTTTGATTCTTCTGACACTTCTTATATAACGGGGGGCTGACGCACGGGGAATTCACGGGACTTCCCTGTGACTTTCCCCATGTTGTCAGAGGGGGGCGGGGTCACCGGGTGGCCCAGCCCTCCATTATATAAGAAGTCTCTTAAGAAGCGAAGCGTCACACGGCTGAAGACTCCCACTGAGGCGGATCGTGCGGACGGAGCGGAGAAGAAGCCTGGAGGAAGATGCGGGACGAGAAGAGTGGAGGAAGAAGAAGATGAAGAAGAAGATGGAGGAAGTAGAATACCGAAAGAACACCAGAAGAAAGAAGATGGAAGAAGAAGCCGAAAGAAGAAGAAATTAATAAAGAAATTAATAAAGGACTAGTCAAAAACCGTCTCCTGTGTTTTTTTTAACCTTTTTGACACTTTTTCACATGGGGGGCAGGATCTGGGGGTCCCCTTGTTAAAGGGGGCTTCCAGATTCCGATAAGCCCCCCGCCCGCAGATCCCCACAACGACCGGGCAAGGGTTGTGGGGATGAGGCCGTTCTCCCCATCAACATGGGGACAAGGTGCTTTGGGGGGCTACCTCAAAGCACCCTCCCAATGCTGAGGGCATGTGGCCTTATTTGGTTAGGGGGGGGCGTTCTCTCGTCCCCCCTCTTTTCCTGTGGCCTGCCAGGTTGCATGCTCGGATAAGGGTCTGGTATGGATTTTTGGAGGGACCCATGCCATTTTTTTTTTATTTTGGCGCGGGGTTCCCCTTATTATCCATACCAGACCTGAAGGGCCTGGTATGGAATATAGGGGGACCCCCACGCATGTTTTTTTAATTTTGGTTCAGGGTTCCCCTGTGGGGAAATCCCATGCTGTTTTTATCAATGAACTTTTATGTGTATTGTCAGACCGACAATACATTATAGCCGCAAATAGTTTTAAATGACTTTTTTCCTTTGAAATGTCATTTTGCTGTCAGACTGTTCTAAACACAGGAAACATGCGCCCCTTTACAGGCATACTATAGACACCCCCCAGGTATGAAATTTAAAGGAATATTACACTTTTATTGTTTCAGTTTAAGCATTATTAAAATCACTGCTCCCGAAAAAATGGCCGTTTTTAAAACTTCTTTTTGCATTGATACATGTCCCCTGGGGTAGGACCCAGGTCCCCAAGCACTTTTTATAACAATACCATACATATAAGCCTTTAAAATTAGCACTTTTGATTTCTCCCATAGACTTTTAAACGGTGTTCCATGGCTTTCGAATTTGCCGCGAACACCCCGAATTGTTCGCTGTTCGGCGAACTGGCGAACAGCCGATGTTTGAGTCGAACATGAGTTTGACTTGAACTCGAAGCCTATCCCTACTCCTTATGTGTGAGTGTAATACAGTACTGACCTTACAGCACAGGGAATAACAAACCCCAGAGTTCAGCTGTATGATGCCTGCGAAGAAGTAGATTCACATCCGTAGAACTACAAGTCTCAACAGCAGTCTGTAAAATAACTCACTCAGCTAAGTGTGCACTTTACTGAAATGGGCAGGTGCCCTCTCATCACAATAGACCCAGAGGCTGTAAGGCTCTGTCCGGACTCCCCTCTTGATGTCTCAGTATGGTGAAAAGATGGCGCTGCCGCGCTGTACTGCTACTCCGGATGGCTGAAGTGCAGGAAACTTCCAGATGTTCTGGTGCTTCAAACCGATCCGCTTGCTAAGCTGGCAGGGCTTTACTCTGAAGTACCACAGAGGCTGAGGTTTTGAATGGTGTCCAGAGAGGCTGAAAGATGGCCACGCTGATCCTTTTATTACTGCTCCCAGCATGCAGTGCTGCGTGCTTTGCCTTGTCTGTATTGCAGTTCAGGGCTGATCCGGCTAACAGAGTCACTTTCTCCTCCAAACTACATTTCCCACAATACTTTGCTGCGTTCCTTCTCAGGAATTAAAAGAAAGTCCTAACAACATTAAGAGGACACTAGAGGGAGCCAAACTCATTTGAAATAATAACAACTGTAATAGCTATACAAACCCTTGGCTGCACATACAACTGCCCTAATGCAATCACGCTCATTCACCATAATGTATCTATGGAGGAGTAGCATTGTCACCCAATGCCTAGATGTGTTTCAGAACTAACAGAGCACCTGTCTCTCTTATCCATAACATAAGAGATATGTTTTGTAGCACACAAATATACTGTAGTTAAGAACAATGCTAAGCGCACTCAGTAGAGGCACAGGTTGAAGTCAGCTCACAAGGTGTAACAATTTTTTTTTCACTGATTGAGCAGATAAAAGGGCATTGTATCAAAAATGACAAAATCTGCACTTTACCAACTTGTGATAGGTGCTCTTTTATACACTATATTTCCAAAAGTATTGGGACACCTGCCTTCACACGCACATGAACTTTAGTGGCATCCTAGTCTTAGTCCGTAGGGTTCATTAATGAGTTGGCCCACCCTTTGCACCTATAACAGCTTCAACTCTTCTGGGAAGACTGTCCACAAGGTTTAGGAGTGTGTCTATGGGAATGTTTGAGCATTCTTCCAAAAGCGCTTTTGTGAAGTCAGGCACTGATGTTGGATGAGAAGGCCTGGCCCACAGTCTATGCTCTAATTCATCCCAAAGGTGTTCTATCAGGTTGAGGTTAGGACTCTGTGCAGGCTAGTCAAGTTCCTCCACGCCAAACTCCATCATCGATAACTTTATGGACCTTGCTTTGTGCACTGGTGCGCAGTCATGTTAGAACAGGAAGGGGCCATCCCCAAACTGTTCCCACAAAGATGGGAGCATGAAATTGTCAATGTCTTGGTATGCTGACACCTTAAGAGTTTCCTTCACTGGAACTAAGGGGCCAAGCCCAACCCCTGAAAAACAACCCCACATCATAATCCCCCCTCCACCAAATGATTTGGACCAGTGCATAAAGCAAGAAAACTCTTAAGGCATCTGCATACCAAGACATTTTGGACAATTTCATGCTCCCAACTTTTTTGAGAACAGTTTGGGGATGGCCCCTTCCTGTTCCAACATGACTTGCACCAGTGCACAAAGCAATCATGGGTGGCCGGCGGACATCGGCTCCAGCGCTGCACCACAGGTGCGCGCCCTCCATAGCTGTTAAAGGGACCGGTGTACATCTACGGCGATTCATGGGAAGGAGCCGACCTGCCGCCGTCATCGGTCTGCAAGGTCATCTTGGTCAGCAAGTGATTAAAAACTTTTTATTGTTTTATTCCAGGTTTTTTAGAACATGGAGAGGGGTAAATGATACAGCACAAGCACTGTGCTATCTATCATGCTTTAAAGGATCAGGATATCTCTCTCTCTCTCTCTCTCTCTCTCTCTCTCTCTCTATATATATATATATATATATATATATAGATAGATAGATATCTATCTATATTTATAGATAGATATCTATATATATAGATAGATAGATATCGATCTATATATATAGATATGTATATTTTAGGATTACAACCACTTTAAGATCGTCATGATGACATGATTTTATATGAATATTGTAGATTATTGTACATACTGTAAATAAATAAGACATCCCCTGAAAATAAACCCTTGTGTGCTTTTGTAGCCAAAATTAATATAAGACCCGATCTTATTTTCGGGGAAACACGGTATATACAGTATCTCTATTCAGAGGCGGCTCTCTAATTAGGCAAATTAGGCCTTTGCCTAAGGCCTCGCAATCTAAGGGGCCTCGCAAAAGCCTAATTTGCCTGTAGCTCAACCTCCCCAGGATAGTCCTGGCGAATCAGAGTCCCTGCATGCCCGTGGGGTGTCTTGGTTCCCACGAGCAACGCTTCGTATGGCAGCCGCAAAGTGGTATCTCTCCCCGGCTGACACACACATACGGAGCTCTGCGCACTGACCCCGCCCCCTCCTCCTCCTGCTGTGATGTTTTCCTGGACACAGAGGAGGAGGCGGGGAGGAAGCACGGCCATGCACATGGGCGGGGATGCAATTGCCCCCTGGGCTGCTCTAATGTCCTGCACAAAGGCCGCTGAGCTGGCCGAGGGTGGCTGCTCGGGTGGAGGGCACGGCCGGATTCAGTACTGCAAGCCAGTGATGAGCTCTGTCACAGGGCTGACAGTCTGTGTTAGCCCCGCCCCTCCCTCCTGCACACGAAGCACTGGCAGAGGCTGGATGGATCTGCTTTTTCTTTCCCCGCCCACACTCCGGGCAGCCCGTGTGCTGTCTGTGAAGAGGATGTGTGGGCGGGAAAGTTAAAATTGAGCAGTCGGCTGAGCTCAGCAACCACAGTCTTTAAAAAAAAAAAAAACAAGTGAGCCTCCTGGGACTAGTGTCCATTGCGTCCGAGTAAGTGACAAGTGAGCTTCTCCTCCCTCCCTCCCTTCCTGCTGTCTCTTCCCCTCTCTGCAGCTTAAGTGTTATATTACAGCCTTTGACAGTACCTTGCCCTCCTAGATGTTATGATGTGGGTTCACACTGGCATGCTGCAGTGCTGGTGTACTGGCAGTCTTTCTGCATGTTACCCCCGGTCCCATAGACTTCTATTAGGTTGTACATTTTTGCTGCATGTTCTGAAAGTGCACAAGAAGTCCTGCATGCTGCATCTTTGGTGCAATTCGAGAAAATGCAGCAAAACGCACAATCTAATTAGAATTCTGAAGGACTGCGGCTATGGAAAACCGCCAGCACAGTGGCAGCCTGTCCATTAAGGACGCACAGGCACTGCCCCCTCCATTATGCCACTCCCTGTATGTAAAATGTATAGATTTATGCACTGCATGAATCTATCCATGGCCACCGTGGCTACCCCCTGTTCAGGTGTCTGGCCCCTTCTCAAACACCAGGCGCCTGAATTACAGTGGTGGGGGTGTGTTTTTTTTTTTTTTTAAAACCACCTGCTTAGTGCCATAGGCTTCAAAAAAGGTGGACTCAGAGCGCAGAGTATTGCACCATGAGCCCACCCAGGTGTGTTAAAAAAGCAAATTAATATTCTCTTTTCTAACACTGAACCACCTCTCCGCCAATCAGGAAGTACGGGTCTAATACCCGTCACCTGATTGGCTGAAGGCACAGGCATTCCTATTGGACATCTAGCAGACCAGAAGAAGAGATGCATGGGAACCATGGAGGACACAGGACAGGGGCATCACCTGACCCACTGCATGTCCCACAGCTCGCCGCCATCACCCACTGCCTGACCCGTCACCAAGATGGGGTAAGTGTCAGTCAGACAGCAAGTGGGCGGAGCGGGTGTCACAGTGGCTGCATTTAATGGGGCACAGTGGCTGCATTTAATGGGGCACAGTGGCTGCATTTAATGGGGGCACAGTGGCTGCATTTAATGGGGGCACAGTGGCTGCATTTAATGGGGGCACAGTGGCTGCATTTGATGGGGGCACAGTGGCTGCAATTGATGGGGGCACAGTGGCTGCATTTGATGTTTTTTTTTCAGTTTGCTTGCCTACCCCCCAAAAAAAATTTTGAGCATCTGTGTGAGCCCAAAGGCTTGCACTCTTAGCAGGCACTGCCACTCCACTGAAGTGATCAATGCTTAGGTCGCTTTTCAGAGGCATTTGACAGGCAGTGAGGAGGCGATGTCTAATTTCCTCCCTGCCTATTTTAACCTCCATGTCTTCAGTCTCTGACCATCTCTTGTATCATGTCCGCAGTTCGATCATCTATTGTATAATTTACGCAGTCTCTGACCATCTCTTGTATCATGCCTGCAGTCTCTGACCATCTCTTGTATTATGTCTGCAGTCTCTGATCATCTCCTGTACTATGTCTGCAGTCTCTGACCATCTCTTGTATTATGTCTGCAGTCTCTGATCATCTCCTGTACTATGTCTGCAGTCTCTGACCATCTCCTGTACTATGTCTGCAGTCTCTGATCATCTCCTGTACTATGTCTGCAGTCTCTGATCATCTCCTGTACTATGTCTGCAGTCTCTGACCATCTCCTGTACTATGTCTGCAGTCTCTGACCATCTCTTGTATTATGTCTGCAGTCTCTGATCATCTCCTGTATTATATCTGCAGTCTCTGACCATCTCCTGTACTATGTCTGCAGTCTCTGATCATCTCCTGTACTATGTCTGCAGTCTCTGACCATCTCTTGTATTATGTCTGCAGTCTCTGATCATCTCTTGTATTATGTCTGCAGTCTCTGACCATCTCCTGTATCATGTCTGCAGTCTCTGACCATCTCTTGTATTATGTTTGCAGTCTGACCATCTCTTGTATCATGCCCGCAGTCTCTGACCATCTATTGTATAATTTCTGCAGTCTCTGACTATCTCTTTATCATGTCTGCACAGACCTTTTTCTGTATCATATCTGCACAGCCTCTGACCATCTTCTTTATTGTGTCTGCAGTCTCTAGGGGGGGGGGGGGGGGGTTACAGAGGAGTCAAGAGCTGGAGCACTGCTAGGAGGGGGGTCACAAGAGGAGTTGGACTTGTGTGGAGTAGGATAATATAGGATGAAACTAGAGCCACCAAGCTGGAGCCCAGAGAGGACCGTCTGGCTGAGCCCTGTACGGTGCACCTGAGATGAGGTCAGTGACAGCGTTGCAAGGATAGTCTGATGGGGGTCAGTAATGTAAGGGGGAGTGAATACAGTAAGGTAAGGGGGCACTGATATAAAGGTTCCCCCTTATATTAGTACCCCCCCCCTTTTACCTTAGTGTATTCACTCTGCGGGTGGTCTGTGGTCACCAGCTTATTCCCCACATTGGAGTTCTCATTTTAAATGCAAGTTGGAACTCCACGGACCCTGATAAAAAGGGGAACTCTGATGTAAATGGGAATGCTGTACACTCTGATATAAGGTGATCTCTGGTCACCAGAGCCCCCCTTACTTTAGTGTTCCCCCTTACTCCAGTCTGCAGCATTTCCCCTTGCACTGTAAGGGGGAATCTTGCAGACTCTGATGTAAGGGGGAACTCTGTGCTGGGTTATATTAACCTGAGCTTTATGTGAATGAAGAAATATGATTTTTGACTTTTATTTTACTACTACTACTACTACTACACATTACTAGTAGCAGCTGCACAAATTGTATTTATATTTGTGTGCATGTAATATATATATATATGTTTAATGATAATTTGCTAGAGAAAATTCTAGAAACTGTGAAATTATAGTTCATAGTGTTTAAGGCTTTTAATATATACAATTTATACAGTTCATTTTTATCGCTTTAATTATTTTTCCCATTATGGGCGTGAGTGGGGCCTCATGTCTAGGTTTTGCCTAAGGCCTCACAAAGCCTAGAGCCGCCTCTGTCTCTATTTCAATATATTGTGTTAGGTTCGGTGACAATATTCATAAGACTGATTTTAGAGCACAGTATTTAGTGAAATTTTAATTGAATTTTTTTTTACTTGTAGAAAAGAAAAGCGAATTTCAAGAACTTGTAGAACAGCTGAATATGAAAAATTACTTGACTTCTAAAGTGACCTTATCTGATGTCCTGAGCATTGGATCGGAAGATCTGCAATATGTTGAGCTTCACAATATTAACGAAATTCCGTGGCACTTTTTGAGAAACCTCATGGCTTTGAACATGTCTTCACGAAGCACTCAGCTGAAAAAAGAAACAACTAGTCAAGAAGATAATGATGATGATTATGATAATGATGATTGGTTTGATGTACTTAAAGTTGAGAATGATACCTTAAGTACTATCCACCCATTGGATGCCCTTTGTGTTCTCTTACATTGCTCAGACAGTTTTCTACAGCAAGAGATTGCAACTAAAATGTCCATGTGTCAGTTTGCAGTCCCTCTGCTGCTCCCCCCAGTAGGTGACGGATCACGCTGCACCTTCTTGCTGTGGGCAATGAGGGGCATTGTAAAGAAGTGGAGACCTCATTCATTATTGGACAGTAAAGGGTTCAGAGAGGAAAATGTGGTGAATATCCCCATGCCAACTGTCTCTTTTGTCAGATTGGGGGGAAATAAATTATCCAAATCTAAAACCCTGAACCAGATCCTTAACCCAGCCCAACAACAACATAACTTCTTTATCTACCATGATATGGAAGGTGGTAACATTAAGAGAAAAATATCTGATGGGCTGGTGGAAGTTTCATGGTACTTTCCTGGTGATAATTCTGATGTTTTTCAAGAACCCATCTCAGTGACCAACCTACGTGGAGACCTGGAGTCCAGCAGGAACCAGTTCACATTTCTGACTCGAGTGTCATCAGCTGTCTTCATATTTGTTGAGGACATTTGTGAGAACCAAGTGAGACAGTTGTCGAGCTGTAATAACACTGACACTGAATTTTATTTCATTGTTACCCCAGGTCCTGGAAAAGAGATAAACCAAGAAACTAAGAATTGTTTGAAACAATTAATGGAAACATTGCATCTTAGTAAAACTCAATTGATAGTCAAAAGGAATAGTCTAAATGATGCTGCATTTGTGAAAAAGATACAAAGCATCCTTAAAAATGTAATACACAAAGAGAGACAACAACCATCATTAGAAAGTATGAAAATGCAGACAAGTGGGCTCCAGATAGATGTGGATGAAAACTTTCCTGACTGTCAAAAAGCAAGAGCATGTGCATGTGTTATTACCTCTACAATAGGAGATGTGGAAGGGTATAAAAAGGAAACGCTAAAACTACAGGGAGATCTGTGGAAACAGCTGTCCAAAGTAGAGAAGGAACTTTGCAGAATGATACACCAAGGTAACAAAGATGCCCAAAAATATAAAAATGAACTGGAACAAAAACGTATTGCACTGCACAAAAAACAACATGAACATGATTTACCCAATCCTATAATGCTCTTTGTAACTGCAATCACTCATTTGTCTCAGGTGCAGAAACAATATTTTTTGAAATGGATGAAATTAGAACTGGATACCATCGCTAGGAAGAATCTTACTGCCTTACAAGTGGAGTACAAAGAGAAATACAAAACCAAGTCAAAGAGTTCCGGGGAACTCAAAGAGGTTGACCAAAAAATATCCGACAGCTCTTTAGGAATTGAACATTTCATCCGTGAGTTAGGACAGTTTTATGAGGCTGAGTGTTCTATGGTTAAAGAAGAAATTATTCCAGCAGAGAGAGCACAGTTTACAGATCTTCCAAAAATTGCTGCTGACCTACTTTTGGACGGGTTTCCATTGGAGCTCATAGATGGGGATGCCTCAAACATCCCCATTAGGTGGATAACCGATGTATTGAATGTATTAAGCAACAAGACAGAAATGAAAAGTCAAATTAGAGTGATAACAGTCCTGGGAGTGCAGAGTACAGGAAAATCCACCCTTCTGAACACCATGTTTGGTCTGCAGTTCCCAGTGGCCAGTGGACGATGTACTAGAGGGGCTTTTATGACTTTACTAAAGGTAAAAAAGGATTTTGAAGTACAACTACCCTGTAAATTCATTATAGTAATTGACACTGAGGGTCTGAAAGCTCCAGAGTTGGCCTCCCTAGAGGACAGTTATGAACATGACAATGAACTGGCCACACTAGTAGTTGGGTTGAGTGATATCACCATCGTCAATATGGCCATGGAAAACACAACTGAAATGAAAGATATTTTGCAGATTGTGGTCCATGCTTTTCTTCGGATGAAGAAAGTAGGGAAGAAACCCAACTGCCAGTTTGTACACCAAAATGTGAGTGACGTGTCTGCTCATGAAAAGAACATGAGAGATAGGAAGAAACTTCTGGAACAACTGGATGAAATGACCAAAGTGGCTGCAAAAATGGAGAAGCAAGATGGAATCACATCTTTTAGTGATGTGATAGACTACGATTTGGAGAAACACAGCTGGTACATTCCTGGTCTGTGGCAAGGGGTCCCTCCAATGGCTCCAGTAAACTCTGGTTACAGTGAAAATGTCCTAAAGCTGAAGAAGTATTTATTTGAGTTAATGAAAACCCAAAATGCAGCCGGCAGCATAAATGGATTTATTACATGGATAGATAGCTTGTGGAAAGGAGTAAAACATGAAAAATTCATCTTCAGTTTTAAAAACAGCCTGGTAGCTGATGCTTATAATAATCTGTCTATGCAGTTTTCCCTTTGGGAATGGGAATTCTGCAAAAAAGTCTACAACTTTGTCACAAGCACAGAAAATAATATAAAAAATCAGTTGGCTGGGAGTCTGGAGATGCATTTCAGTGAAGAGTACGTGAAAGAACTTCACCAGCTGGTTTTTGAGGAGGAAAATAAAATGCTGGATTTGCTAGACAAATATTTTGACAGTAAGTCTGGAAATGTTCATCTTATAGAACGTTATCGAGAAGAATTCAGAATGAGTGTACAGTTCCTAAGGCAAGAACTTGAAAGAAATGCTCTGAACAAATGTAACAAGGCAATTTCTATTCAGAAAGGCAAGTTTGAGATCCAGAACATCCAGAGTCAATATCAAAAGTTAATAGAAAATAAAATTAGTTTTCTCTTAGAAACTGGTAAAAAGAATAAGCTAAGTTATTTGAAAGCAAAACAGGAATTTGAGTCCATGTGGAGGAAGACATTGGACGACCTGAAGATAAAGAAATTAGAAAGACACAATATTGATCAATTAATTTTACAGCAACTGAGACATGACATGAGCAATAGAGGACCTGCTGTTCATGAAAAATTAAAGGGCATAAACAGTCTGCAAGATTATGGTCAACAAACTTTTAAAATGGATGAAAAGTATATTGATCACTCTTGGTTGGCTCGAGTCAGGAACACATTGGGCATTGAGAGTCAAACTTTTGAAAGAGTTGAGAATTTTGCTGTCTCTCTAATAGATATATGCAACAAATGTGTTAAAGAAAAAGCTGATACTTCAGAGGATTACGATGACACTTACAGCCAAGAATTACTGTACAAGATCAATAAACAACTTGAAAGTACTACCAATCTTCATGCTTCAAGAGAACTGGAGCTAGATATCAAACTGATCACTCTTGGAAATGCAGCTCAAAGGTTTCAGCAACTGCATGATACATTTATAAAAAATAATGACCCAACACAATGTCTGGAAAGCCTGAGACCTCAATACTTCTCAGTATTTCTCAGTATTTTTCAAGAGAAAGGTGAAAGCCAGAACAGAGCTAGACAGTTCTGTGAACGATGTATCAAACCGGCAATTACTAACTATGTCTATAAACATCTTGGGGAAAAAATTGTGGATGACATTTTACACAGTTCTGAAAATATCATTTTCAGTAGCAGAAGCTTTTTTCAGTGTAAGATGCTCGAAAAGCTATTGGAAGAAATGTCTTTCCAGAAATATGTCGAATACATTCGTTCATATGAAAAATTTTCTGAATCGGGGATACTAAGTTACATCTCCAAAAAGTACACGAGCTCAGCCAAGTTAAATAATTTATGCAAAAATCTTGTCTCCTCCATAACGATAGAAATAGATACTGTACTTAAAGATAAAGCATGCATAGAAATGCCTACTATATCATCATTTTTAGAAAAAGTTTGTGACATGTTACAAAAGGAACTGGTAATACCACAGAATGAGATGAAAGTGATCACTTTCCATAACACAACTGCAGTTAAGCAGTTTTCATCTGACATTCAACATTTCCTACCATTGACAGAGCAACAAATTCTAACAGAATTTGGATCTTTAGATATTGAGTCTGTACTTTCCAAAGTGACATTGAAGCCTCAGGATGAATTGCTCAGGAAGGTGATTGGTTGTGGCAAACAGTGTCCATTCTGTAAAGTCCCTTGTGAAGCAGGAGGTGGAGAACATAAGTATCACTTTGCATCTATCCACAGATCAACAGGATTGGGACAATATAGGTGGCAAAGTGATGATACTTTATCAACGGACATCTGTTCCACACTTGTTGTATCCACAAGCAACTTTCGGAATTCAGATACAGAAGGGAAATGGCACCCATACAAAGAGTACCTTACATATTATCCAGATTGGACCATTCAGCCTGACCCCAGTATTGAGTGCTCAGATTACTGGAAATTTATATTTGTTTATTTTAATCAGCAGTTTGCAAAAGAATACAAAGCAAAACCCGCCAAACTACCAAAAGACTGGGAGAAAATCACAGAAGTTCAAGCTCTTAACAACCTACTGCAAGTGTTCAACATGGACTAACATCCCAATGTTATCAACAACAATTTATAAAACAGTAAAAGGCTGTCCACCTGCTACATGTATTAAAACTGATTTTTCAACGCGTTATAATCTTCCAGCTTCTTTTATAGTTGCCTACATCTACTGACTTGTACCTCTTAATAATTAGAGGCTCTGATCAACGAGCCTAGATCTTCATATGAGCATCCTATTCCACTGGTGGAGAACCAGAAAGAACTCTGTGTTAAAAGCTGAGACTTAGAATTATAAGTCTTAAAAAGTCCACTTCTAACAGACCCCTTACTATGTCATATTGCAGTACAGGTAGCTCTGCCCCCACCCTTTTCTGAATGGCCTGCTCCATTGAAATGTGAGTTCTCTGCCGCTTATGGCAAGTGTTAGTCACTGTGAAACATACAGAACACTGGTAAACCTCTGGGGAAAATTCCCTTGCAATGTGCACCTCCCTAAAGCAAAAATGAACAGCCTAAATTTCTAGGTAAATCAACCCCGACTATCTTCATTGCTATAAAAATGAAATGATACAAGTGATTTGAATACAAAATGTGCGCTATGAGTGAAATTTGTTTAGTAAGAAAAGGTATTTTGCTGTTTCTTAATTACTTTTCAATTGAAAAATTTATTTTTTATGTGACTGATTTATGTGACTGATTATTAATAAAATGTTAAGGCAAGCTAATCTAATAGTTATTAATTTCCATAATCAAGTTCTTGTATTACTTAAAAAGATGTAATCTTTCATTCATTCAAAAATATGCCATTTACAAAATAAATTCTAAAAAAAGGAATCGGTTATAACTGAAAATAGATACAGTACAAACTAGATTATACATTGTTAACCAATAAAACTTGCTAAACACATTTGCAAACTGATTTTCCATAAAGTTAAACATGAAAAGAAGAAAACAAAGAAAAACATGAAATAAGTAGAAGAGATCAGAATGACGTACATATCTGCCAACATTAATCAGATCAGATCAACTTAACAAAAATGGTAACCGCCCCAACTGATAACTATCTTTTAGAGCAGCCTTTCTCAACCCCTTTACCCTAAAGGAACTGATGAATTAATTTTCAGGTCTAACGGAACCCCTGCTAAAACCAGTTAATTGAAGGTCAGTGGAAAAATACCCTTACATTGGTGGCCATTGAGAAGAATGCCCCCTTACAGTCAAGGTCAGAATGCCACCCTTACAGATAGCTGAAAAGGCAATTGGTGCCATGCCACTGACTCTGCCAAGTGGTGTTGGTCCTGTAACTATGCAGACACCATCAAATAAAAATTCATGTATTCACAGTTAAAAGAATCCCTCGAAACCTCAGGGGGAATCCTAGGGCTGCATAGAACCCTGAAAATGGCTGTTTTCGAGGAAGGTGCACACGGAAGGTCTTTGCAAGAGCAACCAAAAGAAGAAGAATTCCAGGTATGGATATTTTTTGCATAGTTACATTGACCAGCTTGGATCAATGTAACTATGCATATATAGAGTACCTGACTGATGCCCCTAGAAGCTGGAAATCACAAGTAGACACCACTACTCCAATGATCTCCACTTGCTTTTGGGTCCTGGACTGATTGGCTGTCCTGCTGCAAACTGAACACAGGAGGCTGGACGCTCAGTATGGGAACCATTCAGAGAATGCTCTGCATCCTCTGAATAAATGCAAAGTGTTCTCTAAATGGAACTAAATTGATGAAGTGTATCTTGTGATATCACTGTGCCACCTCTCCACTTCATCCAATGAGAGAAGGCTTTGCATTCATTCAGCAATGAGAGAAACATTCTTCCCTGATACAAAATGGGGTTTGGTGGGTCATTGGTTTATGGCTTAAAGAAAAAACACAAAACGATCACTTCACGGCACTGAAGAGCTAACTTCTATTTTAGGGTTGGTTGGGAGGGCCAGGGTTGGGTGAAACTTGGTAATATGTAATAGCTATTGTGTGCCTGCAGCAAATTTTCACTTTGTTAGAGAAGGAGTTTGTTTCCTCCTATGGGTCCAAAATGTTATGGAATATAATTTATTCATCTGAAGAG
Organism: Aquarana catesbeiana; assembly: GCF_042186555.1. NCBI lineage: Eukaryota > Metazoa > Chordata > Amphibia > Anura > Ranidae > Aquarana > Aquarana catesbeiana. Next base: position 39,438,217 of record NC_133329.1, on the reverse strand, counting down.
AAAACATGGAACTATAAATAGATTGTTTGCTTTATGAATAACTTCATGTTGGTGGTTGTCCAGAGGTTTCCTGTAATAAAAAAACAAGTATGGAATTTCACCCTCCCCACAACCCGTACTTTAAGGCTATAACCGCCTTTGCTGTAATGAGAAGGCTTTCCATAAGACTTTGGAGTGTGTCTGGGGGAAATTGTTTCCAGAGGAGCATTTGTGAGGTCAGGTACTGATGTTAGATGAGAAAACCTGGTCGCCAATAACAGTTCTAATTCATCACAAAGGTGTCCAGTAGGGTTAAGGGCAGTTAAGGGAGTTCCTCCACACCAAACGGGTCAAATTATGCCATTATGGAGCTGGCTTTGTGCCCGGGGACACAGTTATGCTAGAACAGACCCTTCGCCAAACAGTTGGTACATTGTTGACAACACAAAATTGTCTCAGCTTATCCTCTGTCTATATGTGGTGTTTGGGTTTGTGTCTGACTCTATTCATTTAAACAATATATAGAAAAAAACAAGACCGGAGATCCCAACAGACAACTAGCAAGCTGCTCCACATCTAATTCTTTGACAATAAGAGGCAGCAGAGGAATGAACTGTGTTGGAGACACTGATAAAATAAGTAGTTTTGCTTCTGACAAATTAATGCATTTTGAATATGTCACTGCAGTTCATCTCCCCTCTTCAACATCCTCCACTCCTCCTTGCTTTCAGGTTCCTTGCTTACTGACGGTCAGCTGACTCCAAACTGCATCTCAGTAAAGGTCAAGATTTGGCATCAAGATCTCCCCAACTACCTTTTCCAACTATATATAACTCTATAAACACCAAAAAGGTCTCTCCTCCACTCTCTGCACCTCTTCCCCAGCAGCAGCGTATCACCCCTAAAATATCTCATCTCATTCTAAATGTTGGATATCTTCATATGGCATCATTGCCTCCTTGGTTTCAACTTGATGCTTAGCTCTGAAGGAAAGGCAGATGTAATTTTCCTTTTTAACCACTTAAGGACAGAGCCTCGTTTTCAGATCTGGTGTTTAAAGGTTAAAATCTGTTTTTGTTTGCTAGAAAATTACTTAGAACCCCCAAACATTATATATATTTTTTCACCCTAGAGAATAAAATGGCGGTTGTTGCAATACTTTCTCTCACACCGTATTTGTGCAGCGATTTTACAAGGGCACTTTTTTGGGGAAAAAATACACTTTTTTAAATTAAAAAATAAGACAACAGTAAAGTTAGCCCAATCTTTTTTTTATATTGTGAAAGGTGATGTTATGCGAGTAAATTGATACCCAACATGTCACGCTTCAAAATTGCACCTGCTCGTAGAATGGCGACAAACTTTTACCCTTAAAAATCTCCATAGGCGATGTTAAAAAAATTCTACAAGTTGCATGTTTTGAGTTACAGAGGAGGTCTAATGCTAGAATTATTGCTCTTGCTCTAACGATCGCGGTGGTACCTCATGTGTGGTTTGAACACCTTTTACATATGCGGTTGTTACTCACTTATGCATTCGTTTCTGCATGCGAGCTCAGCGGGGTGGGGCGCATTAAAAAATTATTTTGTTTTTTTTCTTATTTATGTTACTTTTTATTTTTACACTGTTCTTTAAAAAAAAAAAAACTTGTGTCACTTTTATCCCTATTACAAGGAATGTAAACATCCCTTGTACTATTAAAAAAGCGTGACAGGACCTCTTAAATATGAGATCTGGGGTCAAAAAGCCTCAGATCTCATATTTACACTAAAATGCAATTAAAAAAACCCCAAAAAAACAAAAAAAAATGTTGTATGAAAAAAAAAGAGCTATGGGCGGAAGTTACGTTTTGACGTTGCTTCTGCCCTGCAATCGTATGGAGCTGGGTGGGGGCTATCTTCCCCTCACTCAGCTCCATACCTCAGAGGGGACAGGATCCGATCGCCTCCGCCGCTGCCGGCGGCTCCGGTAAGCGGCGGAGGGCACCGGGAGGGGGGCCCTCTCCCGCCACTGATAAAAGCAATCTCGTGTTGAATCCGCCACTGAGACCACTTTTATCTGAAAGCCGACCGCCCGCTGAAGAAGTGGATACCAGGGTTATGGCAGCTAGCTGCTGCCATAACAACGATATTCCACTTCAAACAGCTGATGTATAAGGATGGCGGGCAGTCGGCAAGTGGTTAAGCAAAACGCTGAAGGTAAACGCTAGTTGCAACCATCTAGGCCTTGACTGAGGTAGATGCATAAGCTGAGCAAGTGTTAGCAGTACTCTAGCTCAGTGATAATGTGAGGTTACCCTGTTGTCCTCCATGACCTCCTTCTTGTGATTGGGAAGATGTATTTTATGTAGCGTTACCCCTGAAAGAGCCACTGGAAATTGCCCGGTTTCTTTTCCCAGTAGATTGCCCTAAAGTCAGGCACACAATCACAGTCACACTTTGTCTCAAAAATCAGTCTAGGGGTGTTCTTTTGTGTTCTTTTTTGTTCTTGTTGATTTTATTTATTTTTGGAGTCACTGGGATAGGGTTGAGGGAATTGAGTGGGATACTCCGAAAGAAAGAACTATGTACAGGTTGAGGACAGTGAACTCCTTTCTAGAATAAAGTGAAGCAGATGTCCTTGCACAAGCAAACTGTGGACTTTGTAGTAGAAGCAGTTAAAAGGGTAGAACTAGATAGACTGAGCTCCTCAGGACACCAGTCGATGTCCCCTTTAAACAAACGCACAGCTGACTAACACCAGATGAGTGGCAGCAGCCCCAAAATTCTCTACGATTTCTCTCAGCAGTTTGTACTCACAAGTTCCAGGGAAAGTTAGTTGCCTCCTGCCAACATCCATGTGACCCATTTCTCCAGTGATACCAAACTAGATCTTCAGATGACAGCCCCTCAGTCAGCTCTCTGTAGCTTCAGCATACAGTCTCTCCAGTCGCCCACCTGAGGCCTCACAAACAGCAAGCACATGACAGCACTGCCCTGGAGAGCAGCAAGCCCTCCGGGCTGTGTTTCTCTCCTGAAGAAAAAGACCCAGAAACTCTGTGTCTCAGGGTATTTACACACACTCCCACCAGCCTTCAGGGCCACCCACCTTGGGATTGACCAGGGCTATATAAATATCCATACTGCTAATTGTATTGCTCCACACCTATGTTTCAGAGGATTCTACTGCTTTCTGCAAAACAGAGGAAACAATCAAACCAGCAGCAGTTGAAACACTGAGAAGACCTAACTTATCACATGCAGCTGCACTGATTACAGTGAGGCAAACTAAATTTACCTAAAAACAAAAACACAGCTCCACTGAAATACAGTGAGCCAGAACTATATTTACCTAATCCTAGCACCTATCTAGGAGGGTGCTACATGTATAAGATAATCAATTTACAGGCTTGGTTTGGATTAAGGTACTGCCACCAACACCATGTTTGAGTCTTAGGAAAAAAAGCAAAACCATACACCATGTACAGTATATCCAGGGTTCTCACAAAGCTTTATCAGGTGGCACTGATGAGGGAGCATTGATGGGCACTGATAAGTGGCACTGATGACCACTGATGAGACGGCACTGGTGACTGGTGGGCACTGATGACTTTTTTTCTTTTTTTGGACATCACACGTCCAAGTTCCTCTGTTTATAGACATCACATGTCATAATAGAGGACTGCTTGGATTATTTTTGAGCACATCATTTATTATTCACGTATCTGTAGTACTTCTGGGACTATGGTGAGCAGGACTGTTGTGCTGGAGGGGAGGAGGGAGGATCAAGTGGTGGGTGATTTACCAAACCAGTTTTCAGAGGTTCCTATGCAGCCAGTTAATGTGTCATCTGTTCCAGTTAGGAATTATGCTAAGGCTGTGTTGGGACAAAGTCATGCTGCCAGTGGAAAGGAGCCAGTTGTGCGACTTTCACCTAATGCACCTTCCATTAAACGCAGGAATGTGGTACAGCTCAGGTGGGAAGCAGGAGGGTGGTTGTGAATAAGATCCTAGCCATGGGATTTAAGGCGGAGGATATTTATGCTCTTATCGGTCTGGCTGGTTCCTATGAATATGATTTGTCATTTGTGCATCCAGAATCGCTGGATCTGTTTTGGGAGCGGTTTGAGCATGTATATGGAGGGCCAGCCAGACTGGAAGGGGCTTGTCCCCAAAGTTGTCTCACATCAGCTCTTGATAAGGAATGTGACTATCCTGACAAGGAATGAGTCTATACCACCCAAGGATTTATGGGTCTGGTTGAGGAGGTTTGGTGAAACGTTGTGTCCCCTAAAAAAGATTGTGGATGATAGAGGAATGTGGATGGGTGGATGGTCATTGTCAATGAGGTTGAGTGTGCGTGGGAATGTGGTCCAGCATTTTCCCTCCTCTGCCTTTATTGGTAGAGATAGGATTACTGTCTTCTACCCTGGTCAACCTAAGCTGTGCCATAAATGTGGAGTCAAGGGACATTTCTCCTCTAACTGTTCAGAACAGAAGTGCTCTTTGTGTCAGGAACTGAGGCATCTGGCAAGGGACTGTACCATCATTAAATGTAACCTATGTGATAAGATTGGTCACCCTTATAGCTGGTGTTCTGAGGCTTTGCACTATAAGCCAGAGCTAGTGGAGGAATTCTTCCGTCTGGATAGAGAAGAGTCTGGGTTGGTAGAGGCTGTACCAGGGGATCCTAGTGTCTCTGTCCTGTCAGAATCTGTGTCTGTGAGACCGTCTATGGTGTCCCCCCAGTATGTGGTCTCCCAGTCAGTGTCAGAAAGTGTGGTTGTCAAGTCTGTGTCTGCACCTATTGTTTCTCCTAGTGTAGTGAAGGCAGTGGAGGGTGCTGGACCAGAATGTATGGTGGTGCCAACCCCTCCTCCTCGGTGTGGCAGAAGTGCGGCTGGAGGTCGGCAGACACAGAGGGGTAGGGTTAGGGATGTATTCGATGATTGTGGGGGGAGAGGTGGGAAGGGAATGAGGGTGGCTGGTGCAGAATGCAAGGTGAATGATGTGGAAGTCGGGGTGAATGATGTGGGGGGGTTTTGGAATTGCATCCTGATGGCGATTAAATCTCAAAATGTTTCTAAGCCTGGATTGTGTTTGAGTTGAGGTTCAGAGTTTGTAGTCTCTTTTTTGTTGTCATTAAAATATGTTTCTTTCTATGTTATCTTGCCAGGAAACGGTTTTCTTTACTTGCTGATGCAAGCATGCTTGTTTTTGTTTAGTTGTTGTTTAATTTTTGTGTAAATATGTTTTTATTAATGAGCTGTATGTTTGTTTGATTTTTTAATAAGCAAAAATTTACACTCACTCATGTCTCATGGCAATTACATAAAATTATTTCTGTCTCCAGCACACTACACAATGCTATAGAAAGATCGGTCAGTGTCTGCCCACAATGAAGCTGACTTTTTTCTTTTTTCTTTTTTCTTTTTAGCACTTCAGCGAACAATGTCATAAGGCTAATTCAGCTTAACGTTCATTAACTGTCTCCTTCTCGGATTCACATCATTGTGGTAAATGCTTTCCTTTTTTCTTTTTGCTATATCTCATCTTAAAACTTTATTAAATTTCCTTTATTACATATCATTTTTTCCTTTTCTCACATTCAAGATTTTAGTCAGAGAGCAAGGAAACAAATGGGCCTTATCTTAAGCTAAATACAGTAAATATAAAGTAACACAATAGGAGCACAATGTGACATCCCAGGATAAAAAAGAAGAGACTAGCGAGCTCCCCCGCGCCCATCTCCTACTATCAGGTCCAGTGTTATACAAACTAATAAAAATATCATGCTTCCACCCTTCCCTCAATCTCTCCCTATCAACCCCCCCCCCCCCCCCCTTACCAAGCATTGCGTAATTTAAGTACATACCCAAGAACTTTTTTTCACAACCTAAACTTCTATTAACTAAAATTTTACTTATCAAAACAACCACCCTATAACACCCATTACAGTCTGGTATTTCTGTTCCCTAACGGACTAGCTATATTGAAACTATAGCCTGCTCTAAAGTTCTCTAAACTCCACATTAAGGGCAGCCCACCTTTTCCAACCATGGCCTCCACATTCTATTGAAATCCTGGAGACTACCTCTCTTAATATACTCTATTCTTTCCCTACAAAGGGTTTCATTCAGTGTGGCGATCCAGTCTTTAACTGTCGGGGGTTCCTTTGATAGCCATCTTAATGCTATCATTTTCCTGGCTTGGAACAAGCATCTCAAGATTGCCAGTGTGATACCCTTCCTCTCCCCCTGTACCCATCTATACCCCAAAATACATACTATGGCCTCCCTCTCCACTGAGATACCGAAGATATCTCCCAAACTATTAGTCACCCCCTCCCAGTATCGGAACAACTTGGGACATCTCCAAAACATGTGGATGAGATCCCCAGTCCCCCGACATCTAGGACATCTATCATTGGGTCTTCTGCCAAACTTAAAGAGAAGTTTAGGTGTATAATAGGCTCTATTTAGCAACATCAAATGTGAAATCTTCTGTGGAGGGGAGACCGATACCAACGGCCCCATCTCCAGAATCCTCTCCCATTGTACCTGGGTCACTACACCTACATCCTCTTCCCATTTAGCTCTTACAGCCTGGAGCCCCCCACTGTTAACTACTTTACTAAGTTGTCCATAGATCTTAGATATTAACCCCCTAGTGGGGACTACCTGAAGTATAATCTCAAATAAAGGCATTTCTTTCCACATTAAAGTCTGGTCCTTAAATTGCGCTTTGAGGGCATGTTCTAGCTGAAGGTACGTAAAAAAGGAGCTCTGCTGTAAATTAAATTCATCTTCCAACTCCGGAAGTTTCTTTAGTATGTTGCCTGTATAAATTTGTCTTAACCTTTTGATACCATGATTTTCCCACTCACTAACTTTTCCAATTCTAAGAATTTCCTGCAAGTTACGGTTATTCCAAATAGGGGTATAATCTGTAAGCCCCTCATATCTCATCTGTTTCTTAACTGTTTTCCAAAGTTTAGTTATCAATTTAATTGTTGGAAATTCATAGTGAAACGAATCTGCCTCTAATGCCGCGTACACACGGTCGGACTTTTCGTCTACAAAAGTCCGACAGCCTGTCCGACAGACTTTCAACTGACTTTTGGCGGACTTGCAGCGGACTTCCTAACGGACGGACTTGCCTACATACGATCACACAAAAGTCCGATGGATTTGTATGTGATGACATACACCGGACTAAAATAAGGAAGTTGATAGCCAGTAGCAAATAGCTGCCCTAGCGTGGGTTTTTGTCCGTCGGACTAGCACACAGACGAGCGGATTTCTTTGTCCAGTGGAGTTACGACATAAAGATTTGAAGCATGTTCCAAATCTAAAGTCCATCAGATTTGCGACTGGAAAAGTCAGCTGAAAGTCGGGGGAAGCCCACACACGATCAGATTGTCAGCCGCATTTTGTCCGTCGGCGTCCATCGGACTTTTGTAGACGAAAAGTCCGACCGTGTGCACGCGGCATAAAGCTTCAATTATTGTATTATGTAAAGCACCTATTAATAGAAGTCTGCCATTTGGGGTTCTCACATTCTAATGTCCTCTTTGCAATCATCCAGCACACAGATGTGAGTGAAAATATAACATTTAACTAAAACACGGGCGACAATAATACTGCATTGTGGGTACTAAAGTAAAGACCCCGGACCTGCAAGACTAAAGTGCTAAACCTCTATGAATATAACAAGAACCTTCATTAACTGCTTGCCGACCAGCCACCGTCATTATACGGCGGCAGGTCGGCTCTCCTTGCGCAAACTGCCGTAGGTGTATGTCGGTCTTTGCATAGGAGATAGCGTGTGTGCGAGCCCGCCGCGGGAGTGTGCCCGCGGGTCTGGCAGACTCTATGCCTGCCAGCGACCCACGATCACTGTGTACAGAGGCAGAATGGGGAACTGCCTATGTACACAAGGCGATTCCCCGTTCTGCAAGATGACATGTCAGAGATCTTCTGTTTCCAGCGATCGGGAACTCCTTGATCGCCCCCTAGTGTTAACCCCTTCCCTGCCAGTGTAATTTTTACATTGATCGGTGCATTTTTATAGCACTGATCAATGTAATAATGTCACTGGTTCCCAAAAAGTGACATTTGGGGTCAGATTTGTCCGCCGCAATGTCGCAGCCCCACTAAAAATCGCAGATCGCTGCCATTACCAGTAAAAAAATATTAAAAAATAAAAGTCCCTAAATCTATCCCATAGTTTGTAGACGCTATAACTTTTGTGCAAACCAATCAATATACACTTATTGCAATTTTTTTTACCAAAAATATGTAGAAAAATATATATCGGCCTAAACTGAAGAATACAATTTTTTTTATATATATTTATTTTTGATATGTATTATAGCAGAAATTTAAAAAAAAAAATTTTTTTTTCAAAATTGTTGGTCTTTTTTTGTTTATAGCGCAAAAAATAAAAACCGCAGAGGTGATCAAATACCACCAAAAGAAAGCTCTATTTGTGGGGGGAAAAAAGACGTCAATTTTGTTTGGGTACAGCGTCGCACGACCGCGCAATTGTCAGTTAAAATTACGCAGTGCTGAATCGCAAAAATGGCCTGGTCATTAAGGGGGCAAATCCTTCTGGGGCTTAGTGGTTAAGTTAATTTAACTTAGTTAATTAATATTTAATCTAATTGTCTATAGTCATGTGTGCCTCATTAGGGCCGTGCAATGGGATATAAAAACACTGTAATATAAAAATACAATAAAATAAAATGTTAAAATTAAATTTATAGGTGCTAGTTCACACCAGATGCAGTTCCGTGTGCTTTTTTTCTGCACTGAAAATGCATGCACAGTGTTTTTCATGTATTCCAATGGCTCTAGTTCACACCAGTGCAGTCAGTTTCCAGTGCAGAAAAAAAGTAGAGAGTGCTGCATTTTTTTCTGCACAGAACTCTACTGGAACCTAGCAAATTGTATCAAAAATGCACTGGAACTGCATGTGGTGTGAACTGTAAGCAAAAAATGATCTGGAACGTGTCTGGAGTGTATTTTGTAGTGCAAACTGGCCCTCAGGCTCCATTCACACTAGCGCGTTTTTTTATGCATTTTGCATTTTGCAGAAATGCATGGGAATTTTTTAACATGGGTTCCTATGGAACATGTTCAATGCTTTTTTGTATCTCTGCGTTTTTGGAAAGGGTCGGGGACTTTTTTTTCATGCAAAAAGCAGCGTTTTGCATGTAATGGATTTCAATGGACAAGCATCAAAAACGCAAGTGCACCGTTATTGCAGCGTTTTTGCAGCGTTTTTGGTGCGTTTTTGGTGCGTTTTTGCCGTTTTTTTTTTTTTTTGTAATTTTTTTTAAGACTGTAAAAAAAAAAGAAAAAAAAAAAAAAAAACGCAAAACGCAAATCGCGGCAAAAACGCCGCAAAAACGCCGCAAAAACGCTGCAATAACGCTGCTCAAAAACGTGCCAAGCATGAAAAAAAAACCTCCAAAACACTCAAAAGCAACATGCATAGGTGTGAATCCAGCCTTAGGCTGGATTCACACCTATGCATTTTTAGTGCTTTTTGCATTTTGCAGATTTGCACTACAGTCCATTTTACATGGTTTCCTATGGAACACTTTCTGTAGTGCAAATCTGCAAAATGCAAAAGGTACTAAAAATGCATAGGTGTGAATCAGGCCTAAGGCTCGATTCACATCTATGCATGTTGCTTTTGAGCATTTTTGGAGTTTTTTTTGTCATGCTTGCCACGTTTTTGAGCAGCGTTTTTACAGCGTTTTTGCCGCGTTTTGCGTTTTTTTTTTTTTTTTTTTTTTACATTTCAAAAAAAAAAAACGCATCAAAAACGCATCAAAAACGCTGTAAAAATGCTGCAAAAATGGTGCACTTGCGTTTTTGATGCTGGTCCATTGAATTCCATTACATGCAAAACGCTGCATTTTGCATGAAAAAAAGTCCCCGACCCTTTCCAAAAATGCAGAGATACAAAAAGGCATTGATGTGAACATGTTCCATAGGAACCCATGTTAAAAAATTCCCATGCATTTCTGCAAAATGCAAAATGCATCAAAAAACGCGCTAGTGTGAATGGAGCCTTAGGCTCGATTCACATCTATGCATGTTGCTTTTGAGCGTTTCTGGAGTTTTTTTTGTGATGCTTGCCACGTTTTTTGAGCAACGTTTTTGCAGCGTTTTTAGTTTCTTTTTTTACAGTTTTTTTTAGACTGTATACAGTCTAAAAAAAAAAAAAACGCCAAAAACGCAAAATGCATCAAAAACACTGCAAAAACGCTGTAAAAACAATGCACTTGCATTTTTGATGCTGGTCCATTGAATTCTATTACATGCAAAACGCTGCATTTTGCATGAAAAAAAGTCCCCGACCCTTTCCAAAAATGCAGAGGTACAAAAAGGCATTGATGTGAACATGTTCCATAGGAGCCCATGTTAAAAAATTCCCATGCATTTCTGCAAAATGCAAAATGCATCAAAAAACGCGCTAGTGTGAATGGAGCCTTAAAGAATATCCAGTTTTCTATGTCTGATATTTACGCCACAAAGAAAGCAACAGAGAGATTTTTTTTGTCTTTGTAGATAAAGAGTTTCGATTCTCCACTTTGCTCTATGATATTTTCCGCCCTCTTCAGGAAGTCTTTGTCACTTTAGCAATGTTGCTTCTTTTAACCCTTTCTGACAGTTTTTCCTTTTTCCACATGTGATACAATGAATTTTATTGAACCTGAACATTTATGGAGGACCCCCCCATTCCCAAATCATATATTTTCTAAAAGCAGAGGTCCTTAAGAATAAAAAGATCTCCATCCCACAATATTGTGCAAATGTTGATCACAATTATAATATTAATGAATAAAATAAAATGAACAAGCCCTTTTAGGACATATCGAGAACGACTTCAGGAACTTAAATTGGAGCTCCACCCAAAAGGGGAAGTTCTGCTTGTTCACACCCTTACCTCCTCCACTGCCACATTTGGCACTTTTTTTGGAAGGGGGGGAGAGGGGATCGGGTATCTGGTTTTGACAGGTACCCGCTCTCACTTCCAGGTAAGATCGCTGCAGAGATCTCACAGTATGTCTGCTCCCTCCTCCTTCCCCTTCGATGCCTTCTGGGACAAACACAGGTCCCAGAAAATGGTGGAACCATTCAGAAAGCGCATGCGCGACTCACGCATGCACAATAGGAAACTGGCTGTGAAGCCTGAAGGTGCTGGCACCTGCATCCAAAGCCGACTAAAGAGTCAGAGGATTCCGCAGGATCCCTGGACAAGTAAGTGTCCTTATACAGTGGAATCTTGGTTTACAAGTAAGGCGGTTAACGAGCGCTTTTTGAAAGACGAGCAACTTTTTTAAAAAAATTCTGACTCGGTTTGCGAGTGTTGTCTCACAAAACGAGCAGAATTCAAGCTAATGGGGTATGCAGTATTGCATTTGGCCAGAGGTGACACTCTGATAGGGCGTACACACGGTCGGACTTTGTTCAGATATTCCGACAACAAAATCCATGGATTTTTTCCGACGGATGTTGGCTCAAACTTGTCTTGCATACACACGGTCACACAAAGTTGTCGGAAAATCCGATCATTCTGAACGCGGTGACGTAAAACACGTACGTCGGGACTATAAACGGGGCAGTGGCCAATAGATTTCATCTCTTTATTTATTCTGAGCATGCGTGGCACTTTGTCTGTCGGATTTGTGTACACACGATTGGAAATTCCGACAACGGATTTTGTTGTCGGAAAATTTTATCTCCTGCTCTCCAACTTTGTGTGTCGGAAAATCCGATGGAAAATGTCCGATGGAGCCCACACACGGTCGGAATTTCCGACAACACGCTCCGATCGGACATTTTCCATCGGAAAATCCGACCGTGTGTACGGGGCATGAATGGTTTTGAGTCGTTCGGAAATACTCGGAAACACTCGGTAATACAGTACTCCGTTCCTGAGTGTTTCCGAGCCTTTCCGAGTTCAGCCGAGCTGTCCCCGAATATTTCCGAGGCTCACTGGTGCCCCCCACCTCTGGCCACCTGCGGTATTGCATGTAATAAAAGTCAATGCGGAATGAATTATCTTCGTTTTCCATTGACTTCTATGGGGAAACTCCCTTTGATATGCGAGTGCTTTGGATTACAAGCATTCTCCTGGAACAGATTATACTCGTAATCCAAGGTTCCACTGTATTAAAAGTCAGCAGCTACAGGATTTGTAGCTGCTGACTTTTATTTTTTCCTGCCCAGACTGGAGCTCCTCTTTAATATGTACAGTCTGGAGGAAAGAAGGGAAAGGGGAGACATGATTGAAACCTTTAAATACATCAACGGGGTTATTGTATTATGTTGGCCGATTTATGTAGGATATTATATTATTATATATGTGTACACATACAGTATAATACAGTACAGTATCTAGGTATGTGAGGTATGGCCTGTTAAGCCCCATACACACTATCAGATTTTCTGCTGATTTTTGTCTTCAGATTTACCAAAACCATGTAGTGCAAGGGCCTGCCTGATTGCATACACATTGAAACTCCTAATTTTTGACCTCATATTATATAGTTTTGGTAAATCTGAAGACAAAAATCTGCAGAAAATCTGATAGTGTGTATGTGGCTTTTAAACTAATTATGCATTTCAAAGGGGACTTGTTGATCAAAGGGGATACTGACCAAACAATATTTACTCCTTGCTTGAGGAGTATCTGTGAGTGCCAAGCCAGGAACCCAGCGGTGAAGCGGGGGTGACACTTGAGGAAGATACTGAGTGCTAGATTGGAAGAGCTCAGGGGATCCAGTGGCAGTGGATCAGTAAGTCTAGTGAAAGACTGAGGGCTCAGTGGAAGGGAAGTTCTTCAATAGGAGATTGTAGAAGAAGTGGAAGAGTCATTGCAACCTTTGTTAGAAACTGTTCTAACTGTTGCCATAGGAGACAGCGTTCCTACTCATGCAGATATGATGTCTGGCTAGATACCTTTCCCTGCATGGCTGTCTGCCTATAGAAGTCTCGGAGTCTGTCAATTAACATTGCATCTACATAAGGGTATCCTGGCCCCAACCCTCTCTCCTACAGTTCTGTTTAAGAGGCAATAAATCTCTTTGCATCCAAGAAGTGTCTGGCGCCCATCAATCTACCTTGTATTACACCCACCATGTCTTGCAACCCACTCTACACAGAAGGATCTCAGCTTTCCCTAACCCTTGGGGTCACCATTAGGCCGAGAGAGACCCGGGACTTCGCTACACTTGTTATGAATATCCTAGGTATGAATGACCATTTAACCCCTGCCGCTGTATTTTTTTTCCCTCTGAGTTCAGCTTTAATGAGTCAGGTTCCTGTCTCCCCTCTTGTCGGGGAAAACCATAATCATTGGGAAATCTCTCAAAGCCCCAAAAAGTTATGACAACCTGACAAGAGTTCTAATCCTCCCCACTCCATCCGAAACTTGGAAAAAAAGTTTCTGGCTATACATACACCTACATTGAGAAAAGGTAACCATGAAAAAATAAGAGATGAATGGAGCTGACTGTGTTTCTATCTGGAGGGATGCCATCAGAACTGCAAACAATAAATCCACAGCCAGATACTGGAGATGTTAGTTTTAGTTTCATTTCTCCAGAATCGCTCTGCATTTCCCCTCCACCCCCTCTCTATATATATATATTTATGAGAACTGAGCTGAGTGGCATCAGATACCCAGATCTCCTCTCTCCAGAAAAGGACCGTGGATGGAAGGTCAGTAGAAAATTTACAATTACAGACAATTCTTCATTTTCTTCCTGTGAGTTTATCTGGATCCTCCATTTGTCTCTACAGCTCCCATATGACATGTATCTGTGTATAATCCTGATATCTAAATGTACTTTTATAATTCCCTGTGTGGGAAGGTGCAGGTATAGTAAAGCCTTTGTAGTGTATGGGAATATGAAATGGTATTTGAGTGATGTTCGTTTACAGGATAGCCTTACTATTACCTAGCTAATATAACATAATGTAATATAATATGATTATAAAGTAATATAAGATATGAGATAATATAATATAGCAACCCGGCAGATCTAATGTACAGTATTCAGACTACAGAGAGATATCGAAAATTCTGATCACTTCTACATATTTCACACCATTGGTGATCTTAAAGGGAAGTTCCGCCAAATTTTTTATTTTTAAAAGTCAGCAGCTAAAAATCCTGTAGCTGCTGACTTTTAAAATAAGGACACTCACCTGTCCAGGGCGCCCGCGATGTCGGCACCCGAAGCCGATTTAAAGCTCGGCTCTCGAGTGCTGCCACCGCCATCTTCGGTAAGGGAATCAGGAAGTGAAGCTTTGCGGCTTCACTTCCTGGTCCCCTACTGCTCACGTGCGACTCACGCTGCGCGATGCCACTGGTCCCTGCTGACTTCTGGGACCTGTGTGTCTCCCAGAAGAGAATGGGGGGGGGGTGGAGAAGGCGCCGGAAGTGGCGTAGATACCGGCGGGTGGCTCGGGTATCTATGCCCGGAAGTGGGAGCGGTGGAACTCCACCTTAATGCTGTTAAAAATTACATATATATGAAGAGAGGGGGTTTTATAAAAGCACTGTAAATCACAGAGGGTCCTGATACCTTTTTATTGCAGAACAAAAAAGACACCAATCTCACTAGGTTTAGAAAAGGGGGTGTGCTTTGTAACCACAGTCCTGATAAAATGATCCATGTGCAACTTTATATTAGGTAATAGTGTGTGTTTTATCAGATAGTGGAGGAGGAAGCGGTGCTGGATCAGTAATCTGTATATAGGGTGATAGTATGGTGTCTTATCAGATAGTGGAAGAGGAAGCGGTGCTGGATCAGTAATCTGTATATAAAGTGATAGTATGGTGTCTTGTTAGATAGCGGAGGAGGAAGAAGTGCTGGATCAGTAATCTGTATATAGGGTGATAGTATGGTGTCTTGTCAGATAGTGGAGGAGGAAGCGGTGCTGGATCAGTAATCTAAATATGGTTTCAATGCCTATCTTGATCTATATTGGGGAAGGAGGAATAGATGGCATAGTAGGCTCTAGGTAAGCAGCCCTGATTCGCTGCCAGCTCCCATCAAGCTTGTTAAGAGTTCCTCCCTCTTTCTTCATGCAATAGGTTAGGCACACACCTGTTAGGAATTAACTCCAACATGCTTTACGTACATTCTCCTGGCCTGAGGCCCGCCTCCTTGAATAAAAAAATGTCCACATCAACGGATCTTTAATGTATTTTAGTTTTTTTTACTGATGGTTCTTACATGATTTTATTATAGTAGCCAACATTTCCTAGGCATGTCACAAATACTGCTATATATTATTTGTGTTTTTTTTGTATCTACTTACAGAATAGCTTTCAACATGTCTTCTTCTGAGGAAGCGTCACAGACTTTAAGAAGCCTGAAAGAGAAATTGCTGCAAGTATTTGAGGAAGATGTGGATGGATTGTGTGATGAGTTGGACTCTCTCCATCTCCTATCTCTGGAGGAATACATGGATCTCCAATATGATGAGGATCCCAGAGTGAGAGCTGAAAAGATGATTGACATTATACTTCAGAAGGGGGAACCAGCCTCAGAAGAATTCCTATATCATCTGGAAAATATAATTTCTAGGTTTCCTAGCTTGTCCAGGTTGCCTCAGTTCCTCCAGGAAGGTGAGTAAATTATTATAAAAAATGATTAATAGTATGTGCTTACAAACTCACATGGAAGGCTGCACAGCACTAAACTGTGCTAGCGGGGAAATGCGGTAGGATGTGGGCAGCAACATAGTGGTAGTTGCAACAATACATTGTGTGGCCAAGTATTTGTTTACACCTGACCATCACACCCATATGAGCTAGTTGGACATCCCCCTCCTAAACCATGGGTATTTATTTGGAGTTGAGGTTGCCCCTTCCCCCACCACCTTTATAGCAACAACCTTCAGTCTTCTGGGAAGGTTTTGCAGAAGATATTGGAGTCAGGGCCATCTTAACAGCATCATGGGCCCCTGGGCAAAGTAATGCCCTGGGGCCCGTATAATGGAGACAGCACAGGTAAACAGACATCAAGTAGGTAGGAGGTAGACAAGCAGAGCTTCCCCTTTTGGGTGGAGCTCCACATTAACTACATGAACAATTATTCTGTACAGCAAAGAAACAGTGGGAAAATACTACATACATAAAGTAACAAAGCTGTCCTGTGCATATAATATATCTGCTAGATTGATGCCTCCCCAGCACTATGGCCCCTCTACACCCCAGATATCCCCCCAGCACTCTGACCCCTCTACACCCCAGATATCCCCCCAGCACTCTGACCCCTCTACATCCTAGATATCCCCCCAGCACTCTGACCCCTCTACGCCCCAGATATCCCCCCAGCACTATGACCCCTCTACACCCCAGACATCCCCCCAGCACTCGGACCCCTCTACACCCCAGATATCCCCCCAGCACTCGGACCCCTCTACACCCCAGATGTCCCCCCAGCACTCTGACCCCTCTACACCCCAGATATCCCCCCAGTACTCTGACCCCTCTACACCCCAGATATCCTCCCAGCACTCTGACCCCTCTACACCCCAGATATCCCCCCAGTACTCTGACCCCTCTACACCCCAGATATCCTCCCAGCACTCTGATCCCTCTACACCCCAGATATCCCCCCAGCACTCTGACTCCTCTACATCCCAGATATCCCCCCAGAACTCGGACCCCTCTACACCCCAGATATGCCCCCAGCACTCTGACTCCTCTACATCCCAGATATCCCCCCAGCACTCGGACCCCTCTACACCCCAGATGTCCCCCCCAGCACTCTGACCCCTCTACACCCCAGATATCCTCCCAGAACTCTGGCCCCTCTACACCCCAGATATCCCCCCAACACTCTGACTCCTCTAAATCCCAGATATTCCCCCAGCACTCTGACCCCTCTACACCCCAGATGTCCCCCCCAGCACTCTGACCCCTCTACACCCCAGATATCCTCCCAGCACTCTGACCCCTCTACACCCCAGATATCCTCCCAGCACTCTGGCCCCTCTACACCCCAGATATCCCCCCAGCACTCTGACCCCTCTACACCCCAGATATCCTCCCAGCACTCTGACCTCTCTACATCCCAGATATCCCCCCAGCACTCTGACCCCTCTACACCCCAGATATCCTCCCAGCACTCTGACCCCTCTACACCCCAGATATCCCCCTGGTACTCTGGCCCCTCTACACCCCAGATATCCCCCCAGCACTCTGACCCCTCTACACCCCAGATATCCTCCCAGCACTCTGACCCCTCTACACCCCAGATATCCTCCCAGCACACTGACCCCTCTACACCCCAGATATAACTCCAGCACTCTGACCCCTCTACGCTACAGATATCCTTCCAGCACTATCACCCCTCTACACCCCAGAGATCACCCCAGCACTCTGACCCCTCTACTCCCCAGATATCCCCCCAGCACTCTGAACCCTCTACACCCCAGATATCGCCCCGGTACTCTGGCCCCTCTACACCCCAGATATCCCCCCAGCACTCTGACCCCTCTACACCTCAGATATCCCCCCAGCACTCTGATCCCTCTACACCCAAGGTATCCCCCAGCACTCTGACCCCTCTACACTCCAGATATCCCCCCAGCACTCTGACCCCTCTACATCCCAGATATCCCCCCAGCACTCGGACCCCTCTACACCCCAGATGTCCCCCCCAGCACTCTGACCCCTCTACACCCCAGATATCCTCCCAGCACTCGGACCCCTCTACACCCCAGATATCCCCCCGGTACTCTGGCCCCTCTACACCCCAGATATCCCCCCAGCACTCTGACCCCTCTACACCCCAGATATCGCCCCGGTACTCTAGCCCCTCTACACCCCAGATATCCCCCCAGCACTCTGACCCCTCTACACCCCAGATATCCCCCCAGCACTCTGATGCCTCTACACCCAAGGTATCCCCCAGCACTCTGACCCCTCTACACCCCAGATGTCCTCCCAGCACTCTGATGCCTCTACACCCAAGGTATCCCCCAGCACTCTGACCCCTCTACATCCCAGATATCCCCCCAGCACTCGGACCCCTCTACACCCCAGATGTCCCCCCCAGCGCTCTGACTCCTCTACACCCCAGATATCCCCCCAGCACTATCACCCCTCTACACCCCAGATATCCTCCCAGCACTCTGACCCCTCTACACCCCAGATATCCTTCCAGCACTATCACCCCTCTACACCCCAGATATCCTCTCAGCACTCTGACCCCTCTACACCCCAGATATCCCCCCGATACTCTGGCCCCTCTACACCCCAGATATCCTCCCAGCACTCTGACCCCTCTACACCCCAGATATCCCCCCAGCACTCTGACCCCTCTACGCCCCAGATATCCTTCCAGCACTATCACCCCTCTACACCCCAGATATCCTCCCAGCACTCTGACCCCTCTACACCCCAGATAACCCCCCGGTACTCTGGCCCCTCTACACCCCAGATATCCCCCCAGCACTCTGACCCCTCTACACCCCAGATATCCTCCCAGCACTCTGACCCCTCTACACCCCAGATATCCTTCCAGCACTATCACCCCTCTACACCCCAGATATCCTCTCAGCACTCTGACCCCTCTACACCCCAGATATCCCCCCGATACTCTGGCCCCTCTACACCCCAGATATCCTCCCAGCACTCTGACCCCTCTACACCCCAGATATCCCCCCAGCACTCTGACCCCTCTACGCCCCAGATATCCTTCTAGCACTATCACCCTTCTACACCCCAGATATCCTCCCAGCACTCTGACCCCTCTACACCCCAGATAACCCCCCGGTACTCTGGCCCCTCTACACCCCAGATATCCCCCCAGCACTCTGACCCCTCTACACCCCAGATATCCTCCCAGCACTCTGACCCCTCTACACCCCAGATATCCTTCCAGCACTATCACCCCTCTACACCCCAGATATCCTCTCAGCACTCTGACCCCTCTACACCCCAGATATCCCCCCAGCACTCTGACCCCTCTACACCCCAGATATCCTCCCAGCACTCTGACCCCTCTACACCCCAGATATCCCCCCAGCACTCTGACCCCTCTACACCCCAGATGTCCCCCCCAGTGCTCTGACTCCTCTACACCCCAGATATCCCCCCAGCACTCTGACCCCTCTACACCCCAGATATCCTCCCAGCACTCTGACCCCTCTACACCCCAGATATCCTTCCAGCACTATCACCCCTCTACAACCCAGATATCCTCTCAGCACTCTGACCCCTCTACACCCCAGATATCCCCCCGATACTCTGGCCCCTCTACACCCCAGATATCCTCCCAGCACTCTGACCCCTCTACACCCCAGATATCCCCCCAGCACTCTGACCCCTCTACGCCCCAGATATCCTTCTAGCACTATCACCCTTCTACACCCCAGATATCCTCCCAGCACTCTGACCCCTCTACACCCCAGATAACCCCCCGGTACTCTGGCCCCTCTACACCCCAGATATCCCCCCAGCACTCTGACCCCTCTACACCCCAGATATCCTCCCAGCACTCTGACCCCTCTACACCCCAGATATCCTTCCAGCACTATCACCCCTCTACACCCCAGATATCCTCTCAGCACTCTGACCCCTCTACACCCCAGATATCCCCCCAGCACTCTGACCCCTCTACACCCCAGATATCCTCCCAGCACTCTGACCCCTCTACACCCCAGATATCCCCCCAGCACTCTGACCCCTCTACGCCCCAGATATCCTTCCAGCACTATCACCCCTCTACACCCCAGAGATCACCCCAGCACTCTGACCCCTCTACACCCCAGATATCCCCCCAGCACTCTGATCCCTCTACACCCAAGGTATCCCCCAGCACTCTGACCCCACTACACTCCAGATATCCCCCCAGCACTCTGTCCCCTCTACATCCCAGATATCCCCCCAGCACTCGGACCCCTCTACACCCCAGATGTCCCCCCCAGCGCTCTGACTCCTCTACACCCCAGATATCCTCCCAGCACTCTGACCCCTCTACACCCCAGATATCCCCCCGGTACTCTGGCCCCTCTACACCCCAGATATCCCCCCAGCACTCTGACCCCTCTACACTCCAGATATCCTCCCAGCACTCTGACCCCTCTACGCCCCAGATATCCTTACAGCACTATCACCCCTCTACACCCCAGATATCCTCTCAGCACTCTGACCCCTCTACACCCCAGATATCCCCCCGATACTCTGGCCCCTCTACACCCCAGATATCCTCCCAGCACTCTGACCCCTCTACACCCCAGATATCCCCCCAGCACTCTGACCCCTCTACGCCCCAGATATCCTTCCAGCACTATCACCCCTCTACACCCCAGATATCCTCCCAGCACTCTGACCCCTCTACACCCCAGATATCCCCCCGGTACTCTGGCCCCTCTACACCCCAGATATCCCCCCAGCACTCTGACCCCTCTACACCCCAGATATCCTCCCAGCACTCTGACCCCTCTACACCCCAGATATCCTTCCAGCACTATCACCCCTCTACACCCCAGATATCCTCTCAGCACTCTGACCCCTCTACACCCCAGATATCCCCCCGATACTCTGGCCCCTCTACACCCCAGATATCCTCCAAGCACTCTGACCCCTCTACACCCCAGATATCCCCCCAGCACTCTGACCCCTCTACGCCCCAGATATCCTTCCAGCACTATCACCCCTCTACACCCCAGATATCCTCCCAGCACTCTGACCCCTCTACACCCCAGATATCCCCCCGGTACTCTGGCCCCTCTACACCCCAGATATCCCCCCAGCACTCTGACCCCTCTACACCCCAGATATCCTCCCAGCACTCTGACCCCTCTACACCCCAGATATCCTTCCAGCACTATCACCACTCTACACCCCAGATATCCTCTCAGCACTCTGACCCCTCTACACCCCAGATATCCCTCCGATACTCTGGCCCCTCTACACCCCAGATATCCCCCCAGCACTCTGACCCCTCTACACCCCACATATCCTCCCAGCACTCTGACCCCTCTACACCCCAGATATCCCCCCAGCACTCTGACCCCTCTACGCCCCAGATATCCTTCCAGCACTATCACCCCTCTACACCCCAGAGATCACCCCAGCACTCTGACCCCTCTACGCCCCAGATATCCCCCCCAGCACTCTGACCCCTCTACACCCCAGATATCGCCCCGGTACTCTGGCCCCTCTACACCCCAGATATCCCCCCAGCACTCTGACCCCTCTACACCCCAGATATCCCCCAGCACTCTGACCCCTCTACACCCAAGGAATCCCCCCAGCACTCTGACCCCTCTACACTCCAGGTATCCCCCCAGCACTCTGACCCCTCTACACTCCAGATATCCCCCCAGCACTCTGACCCCTCTACATCCCAGATATCCCCCCAGCACTCGGACCCCTCTACACTCCAGATGTCCCCCCCAGCACTCTGACCCCTCTACACCCTAGATATCCCCTCAGCACTCTGACCCCTCTACACCCTAGATATTCCCCCATCACTGTAACCATATACCATAAGATACCCCTTGTATTGTGACCCCACTACATTCCTGATACCCCCTACACTGTGGCCTCTCTTCATCCCTGATACCTCTAGCACTATAGCCACCCAAGCTACCCCAAGCATTGCTACCCCCTTAACACCCCAGATCCCCCCTCAGCATTGTTTTCCCCCATACACCCTTGATATCCCCCAGCACCAATATTCCATCCATGTAGTACCCCCTTTTCCAGTGGAGATACAGTGCATGTAAACTTTTGGCTCTGTGCCCACCTCCAGCACTGCACTCACCTATACCAGTCAAGCATGCAGAAGGAGGGGTGCTACTTATGCAGGTGCTGCCGACTCAGCAGCTCCCACTCCAGCTCCTACCCCTCAGCCTTCGAATCCAGAGCATTCAAGCTGCATGGGGCGGGGTCAGAGCATCACTGGCACTCTGGCCCCGCCCCTCCCTGCTGGCTGTTAAATAATAGGAATCGCTCTGCACAGCACGGCGCACCGCTGCCAGCCCACCTCCCCTGTATATCCATCACCCTCAGTGCCATCATGGGGCCCCCAATTTTGGGACAGCGTGGGCTCAAGGACCAGCTGCTTTGGTGAAAGTGCAGGGGCCCCCCATGCAGCTGGGGCCCCTGGGCAGTGCCCAGGTGTGCCCTCTCATTAAGAGCCCTGATTGGAGTGTGTCTGTGGATATGTGTGCCCATTCAGCCAAAAGAGCATTTGTGAGGTCAGGTAATTGACCTAGAATAGGACATCCCCCAAGGTTACCACAAGGTTGGATTTATACAATTGTCTAAAATTGTTTAAAATGACTTTACCATCACCGGAAACACCTGAGCGCATTCACTTGGAAGGGGCCACATACATTTGGCCCTGTGTTGGTCAGGTGTTCAAAACTCTTGAATATATAGTGTTTACAATAAATATGGGCAACACACTAACAATTCTGACAGAAGGTGGACAACAAATTTGGCAACACATAATGGCAATTATGATAAAGTGTGGACAGCACTGGCAAATGTGGCAATATGCAGGAAACAAATTGGCATTCATGACAACACATGGACAACAAATGGACAATTGTGCTAAAATCAGGCTTGCAGCAGGCATGTTTGCTTTATAAATTTGTTGTTGGGAGGGGAATTATTTATAATGGTTTAAAGTGGTAGTAAACTTTTTTTTTTGTTATTTCTACCTACAGGTAAGCTTATAATAAAGCTTACCTGTAAGTAAAATGAATATCTCCCAAACGTGAACTGTTTAGGAGATATTCTAGTGAGCAGCAGCCAGTGACTTCATCGGCATACCCATGCCATTCCTTCAGAGCTGTGTGCCACGGCCACGCACATGCATGAGAGTGATGTCATCTAAATGGGAGGCGGACGTCGGATTGATTGAGGATGAGGACTGGGACGAGATCTTGGAAGACGCGAAAAAAGTCTCCCCTAAATTGTCAGACCGCCTAACACAATTGTATATTATACATAGGACATATTTGACCCCTCAGAGATTAGCGCGTTTCAAACCCATGTATAATCCAGGCTGCCGCTTATGTGGCCACACCCCAGGCTCTTTCTACCACCTTATATGGTCCTGCCCAACTATCCAAGCATACTGGATACAAGTGATTCGCTTCCTACACGACCAGATGGGCTCTCCGGCTACTCTAGACCCCAAGATGTGTCTACTCGGCTTGCTACCTGAATTAGACACTGACAAACCCCTCCGTACCTTTCTACATGAAACACTATTCTTGGCGAGAAAAGCGATAGCCCGTAATTGGATGCAGGCCCTACCCCCTACAATACAGTGCTGGAAAAAAGAGAGTGATGTCATCGCGGCTTGGCCAACCAGTTTGCTGGAGTCCGTGAACCCGGAAAGAAGATCGGGTATAGATGGAAGCCTCTGCAGTGGTGAGGGCTTGCTGGAGGGCTTCGTTTAAAGGTAAGTCTTTCATAATGTGCAAGTATGCGGTGCATACTAGCACATTATGATATTGCCTTGCAGGTGAAATTTTTATTTTTTTCTTAAAGGGTTTTCTACTGCTTTAAAGCAGATGTATTGGATTAAAATTCATGGAGATCTGGTAAGTAGAATTTTCTTCCAGCAGATGTCTAAATCTCATGTTTGTATTATGATCCTTCACATTACATTTCCTCCTTAACATCACCACTTTACATCAGTGTCCTCACTCCCTTTACATCACAGCCCCCCTTTACATCAGTGTTTTCAGTCTGCCCCTTCATGTAACAGCCCCCCTTAACTTCACAGCCCGTCCTGTACATCAGTGTCCTCATCCCCCCTTCACATCACAGTCCCCCCTTTACATTAATGCCCTTATCCCCCTTCATATCACAACCTTCCCTTTATACCACAGTCCCCCCTTTACATCAGTGTCCTCATCCTCCCTTCACATCACAGCCCCCTCTTTAAAGAACAGTCCCCCCTTTACATCACAGTCCCCCTTTACATCAATGTCCTCACCCCCCTAGTGATCTCATCCCCCCTTCACATCATAGCCCCTCTTTATACCACAGCCCCCCTTTACATCAGTGTTGTCCTCATCCCCCTTCACATCACAGCCCACCTTTACATCACATCTTCCTTTATATCACAGTCCACCCCCTTTACATCAGTGTCCCTACTTCACATTACAGTCTCCCATTTACATCACAGCCCCCCCCCTTTACATCACAATAACCCCTTTACACTCTGCCCCTTCATGTAACAGCCCCCCTTAACATCACAGTCCCCCCTGTACATCAGTGGCCTCACCCCCTTCACATCACAGTTCCCCTTTTATACCACAGTCCCCCCTTTACATCAGTGTCCTTATCCCCCCTTCACATCACAGCCCACTTCTACATCACAGCTTTCTTCATATCACAGTTCACCCTTTACATCAGTGTCCTCATACCCCTTTCACATCACAGCCCCCTTTACATCACAGTCCCTCCTTCACATTACAGTCTCCCCTTTATATGACAGCTTCCATCATGTCACAGTTCCTCCTTCACATCAGTGTCCTCATCACCCCTTCACATCATAGCCCCCCTTTATACCACAGCCCCCCTTTATACCACAGCCCCCCCCTTTACATCACAGTCCTACTTCACATCAAAGTACCTCCCTTTACCATCAGTGTACTCAACTCCCTTCACATGACAGTTCTACCTCCCCTTCAAATAACAAACATCTGTGTCCTCAATACCCTTTACACCCTCCTCTGCATCACAGCAGGGTAGAGGGCAGGAGGCACAGCAAGTCTGGACCAAGGGTGGGAGCTGCCCAGCTTTTGTTAACAAGCCGGTGATTGGTTGCTAGGACCACCCGGAATCCTAGCAACCAATCACCATCTACTTGACTTGAAAGGTTAGGAGGCTCTCACCCTTGGTCCAGACCTGCTGTGCTTCCTGCCCTCTGCCCTGCTGGGAGGATGACAGAGGCACCTGGGTGGTGCAGTAGTGATGGTCTTCGACAGGATGGAGTGGGTAAGGGTTAGATGGTTGCATTTTGCCAATTGTGTTCCTATTAGGGACATTTCCTGTAATTTCCTTTTAAGATATTAATTGATGGGAAATCTAACAGGCACACAGACAAGTCCGTTTTTCTCATTTAGGCTATGTTCACACTGCTCCGACATGGGAGTTGCATGACTTCTGATCTGACTTTGCCCTGCTACTTCATGTCCGACTTCTATGTGACTTCAATGAACAGGTTCTTATTTTGAGCCTGGTATGCATCTTGAGGGGAAACCCGATGCCAAAATAAAAAAAACGGCATGGGGTAGAACCCCAAGACCATACCAGACCCTGCAGTCTGGTATGGATTTTTAGGGGAACCCCACGCCAATCCAAACCCAACCCCCACAATCCATACCAGACCTTTATCTGAGCATGCAGCCCAGCAGGTCAGAAAAGCGGGGTGAGCGGGCGCCCCCCCTCCTGGACCTTACCAGGTCACATGCCCTCAACACGCTCACCCTAAAGCACCTTGTCCTCATGTTGATGGGGACAAGGGTCTCTCCCTGACAACCCTGGTCAGTGATTGTGAGGGTCTGTGGGCAGGGGGCTTATCAAAATCTGGAAGCCCACTTTAACAAGGGGGGCCCCAGATCCCTTCCCCCCTATGTGAATGTGTATGGGGTACATTATATCCCTACCCATTCACCCCAAAAAAGTGTAGTGTAACAAAAAAACAAGAGAAGGTTTTGGAAAAGTCCTCTATTAAAAATGAAGAATGTCCCACCGTCATAGCTCTGTGTCTTCTTCCTCCATTCTTCTCCCTCCGCTTCTTGTCCCGGTTCTTCTCCCTCCGCTTCTTGGGGCAGAAGCCCCCCCGCCCAAAGCACCCACACCCCCCATGTTGAGGGCATATGGGCTGTATGGTCCAGAAGGGAGGATGCTAGCTAACTGGGCTGCATGCTCAGATAAGGTTCTGTATGGATTTCGAGGGGGGGGGGGGGGGGCATGCCGTTTTTTTATTTTTATTTTGGCGTGGGGGTTTCCCTTAAAATCCATAGCAGAGTGAAGGGTCTCGTATGGTAGGAAGACCCCACGTCTTTTTTTTTTTTGCCATGGGGTTTCCCCTCAAGATCCTCAGAGCACAAGTCACATGCCACAAGTCGGATCAGTTAAGATGATGATCCAACTTGGATGCGACTTACATTCAAATCAATGGACTGAAATCGTGCCCAAGTCAGACCAAAGTAGTGCAGAGAGCATTTTCAAAGTCGGACCGACTAAAGTATAAATAAAGTTTTATTTTATTTTAATGAGTATTGGTTTATTGGCACATAAAAAATCCCCATATTACGGTCTTCCTACGGGTGGATTGGGAGCTTTCTCTTACATAAATTATAACCCTCCCTGATGGGGCATACACACGGTCGGACTTTTCGTCTACAAAAGTCCTGCAGCCTGTCCGACAGACTTCCGGCGGACTTTCGGCAGACTTGCGGCAGACTTTCTAAGGAACGGACTTGCCTACACACGATCACACAAAAGCCTGACGGATTCGTATGTGATGACGTACACCGGACTAAAATAAGGAAGTTGATAGCCAGTAGCCAATAGCTGCCCTAGCGTGGGTTTTTGTCCGCCGGACTAGCACACAGACGAGCGGATTTTGGGGTCCGTCGTAGTTACGACGTAAAGATTTGAAGCATGTTTCAAATCTAAAGTCCGTCGGATTTGAAGCTGAAAAAGTCCGCTGAAAGTCCGGGGAAGCCCACACACGATCGGATTACCAGCCAGCTTTAGTCCGTCTGCGTCCGTTGGACTTTTGTAGACGAAAAGTCCGACCGTGTGTACGCCCTATTACTCTATACAGTATAATGATGGCGGCTGGTCAGCAAGCAGTTAGGACTTCTAATTATAATTCCCTGAGACTCTTGCCATTGGTTACTGGATCTTCAGGTTAGTGGAAGTTCCTTTCAAGCTCTGCCACTGATAGGCTGAAAAGAGTAATGACATCAATGTCATTGCTCCCGTCAACCCCCTGCATGGAGCAGTGAATTTGTGCCGGAAAGTAGGAGAGATCTAGGAGGAGGTGCTGACTGGGCTATCTTCTCCAGCACCTGGATGTGTGAGGCGAGAGGCAGATGGGATCACTTTCTGCAGCTTACTAGCAATCTGGAGCAAAGGGAAGGGGGGTGAGGGTGCGCTGTCACTAATGAAATTGTGACAATTGACTATTGTGTAATGTCACAATTGTCCCTTTGTTACCTGTGTATTGCAGCAATCGCCTGTTTTTTGCCTACATATTGTAATGATTGCACTTTTCTAATCTTGTCAGAATTGTCATTTTTTGCCTAGGTGAAGTCAAGTGTGAAGTACTTATTTAGAGGCAGTACTGGGACAAGGTCATCCAGTGCCCAGGGGGAAAAGATGCCACACTGTGCCCTTCTCCCCATCATTATGTGCAAGCTAAGGGGATCCCATGCCCAGCAGTCAAAATCAATGCCACTGTCACTACTCCTGTCAGCCTTGCAACAGAAGGAAGGCACCCCCATCCCTACAGTAAACCTATGGCGCCCAGGGCAGCCGCCTTTCCCACCCACCCCTTGTCCCGGCCCTGTTTAGAGGATCAACCTAATATAATTGAATCGTTTATTATCACACCATGTCATTATTATCCCCATGTTTTGCCATGATGGACTAATGCCCTGTACACACAGTCAGATTTTCCGATGGAAAAAGTGCGATCGGATTGTGTTGACGGAAATTCCGATCGTGTGTGGGCTCCATCGGACTTTTTCCGTCGGAATTTCCGACACACAAAGTTTGAGAGCAGGGAATTTTATATCTGACAACAAAATCCGACGCACAAAGTGCAACGCATGCTCAGAATAAATTAAGAGACGAAAGCTATTGGCTACAATAGCCCCAACGTACGTGTTTTACGTCACCGTGTTCAGGACGATCGGATTTTCCGACAACTTTGTGCGACCGTGTGTATGCAAGACAAGTTTGGCCCAAAATCCTTGGAAAAAATCCGATGGATTTTGTAGTCGGAATGTCCGATCAATGTCTGATCGTGTGTACAGGGCATAAGTGTTATGAATTTAAACCTTCAATTTGTTTGTCACTACTTTCCCCTAATTTCATTGCAGTGTGCTGTGCATGAAACTATTGGCCCCATCCTTATATCTTTTCCTTTGAGTCTCAAGCTCACTGACTTCTAATGCCGCGTACACACGATCGCACATTCCGAAAACAAAATCCATGTTTTTTTTTTCCGACGGATGTTGGCTCAAACTT
This sequence comes from Aquarana catesbeiana, assembly GCF_042186555.1. Classification (NCBI taxonomy): domain Eukaryota; kingdom Metazoa; phylum Chordata; class Amphibia; order Anura; family Ranidae; genus Aquarana; species Aquarana catesbeiana. Next base: position 39,409,973 of record NC_133329.1, on the reverse strand, counting down.
GTCTTACATACACACGGTCACACAAATGTCGTAAATTCCGAACGTCAAGAATGCGGTGATGTAAAACACGTACGACGAGCCGAGAAAAATGAAGTACAATAGCCAGTGCGGCTCTTCTGCTTGATTCAAAGCATGTGTGGAATTTTGTGCGTCGGAATTGTGTACACACGATCGTAATTTCCGACAACAGATTTTGTTGCCGGAAAATTTGAGCTCCAGCCCTCAAATTTTGCTTGTCGGAAATTACAACGGAAAATGTCCGATGGAGCCTACACACAGTCGGAATTTCCGACAACAAGCTCCCATCGAACATTTGTTGTCGGAAATTCTGACCGTGTGCACGCGGCATTAATGTTCCTTATTATGTGTATATTGTTATTTTCTATCTTTAGTAAATGCATTAGGTTGATTTTAGCTCCATTTTGCAAAACAATGTTGCTAATATCTGCAATTTCTTTTCCATTTCTAGGCAAGGAGAACACATTTCAGGAACTTTTGGAACAACTTAGTATAAAACACCACCTGACTTCAAAAGTGACCTTGAGTGATATCCTATGTATCGGGTCAGAAAATCTCAGTTTAGATGAGCTGTGCAGTATGAAGGACATTCCATGGCACTTCTTGAAGAACCTCATGGCTTTGAACAGGACCTCACGAAACACCCAACTCAACAAGGATGAGAATAATCAAGAATCAAATGATGACAGTGTTTTTGATGTGTTTAAAGCTGAACATGATACAGCAAGTGTCATTCACCCCCTGGATGTCCTGTGTGCAGTATTGCATTGTTCAGACAGCTTTCTGCAACAAGAGATTGTAACTAAATTGTCCATGTGTCAGTTTTCTGTCCCTTTGCTGCTCCCTACTGGTGACGGGTCACAATGCACCTTTCTGCTCTGGGCTATGAGAGATATCGTGAAGAAGTGGAGACCTAAGTCACTATCAGAAAGTAAAGGGTTCAGAGAAGGAAATGTTGTTAATACTCCAATGCCAATCTTCTCTTTTGTCAGATTAGGGGAAAATAAATTGTCCAAATCTAAAACCCTAAACTATATTCTAAATCCAGCTCAACAATATCACAACTTTTTCATCCACCATGACATGGATGGAGGAAACATTGAGAGGAAAATATCTGATGGACTGGTTGAAATGTCCTGGTATTTCCCTTGTGGAAACTCTGATGTTTTCCCAGAGCCCATCGCAGTGACCAACTTACGAGGAGACCTGGAGTCCAACTGGGACCAGTTCACGTTTCTGACACGAGTATCATCAATAGTGTTTATATTCATTGAGAGTATTTCTGAGAGTCAGTACAAACTGTTATCAACCTGTAATAACACTGACACCCAGTATTATTTTATTGTTACTCCAGGTTCAGGCAAGGATATTGACCAAGCAACGCAGTGCTTTTTGAAATGCCTAATGGAATCATTAAACTTTAGTAAAAAGCAAATTATAGTCAAAGTGAACAATTCAAATGATGCCAAATTTGTAAAGAAGATACAGAACATCCTTGAAAACTTATTAAGTGAAGGACTCCAACAACTGGCAATAGAGAGTATGAAGAATAAAACATATGGACTTCAGATTAATGTCGATGAGGACTTTCCTGCATGTCAGAAAGCAAGAGCATATGCATGTAACATTACCTCTGTAATAAGAGATGTGGAAGTTTATAAGAAAGAAGTGCTGAAACTCCAAGGAGATCTTTGGAAACAACTGTCCAAAGTAGAAAAGGAGCTTTGTAGAATGACCAACCAAGGTGAGAAAAATGCCCAACAATATCAAGATGAACTTAAAAGGCAACGTGTTTTACTGCAAAAGGAGCAACACCAACATGATTTGCCTGATGCTATATCATTGTTTATTAATGCAATTACTCATCTATCTCAGGTAGAAAAACAGTACTTTTTGAAATGGATGAAAATAGAACTTGATTTCATTGCCAGGAGGAACCTGTCTGCTCTACAGGTGGAGTACAAAGAAAAATGTAATAGCAGGTCAGATAATCCAGAGGAACTGAAGCAGGTAGACCAAAAAATCGCAGACAGTTCTTTAGGAATTGAACATTTCTTACGTGAGTTGGGTCAGTTTTATGAAGCTGAATGTTCTATGGTTAAAGAAGGAATTATTACAGCAGACAGAGCACAGTTTACTAAGCTTTCAGGGGTTGCTACTGACCTTCTCTTGGATGGATTTCCATTAGAGTTGATTGATGGAGATTCCTCTAACATCCCTATGAAATGGATAACTGATGTGCTGACTGAGCTGGACAATAGAGTAGGGCAAAATAGTAAAATTAGAAGTAAATTAAGGGTAATAACTGTGATGGGAGTGCAGAGTACAGGAAAATCCACACTTCTGAACACCATGTTTGGTCTGCAGTTCCCAGTGGCCAGTGGAAGATGCACACGAGGAGCCTTCATGACTCTTTTAAAAGTAAAAGAAAACTTCCAGGAGGAGCTGGGCTGTCAGTTTATCCTGGTGATTGACACTGAAGGATTGAAAGCTCCAGAGTTGGCCTCTTTGGAGGACACTTATGAACATGACAATGAATTGGCCACACTAGTGGTTGGGCTGAGTGATATCACCATAGTCAATATGGCCATGGAAAATACATCAGAAATGAAGGATATTTTACAGATTGTTGTTCATGCTTTTCTTCGGATGAAAGAAGTTGGAAAGAAACCTAGCTGCCAGTTTGTACACCAAAATGTCAGTGATGTGTCAGCTTATGAAAAGAACATGAGAGACAGGTTGAAACTTCTAGAACAATTGGATGAGATGACCAAAGTGGCTGCAAAAATGGAGAAGAAAGTTGGAATTACATCATTCAATGATGTGCTGGACTACAATCTGGAGAAACACAGCTGGTACATTCCTGGTCTATGGCAAGGGGTCCCCCCAATGGCCCCAGTGAACTCTGGGTACAGTGAAAATATCCATAAACTAAAGCAGTATTTATTTGAGTTCATGAAAACCCATAATGCATCTTTCAATATTACTGAATTTATCACATGGATAGAAAGCTTGTGGAAAGCAGTGAAACATGAAAATTTTATCTTCAGTTTCCGCAACAGTCTGGTAGCTGATGCTTATAATACGTTATCTATCCAGTTTTCACTATGGGAATGGGAATTCTCCAAAAAAGTCTACAACTTTGTCATCACCACTGAAAATAATATAAAAAACCAGTCAGCTGAGAGTCTGGATCCAGAAACTTGTGAAGAATACAGAAGAGAACTTTGCCATCTGGTGTCTGAGGAGGAAAACAAAATGCTGGACTTATTAGAAAAATATTATAACAGTAAATCTGAAAATGTTCATCTTGTAGAACGTTATCGGGAAGATTTTAAAATGAGTGTACAGTTCCTTAGAAGAGAATTAGAAAGAAATGCTATGATCAAATGTAGTGTAGCAGTTTCTATTCAGAAAGGGATGTATGAGGTCCAAAACATCCAGAATCAATACCAGAAATTGATAGAAGAGAAAATTAGTTGTCTCCTGGAAACTAGTAGAGAGAAAAAAGCTACGCTAAGTGATGAGATAATAGAACGAGAATTTGAGTCCATGTGGGAGAAGACACTGGCAGGTTTGCAAATAAAGAAATTAAATAGACGTAATGTTTATCAAGCAATTTCACAACAACTGAGGAATGACCTGAGAAGAAGAGGTTCTGCTATACATGAACAATTAAAGAATGTAAATCTAGAAAACGTTGGTCAGCATCAATTTGGATTGTGTGAAAATCACATTGATTATTCTTTGTGGAAACGTTTTAAAAACATTCTGAGTCTTCAAAAGAAGACGCCTGAAATGCTAGAAAAATTTGCTTTCTCACTAATAGAGATGTGTGCAAAGTACATTGAAGAAAAAGTTACAACTGCACAAGATTATGATGACACCCACTGCCAAGAATTATTACAAGTCATCAACAAACAACTTGAAAGTAACTGTGACTTTCCATATACAATATATTTTGAGCTAGATATCAAACTTACCATTTGTGGAAAAGCGGCTCAAATGTTTCAGAAGATACATGATGCATTTATTAAAAATAATGACTCAACAGCTTGTCTGGAGAACCTAAAACCTCAATATCTTTCCACATTTCTCAGCATATTTCAAGAGAAAGATGAAAGTCAGAACAGAGCCCGACAATTCTGTGAACGATGTCTCAAACCAGCAATTACTGATTATGTCTTCAAACATCTTGGAGAAAAAATGGTGGATGACATCTTAAATAGCTCTGACAGCATTACCTTCAGTAGCAGAAGCTTTTTTCAGTATAACATACTAGAGGAATTATTGGAAGAAATGTCATTCCCAAAGTATGTAAAATATATTAAGTCATGCAAGAACTTCTCTAAAACCTGGATATTAGGTTATATTTCAAAAAAGTATAACAGCTCAACAACTTTAGAAAATTTATATCAAAATATTCTCTCCTCCATTAAGGTGGAAATTCAAACAGTGCTTGAACAGAAGTGCTTAGAAAGCCCAAATATATCATCATTTTTAGAAAATGTGTGTGAGAAATTACAAAGGCAACTGGTAATATCGCAGAATGAGATGAAAGTGATCACTTTCTACAACACGGCTGCGGTTGAGCAGTTCTCATCTGGCGTTTGCCATTTCCTCACAGAGACAGAACAACTAATTCTAACAGAACTGAGATCCTTGGATATTGAGTGTATACTTTACAAAGTGACATTGAAACCTCAGGACGAGTTGTGCAGGAAAGTGGTTGGATGCGGAAAGCAATGTCCATTCTGTAAAGTCCCCTGTGAAGCAGGAGGGGGAAACCATACGGAGCACTTTTCATCTATCCACCGACCTCAAGGGTTGGGAAGATATAGATGGGAAAGTGATGAAACTTTGATGACTGACATCTGTTCTACTCTTGTTGTATCCCAAAGCAGTTTTAATAATTCAGACTCAGAAAACAATTGGCATCCATACAAAGAGTATCGAACATATTATCCAGATTGGGCCATCCAGCCCGACCCCAGCATAGAGTCCTCGGATTACTGGAAATACATATTTGTAAAGTTTAATCAGCAATTTGCAGAAGAATACCGTGCAAAACCAGCTAAACTTCCAGAAGACTGGCAGAAAATCACTAAAGAACAAGCTCTTAACAGCTTAAAGAAAGTGTTCAATATGAATTAACGTCATAATTGTCTGCAATATGCCTAATGAACTAAACATAAGCCAAAAAAAACTGTTCTACATTTTAAATGTTGTAGCAAAATTGATTTATCATCTAGGTGAAACCCCTCAGCTTCTTGTATTACTGCTCATAGTTACGTAACTTTGATAAAATAAAGTGAAACTGTGCCTAACATATTGCCATTTAAGTATTTACATGTTCTTAACAATCACTAAATTAGCTTTGAAACAAGCCCTTACTGACTTTTGGAGCCGCAGACACAGTGGAGTAGTTCATCCATAAAGTTCACAGCAGCAGATGCTGTAGGCTAAAACTGACCCCAACTCAACTTCAACTCAAGTCCAGAGTCCCTGCAATTAACTTTGATGCTAAATTATTCCCCAGTGGTCAGTGAAGGATATATAATGCTCATTTGCTGCTTGCTAAAAGGTATATATTCCTGAAAACTTTATTTTAAGATTTTTTTAGAGAAAAGAAGGGTTGGAGCCTTTGTCAAGTTTGTATTGCTGTCTGTGTCCCCATTGGGGAGTTCCACTTTTCTTTTTATCCAAGTGAATGATGACCAAAGTGGGAAATCCAAATTGTTATATTTGTTACCTTATTTTCTATTTTTTTAATTTTCCCTTACCTTCTTGCTTAATGAAAATGGCCACCAGTACAAATAGAGAGGGTGAATCTCTCCAATGGGGACATGGGTAGTAATAAAAAAAAAAAAAAATGGAAGAAGGCTAATCCTTTCCTACTCTATGCAAAACTAAAAACAAGTTTTTTTGCTAGATATACTTATTTATCTATTGTAAATAATTCACTGTTCGAATGTCCAAGAATTCACATGGCCTTCACAAATAATCCCTATAATGTGTCCAATATGGTTATTTCCTCTGATCATCAGCTTCATGTCATGAAAACAACAATGAGGGGGCGCTATTGTTTTTTTTATCACTCAAGGTAGTATATCTACACTTTTAGGGGAGCAATTAAAATTTCTATTAGCTATCTACAATTATTCACACTTTTATTTTTGGCGTAAGGTTTTCTGGTTCAGCTACATGTCATGGCCATAATGTGGTCTTTTCCTAATTAAGATATTTCAGCAAAATACCACATTATGGCCAGCAGATGGAGCTGACGATCATAGGAAATAAACATAATAGAGGCATCACGGGGATTATTTATGATGGCTGTGCCAATTCTCAGATATTCACCCAGTGAGGTTTTTATAATTAGATCCTTTAATGGACCTGCAGTCTCTGCTGATATGTTTTGTCCCTAACAGTATACTATTATATAATTGTGAATATCAATTTCAAATGCATCAATGATAATGGTATTTCTCTGGCATCCAATTCGTCTGCATTTGTGTCTGTAATTTTCTTTTGCTTCACAATAAAATATTGTTTAATCCTTGTCTTGCATGATTCAATAAACTATTTACAAGGTAAAATAAAAGATATAACTAGAATTAGACACAATGGGGGTTATTTACTAAAGGAAAACCCACTTTGCACTACAAGTGCAAACTACAAGTGCAAACTGCACTTGAAATTGCACTGAGTGCACTTGGAAATGCAGTCACTGTAGATCCGAGGGAGACGTGCAAGGAAAATAAAAAACAGCATTTTAGCTTGCACATGATTGGATACTAAAATCAGCAGAGCTTCCCTTCATTTCAGATCTTCCCCTCAGATTTACAGCGACTGCACTTCCAAGTACACGTTGCGACGCACAGGGACGGAGAGCGGCGCCAAATTCAAAAAGTAGAACACACAATACATATACAGTACACTGTAATCTTACAGATTACATTACTGTATCAATTTATTTCACATCCCTTTTGTCCCTAGTGGTTTCTCCAATGCCCTGCATGCAGTTTTATATTATATATAATGTTCTTTCTGCCTGGAAACTGGAGATTGTCCATAGCAACCAAAACCGTCCCTTTACATCAAAAGTGGTTTTAGACCAGCTAGAAAACAGCGATAATAAATTAGAATCACTGAATCAAACACTGAAAGTAATGACAGCGACAATTCTGCAACTGAGCAAATTTTAGTGTTTTTGATTACATTATTGAATAATTTTTATTATTATTATATTATTATTTGTTATAATTATTTATAGTTATTTATTATTATATGATGATTTCGTTTTTCAAACTTTATCATACCCGGGATGTCTACTAGACTCTTGTTTGGACAGATTTAAGTGAATTATTCCTAAGAATTACAGGCCTACAATATAAAATGCCAAATTTCCATGCAATATAATTGTACCGCTTTCAGCATGAAAAATCTGAAATAATCATACCGCCAGGGAGGTTAAAGAATGGAAATGTTATAAATATTTTCAAGGATCAATGGATGAAAATATGAATACTGTCAAAAATAGCAATAATGGAAAATAAAAATGAAAATATAGCCAAACCAGTAAAACTCGCTTTCTTTTCCATGTAACCTGCACATTTACTAGTAATCTTCCAAAAGTGACTGCATTTCCTGTTAAAGAGACTGATCTCCCCAGTTGGATCCTTGTGTGCTGGGTGACACCTCAATGTCACCTTGTAGTATAAATGAAGAAATATTTAAAGCTGCAAAAATATCACCCACCCTCTGCTCTGGTCTCTTTCAATTACTTGCACTGGAGCATAGCTACCAGAGGGCACACACGCCTGGTGTCAAGTAGCAGGATTGGTGTTTAAAGGCCAAGTTTCCAGAAAATAGTGTATGCAGTCCAGGGGTTGTTTCATTTTATTGTCATACATGTAAGTCATTTGAGCCCTTCTGGAGGTGTCATGGAGAGGCTTCTTCATTCTGAAGTGCCCACCACGAAGCCACGGCTAATGAAGAAGGCGTGGCCGTGCCTTTGAAACGCGTTCTGATTGGCCGGACAGCCTGTGGGCGGCTCCCCGGTTTAACAGCCTTGGACCACTCCAACCCAGAGACACATAGCCGACGTCTCCATGAGGCTCCAGCTGCGGCTAACACATGGCGCTTGTGGGTTCCTCAATAGAGACCTCCCGGCGCTCCTCCTGTGCTCCTGTAACACTGCATGTGGAAGCTGCCACCCGCTCTAGCACTCTGCAAGTGTTCCAACATTGTTCACGCAAGTTTTGTTTTATGCTTATATACTGAATAAATTCCTAAGCTGTTTAAAGGATTGGCTTGGCGCTTCTCTCTACTCCTTTTGCTTTCCTTTTGTTCACAGTGATCGGGTTCCCCAGCCCACGCCTGAAGCAGGCTTGCTCCCTTTACAACCTCCATTTAGGGGTTCACCCCCCAGAACTTTCAATCCACTCACCATTCACATGGTTGCACCTTCATGTATCAGCATGCAGATGCATGCCTTTTCATTCAAATGTTAAACTTTATTCTTTTTCATCAGATGGTTTAGCGCTGAACATTATACCAAAATTGTGTATGTGTTCCCGCCCATACTTTACCCACTTCAGTACTGTGACAGACACAACCTGGACAGGGGTATTTGGAGGGGACTGCAGGCTAGCCTTTTGCCTACTAAGTATGGGCCCTGGTATTCGAGTTAGCTACAAGCATTTAGGAAAATGTCCTGTTATATAATGCAAAAGGACATTATGACATTTAAAGAGGAAGTAAACCCAATTAAAAAACAAAAAAAAACAAAAAAAAAACCACCTGCAAGACAAAGGCATAATGAGCTAGTAATAACGGAGGGGTGGTGCTAGGTTGGTCTAGAGAGTAGGATTAACCCACATCCCCAATAGTCTATACATAGGGAAATTTGTTCCTCTTATGGGACTTTAAAGGGAAAAAGCTACTCTGTGGTGATCGTGAGTATAAGGTTTTATTAGCAAAGGGTGTAGATATACGCAGATCTACAATGCAAAATAGAAGATACAAATGATAATACAGGATGCGTAATACAAAAAGCATGCAATACAGTATGTGAAGTTACAATCATTGACTCCGTTGCATATAAAACACATATACGGGGAGTACCCAACGCGTTTCAAGTTTTTGCTCTTCTTCAGGGGTGTATGATTGAGACCAGCACGACAAAACATGCCTATAATTGAAAAAACAATCATGAGCCAAAGGTATAGCGACAAAGGAAAAAATGCTTAACATAAATATATGTATAATACCATTCTAATTAGAACTTATTCAGATAGGTACTGACCATATAGTATTGCTTAGGGACATCATATATTGCTACATTCACTTTATAAACACTTTAGGAAAACTCAAAGGGAGCAGATAGCCATGGTTCCTGTACCAGCGCCTGATCCAAAGTGGGCGGGCCGTGCGTGCCAGGCCCAGTGAAAACCAATAGGGAGGGCAAATAAGCAATACTATATGGTCAGTACCTACCTGAATATGTTCTAATTAGAATAGTATTATACATATATTTATGTTAAGCATTTTTTCCTTTGTCGCTATACCTTTGGCTCATGATTGTTTTTTAAATTATAGACATGTTTTGTCGTGCTGGTCTCAATCATACACTCCTGAAGAAGAGCAAAAACTCGAAACGCGTCGGGTACTGCCCGTATATGTTTTATATGCAACGGAGTCAATGATTGTAACCTCACATACTGTATCGCATGCTCGTTGTGTTACGCATGCTGTATTCTCTTTTGTATCTTCCATTTTGCATTGTAGATCTGTGTATATCTACACCCTTTGCTAAAAAAACCTTATACTAATGATCACCACAAAGTAGCTTTTTCCCATTAAAGTCCCATAAGAGGAACAAATTTCCCTATGTAATGAGCTAGTATGCATAGCATACTAGCTCATTATGTAATACTCACCTCAGATCGAAGCCCCCGCAGCGGTCCTTGTACACCGATCGGGCGGCCGACATCTCTCCCCGGGGCTACTTCTGCATATCGTGGGTCCGGCGCTGTGATTGGCTGGAGCCACGATGGCGTCAGTCACGGAATGGCCTCCTTTCGGAACGGCAGGATCGGCGTTGCTAAAGTGTGCCGTAGACATCAGTGCCCGTCATTTTTGTAAATATCTCCTAAACCGTGAAGGTTTAGGAGATAATTCAAGCACCTACAGGTAAGCCTTAATCTAGGCTTATCTGTAGGTAAAAGTGGTTGTAAAGGGTTTACAACCACTTTAACAGCCAAGGAAACCATGATAGTCTTTGCCAACTTAAAACTCAGTAAGCAGATGTATGGGAAAAGAAAGCTGGTTAATGAGATTTGGACAGCCCTGGGTCTTCTTGAATACTGTTGTCGGACAGTCTGGGATTCCTGATTAATCAAAGCATTGTCTAGGTGTGAATTCCCATTCACCTATTGTTTCTGTCTGTTGCCTAACTTGACAAACTCTTGGAGGATCTTCTATGGTTGAGATTAGCTATGTGTCAGCTCTACCTCGTGATCTAACCATTGTGTGATGTTTTGGGTAAATATTTGGTTTTATTGTTCATGTGGTGACTGTAAAGGTATGTGTATGGGAATTATTTAAAACACCCCAAACCTGGAAAAAGGCAAAAATATTATTAACCACTTCAATACAGTGCATTTTCACCCCCTTCCTGCCCAGGCCAATTTTCAGTTTTCAGTGCTGTAACATTTTGAATGACAATTGCGCGGTCATGCTATGAAATTTTCGATAATTTTTTTTCCGCACAAATAGAGCTTTCCTTCGGTGGTATTTGATCACCTCTGCGTTTTTTATTTTTTGCGCTATAAACAAAAAAAGAGTCACAATTTAGAAAAAAACACAATATTTTTTACTTTTTGCTATAATAAATATCCCATTTAAAAAAAAAAAAAAAGAATTTTTCCTCATTTTAGGCCAATATGTATTCTTCTACATATTTTTGGTAAAAAAAATCGCAATAAGCGTATATTGATTGGTTTGCACATTATAGTGTCTACAAAATAGGGGATAGATTTATGACATTTTTATTATTATTTTTTTTTTTACTAGTAATGGCGGCGATCTGCGATTTGTATCGTGACTGTAACGTTGCGGTGGACATTTCGGACACTTTTGACACCATTTTGTGACCATTCACATTTATACAGCGATCAGAGCTATAAAAATGCACTGATTACTGTATAAATGTCACTGGCAGGGAAGGGGTGAACACTAGGGGGGGCAATCAAGGGGTTAATTGTGTTACCTAGGGAGTGATTCTAACTGTAGGGGGAGGGGACTCACAAGGAGGAGACCGATCGGGGTTCCTCTGTACTGTGAACACACCATCGGTCTCCCCTCACCTGACAGAACGTTGATCTGTGTGTTTACACACACAGGTCCACGTTCCTGCTGTGTGACAGGCAATCGCCGGTGCCTGGTAGAAATCGCAGCTGCCGGGCACGCGCATCGGCTCCCGAGTGACGCGGCGGGTGCGCGCCCCCTAGAGGACCAGGAAGCCGAGGATGTTATATGATGGCCGCCCGGAGGGTTCCTGCAGCCGTCATATGTCTAAAGCTGGATAGGGAAGTGGTTAATAATAGTGACAATGAGAGCAGCTTGTTGTAAAATAAGAATAAGTGAAAGAAAAATTAATTTAAAAATGTATTAAATTGAACCGCGCTCAAGAAGTCAAGAATATAATAAAATAGAAAGATTAAAACCATCTTCTGATATTCGAATAGAAAAGAAAAGAATAGAATTTAAAAAAAAATAGAATAGAATAGAAATAATATAACCATTTTCCAAAAAATGGAAAAGAAAAGAATAAAGTAGAATAGAATAGAAAATGACACAATAGTATAGAAAAAAACAACAGAATAGAATAGAATAGAATGAATATAACCATCTTCCCATTCTAATCTATTATTTTCTATTCTATTCAAATACGAATTGATTCAGTTTGAATTTTGGGAAATGGTTATATTATTTCTATTCTATTCTATTCTTTTTTTTAATTCTATTCTTTTCTTTTCTATTCAAATATCAGAAGATGGTTTTAATCTTTCTATTTTATTATATTCTTGACTTCTTGAGCGCGGTTCAATTTGATAAATTTTTAAATACATTTTTTCTTCACTTATTCTTACTTTACAACAAGCTGCTCTCATTGTCACTATTATTAACCACTTCCTTATCCAGCTTTAGACATATGACGGCCACAGGAACCCTCCGGGCGTCCATCATATGACATCCTCGGCTTCCCGGGCCTCTAGGGGGCGCGCGCACCCGCCACGTCACTCGGGAGCCGATGCCCGTGCCCGGCAGCTGCGATGTCTACCAGGCACCGGCGATTGCCTGTCACACAGCAGGGACACACAGATCCATGTCCTGTCAGGTGAGAGGAGACCGATGGTGTGTTCCCAGTACAGAGGAACACCCGATCGGTCTCCTCCCCTTGTAAGTCCCCTCCCCTACAGTTAAAATCGCTCCTTAGGTAACACATTTAACCCCTTGATCGCCCCCTAGTGTTAACCCATTCCCTGCCAGTGACATTTATACAGTAATCAGTGCATTTTTATAGCAATGATCGCTGTATAAAAGTGAATGGTCCCAAAATAGTGTCAAAAGTGTCCGAAATGTCCGGCGCAATGTCACAGTCATGATACAAATCACAGATCGCTGCCATTACTAGTAAAAAAAAATAATAATAAAAATGTCATAAATCTATCCCCTATTTTGTAGACGCTATAACTTTTGTGCAAACCAATCAATATACTCTAATTGGGATTTCTATTCTATTCAAATACGAATTGATTCTATTTGAATTTTGGGAAATGGTTATATTATTTATATTCTATTCTTTTTAAAATTATACTCTTTTTTTGTTTATTCTATTCTATTCTTTTCTATTCTACTCTTTTCTATTCAAATACAAATGTATTCTAGTCAAAATTTGAATTTCAGAAGATGGTTATATTCTTTTTATTCTAATCTATTCTATTCTAATCAAATTGGAATTGATTCTATTTGAATTTTAGGACATGGTTATATTCTTTCTATTAAATTCTATTATATTGTTTTTTTAATTCTTTCCTTTTAATTCTATTATAGTCTATTCTGTTCTATTCTCTTTTTTTATTCTATTATTTTCTATTCTATTATTTTCTTATATATTCAATTTATTCTATATGGAATTCGAATTTCAGAATATGGTTGTATTCTATCTATGTTATTCTATTCTTTACTATTTGTTTTTATTATATTCTAGTCTATTCTGTTCTTTTATTTTCTATTCTCTTTTGTTCTGTTTTACTCTATTATCTTCTTTTATTTTATTTTCTGTTATATTCTTTTCTAAACTATTATTTTTTTTTCTATTCCATTACTTTATTTTCTATTCTATTTTATTCTCTTTGGAAATTGGAAAGCAATTTGAATTCAAAAACTTTTCAAATTTGAATACTATTCTAAAACTATTTAAATTTCGTCCAAATTTTTTTTGTTATTTCGGATCCGTTAAAATTCGGTACTATTGTAATTCTGAATTCGGATACATCCTAAATTCCGAAAAAAATGTGAAAAATTGGCCGAATTTTAATTTCGTAATGAAACAAACCGCACATGTCTACACCAGACCCACCCAACCGACCGACGACCTGGGGGGTGTTGTTACTGTTTGCCGCCCCCCCAAAAAAATTACCGATGGCTGCCACTGAAGGTGAGGGTTCATTTATGCTTTAATATCTGACCCTCATCACAAAAGTCAGATTGTGCATGCCTTTAAACCTAATTTAGAAACCATATTGCACTCACATTCTCCGGGAGTCACTAGGTTTAAATATAAAATGCCAAATCTCTGGGTAAGTTTAAAAGCAATCCTAGTCAAAGGACACCAGCTGACCGCTGTAAGTTTGTCGAGCACATTGGACTTATTTCACTGACACTAATGAACTATTTGTGTTTTTTACTTTGTGTATTTCACATAATATTTTTATGTGGTTCAAGAGTTTCTGGCACATAATTTTATAATACATTATGCACTGACTAATGGTGTCATTCTCATTTTGGTGCTATATTTTGGGGCTTCTTACACAGCTTTAGGCCTGGGCCCTCCCGAGCCAAACCACCAACATTCCTTAGGGCCCGCCCACTGACCATCCCACCAAATCCACCCACTGACCCACTGAGTCCTTCAGTGCACCCACTTTTATTTTAGCACTCTTACAATTTAATATATGAACATGAAAAGTGTATTCCAAGTCATTGGTGCTTTCATCCTCATCCTCCTCTATAGTCATCCTCATCCCCAACATACCATTCCCATCATCATCATCATGCCAAAATTGTATTATTACAAGTCTCTTCTTATCACCAACATTCCTCTCCAGAGTCATTCTCGTCCTTCTCCACATTGTAATCCCATCATCCTCATCCCACTCAGAGATCATAATCCTCATCCTCAGATTACCATTGCTAGTCAATCCTCCTCTCTCTCATCACTGCATCATCCATATCCCTGTCCAGAGTCATTCTCACCCCCTCCACATTGTAATACCATCATCTTCATCCTCCTCCAGAATCATCCTCATCCCCCTCCACAGTGTAACTCCATCATCCTCATTCCCCTCCAGAATCATCCTCATCCCTCTCCACAATGTTACTCCATCATCCTCATCCCCCTCCAGAATCATCCTCATCCCTCTCCACAATGTTACTCCATCATCCTCATCCCCCTCCAGAATCATCCTCATCCCTCTCCACAATGTTACTCCATCATCCTCATCCCCCTCCAGAATCATCCTTATCCCTCTCCACAATGTACCTCCAATATCCTCATCCCCCTTCAAAATCATCCTCATCCCTCTCCACAATGTAACTCCATCATCCTCGCCCCCTCCAGAATCATCCTCATCCCTCTCCACAATGTAACTCAATCATCCTTATCCCCCTCCAGAATCATCCTCATCCTTCTCCACAATGTACCTCCAATATCCTCATCCCCCTTCAAAATCATCCTCATCCCTCTCCACAATGTAACTCCATCATCCTTATCCCCCTCCAGAATCATCTTCATCCCAATCCACAATGTAACTTCATCATCCTTATCCCCCTCCAGAATCATCCTCATCCCTCTCCACAATGTTACTCCATCATCCTCATCCCTCTCCACAATGTTACTCCATCATCCTCATCCCCCTCCAGAATCATCCTCATCCCTCTCCACAATGTAACTCCATCATCCTCATCCCCCTCCAGAATCATCCTCATCCCTCTCCACAATGTAACTCCATCATCCTCATCCCCCTTCAAAATCATCCTCATCCCTCTCCACAATGTAACTCCATCATCCTCGCCCCCTCCAGAATCATCCTCATCCCTCTCCACAATGTAACTCAATCATCCTTATCCCCCTCCAGAATCATCCTCATCCCTCTCCACAATGTACCTCCAATATCCTCATCCCCCTTCAAAATCATCCTCATCCCTCTCCACAATGTAACTCCATCATCCTTATCCCCCTCCAGAATCATCTTCATCCCAATCCACAATGTAACTCCATCATCCTTATCCCCCTCCAGAATCATCCTCATCCCTCTCCACAATGTTACTCCATCATCCTCATCCCTCTCCACAATGTTACTCCATCATCCTCATCCCCCTCCAGAATCATCCTCATCCCTCTCCACAATGTAACTCCATCATCCTCATCCCCCTCCAGAATCATCCTCATCCCTCTCCACAATGTAACTCCACCATCCTCATCCCCCTCCAGACTCATCCTCATCCCTCTCCACAATGTAACTCCATCATCCTCATCCCCCTCCAGAATCATCCTCATCCCTCTCCACAATGTAACTCCATCATCCTCATTCCTCTCTAGAATCCTCCTCATCCCTCTCCACAATGTAACCCCATCATCCTCATCCCCCTCCAGAATCATCCTCATCCCTCTCCACAATGTAACTCCATCATCCTCATCCTCCTCCAGAATCATCCTCATCCCTCTCCACAATGTAACTCCATCATCCTCATCCTCCTCCAGAATCATCCTTATCCCTCTCCACAATGTAACTCCATCATCCTCATCCCCCTCCAGAATCCCCCTCGGGACACCCCATACAACTGCATGGGCTTCCCCCCTGATGCTGGTCCTTATCAGAGCTGAGGGATAAGGGGAATGGGGAATTCTGGCAGCACGACAAAAGGACTGGATGTGCTACACTAATCCTGTGCACTATAATGACATATTTGGGGTATGTGTAACATGTGCAGTGTCCTAAACCAGTTAAAAAACAAATGAAGTCACTACTGGTAATTTGCAATATATTGCATTTTTTATCTTGGATTTAGATTTATGTTAAAATTGAACTTTAGTCAGAAAATGAAGTCCTGATAGATGACTTCAGGCTGACCCCCTTTGAGGGTATAGCTATGTAAAACAGTAAAAATAAGTACCTACCATATATACTCGAGTATAAGCCGACCCGAATATAAGCCGAGGCACCTAATTTTACCACAAAAATCTGGGAAAACATATTGACTCGAGTATAAGCCTAGGGTGAGAAATGCAGCAGCTACTGTAAGTGGAAAAGAGGGTCAACAATGTTCATTTGCAGCTTCACTGTGCCCATTTGCAACATCACTGTGCCCATTTGCAGCTTCACTGTGCCCATTTGCAGCCTCACTGTGCCCATTTGCAGCATCACTGTGCCCATTTGCAACATCACTGTGCCCATTTGCAGCTTCACTGTGCCCATTTGCAGCCTCACTGTGCCCATTTGCAGCATCACTGTGCCCATTTGCAACATCACTGTGCCCATTTGCAGCCTCACTGTGCCCATTTGCAGCCTCACTGTGCCCATTTGCAGCTTCACTGTGCCCATTTGCAGCTTCACTGTGCCATTTACAACATCACTGTGCCCATTTGCAACATCACTGTGCCCATTTGCAGCTTCACTGTGCCCATTTTCAACATCACTGTGCCCATCTGCATGCCTCACTATGCCTCACTGTGCCCATCTGCATGCCTGCACTGCGCCTCATGTACCTGATCTCCGTCCAGTGTCACAAAGCCTCCGAGTCTCCCAGTGTCATGCAGTCAGTCAGCGGCCGGTGTTCTGTCATATTTTCCAACCCGATGGTTCTGCACTTGCGCGAGCGCGGCCACCCTACAGCGTAACAAAGCCCCGCCTCTTCCTCGTCCTCATCCGTGATAGACGGAACACTGATTCAGATTTCGGGATCACGGTTTCAGCAAAATGGCAGCCTTCAGCAAGAAGAAACTGAAGCAATGCTGGAGCAAATATACATCACACACTAATTTGGTAGCATAATTATTGATGTGGAATGTATGTACCTTGCTAAAGAACATTACTTTTTATCAAGGTGTTATGGGTAATGTTCCCCTTTAATGCCCAACTTCATTACAGAGTTAAATTGATACTAAACAGAGACGTGTTAATTGCCATAATTCATTCACATAATTCATATTCATCATGTCACTGGATTTTGTTTTTTTAAATAAGTCCCTTATTCCTGCAGAGCTGTTGTGTGATCGCATGATCTTTCCCTGTTCTTTGGCATATGCAGGGAAAGATCCTTGGGGGAGGGGCTTCTATTACTCTGCTTATCTATGCTCTCTACAGTGTGAGTCTGTGTCTGGCCAACCCTGAATGGTGCTGTGCCAGTCACATGGCTAAAAAAAACTGTTTCAGAAGAGCAATTCAAATTCAATTATAAATATCAAAAAACTGTTTTACAGTTCCCGAAAAATCTTTATTGAACATCGGATATGTCTTTTTTGTGCATTATTATGGTGCAGGTTGAGTCAGAGATGACTGACACCAGCTTTCATTTTGTTCAGATGGCATCTGAATCCAAGTCTTTCTTTTTACTTTATAGCTATTAACAATTACAATTGATATACTTAATACTGATTCATTATAAAAGTGACCTTTTTTGTGAGTTTCTTAGTGCATGTAATCAATCAGCATTCTATATCCCTCCCCCATAGCAAAAGGAGGGACATGGAGGAGGAGGGAGGGAGTGTCATTTACGACTGTGTATACACCTACATGTGTGACTCTATAGTCATGTGGGTTGCACAGATCAGAAAAAGGAGGAAATGAAAAGCTTAGAAGGGTACATAAATTGAGCATGCTCAGTAGAGAACACCAGCTGGTCTACACAATCTCAACCTGCAGTGGGGACACAGAGAAGATGGGAAGGACAGCTGAAGGCAGGATCAACCAGCTATATTTCACTTTACACAAAACAAATGCTTTAGTGGCTTTGTGAGTATGAACACGTTATATAGCATGTAATGAGAGTTTTTCATAGTCTGGGTTTAATGACACTTTAAAACTATCTGGAAACTATTTTACCTGCTAAAGGATTTGTAATTCAGTACAATCAGTCTTGTGGTTCAGGTACCTCTTGTCAGATATTACAGCCTGATTGTCGACCTCCGCTGTAGCAGCACAGTTTGTACAAGAACACTGGTCAGACACACACTGTCCTGATCTGGATTGGAAACTGCAACCTCTGAAATGCCTAGACGTGTCTCTTTTCGCTGTGCCACCTGCGATGCTGGACAGGTCCCTGCCTGATTCCTTGGACACCCTTACCTTGTACCTCGTTTCTGGTAAACCTTAAAGTCTTTGCTCATCCCATGAACTTTCCATTTAAGCCATGTCTCTGCACTTCCTGTTTTCAAGATTATTGTGCTCTCCAGTTAATAACTTGCTCTTTCCATACTTGTTGCTGTCCTTATCTTCACTACCACTTGTTACTGAGCCTTGGCTTGTTGATCAACTACACTTCCTGTTGATGCCACATGGCTACTACTTGTTACTCATACAGGGTGTTGAGACCATGCACCCTGTATGAGCCCTAGAGGGATCTGTTTGTGTATTCATCTAGCTGAGTACTGTGTAAATCTCTCTACTGCTACACAGGGAGAAAACAGCAGCCCCAATCTGAATGTAGTATTACAATGTAAATGGTTTAATGAAGGGTAAACAACTCACAGGATAGAAGATGATAAAACATATATCTTTCATGATCACTTAGTGCCCCTGTTCCTCATTCCAGAACCCTGGGTGTTAGATGTTGCTTTTCCTCCCTGTCTGTGTTCACCTGTTATCTGATTGATCTAATCAGACACCCGATATAAGCAAACCGAACACTCTATCCCTTGCTTGTGATAAAGACAGACTTACCTGCATTGTTCTAGATCAAGCCTCCCATTAGTCCACCTTGCTTGCTGTTGGATTCCCTTTGTATGACCCAGAACGGATATTGGATTATCCCCTGAACTCAGCCTGCCTTATTACCTGAATTGCCTTTGAACCACGATATCTGTCTGCTAAACTGCAAGTACCTGTTTGCTTTGCTCAGTTCGCATCTGCCCTGGCGTGGTGGCCAGACACTATAGCATTGTGTATAAGTCCTGGGGGCAACCAAGTACCGGAAGGCCTGCTTTTCTTAAGGGAAAGGGGGCTGCTATAAGTGAAGCACACAGTAGCCAGCTATAGTGTCTGACCACCTGCGTTGGGGTAGACGTGACATTCGTGACAATATCAAGCAGTAGACCTCTCTGCACTAGACCCACCTGGATCTCTGTGATGTGTGTAATCCTCAGTAATGACCATGCTGCTGGATTCCAGAGATCCAGAGCTGGCGAAGAGACACAGGGCTGACAGCCGAGACATCACCGAGAGGAAGGCAGTGGGCGTGGCGGGTTGCGTTTGGAGCATGCATGCTCTTTAGACCAGGTCTTCATCTAATGCTACAGTCACTGGCCTCTGAGCCTTATTCTGGACCTTGACACACCTGCCGACTGTGCAGTGAAGGAACAGCAGCACACAAATGAGCTCTTCCTTCTTCTCTCTATTCTGTAAGCATGTGAGCCATCAACACATGTATGTGCGGCTTTGCCTGATTGGTTTGTAGTGCTGCTCCTCCCTTTCACAGTCTGACTGCTGCTCTACAGGTGATTACAGGAGGCCGATATGAGGACAAATACTGGTACTTAAACTAGTTGCATGTTAAATATACATGGCCCAATTCACAAAACTTTAAACACAAAGATAAGAATCGAAAATGTAGCTTTATGACTGTATTTTCAAATCTCATTGGATAAAAATAGCTGTAATTTTTTATTTATTTTTTTAATAAGTATCCCTATCCTTGTCAGCCTTATAAATTGAACCTAATGAAATCCTTTTTACTGAATACATAAATGCATTAAATTATGTTATTTTATAGAAAGTTAAAAGTTTGAGGGTTTCATTTCAGCACATAGATTAGGAGATAAAATTGTAAACAAAAGATCCAACACAAATTAGAAGGTTCCAATTTAACTTTATTGTGTACACATTGCACAATTCAATGCTATGCACAATAGTCTTAAAGATTAAGAACAAATTATTGTGGGTTACTTCTAGTATTAAGGCACAAAAATACATAAAGTAGATAAAAATAAACACTTGTATTATTCCAGAATTACAAAAAATAGGTAAGAAACTTTGAGAAAGAAATCAGGTTGGCAAAAGTTTGACACCAAAAACATATTACTAAAGATAGTAAGACAACTTCTATTAAAAAATATCCCCCCCCCCCCCCCCCCCAAAAAAAAGGAAGAAAAACATTGTGCTGTTAGGAGACAAAGGACAGAGATTGTATTAAATGTCTCACTTGGGTTTAGTGAATGCAATTCAAATGGCAGCACTGATGTGTAGTATGATGTATGATGATGTCACAATGGCAAATGTCCAGCCCAGGCCTAATAGTGATAAAGTTCAGGGAGAACTGCACAAAATCATTTTAATGGATGTACCCGGACCAGAGTATTTACATCCATGAGTTTTGGAAGAACTAAGCTCAATAATTGAATTGTTTCTATGCATTAAAGATTTTCTAGTGACCGATACGGTATCAATAAATTCATGTGAAGCCATTGTAATATCTCCTTTTAAAAGTAATGTATAGACATGTTAATTTTGCTTCCAAGGTTGGAAAGATACAGGGGGAGTTGGTAAGGGCCATATATATATTATATAATAAAAAATGTATATCATAAATGGTAGCTAGCTTGAACTGAAAATCATAAATGATAGCATAGATTTATAAAAGACTGGTGTCAAATAATTCTACTTGTTATTTGGTTAAAGGAACAAGAATACCAAGAGTAAATATATCCGATTCGGAAATTTAAGCGGAAAAACTTTTGAAATTATTACGTTTAAAGGGGTTCTAAAGGCAGAAGGTTTTTTTTATCTTAATGCATTCTATGCATTAAGATAAAAAAGCCTTCTGTGTGCAGCAGCCCCCCTCAGCCCCCTAATACTTACCTGAGCTCATCTCTATCCAGCGATGTTTTACAAGAGACTCGTCTGTCCGGGACTCCCTCCTGATTGGCTGAGACACGCAGCGGGTGCCATTTGGCTCCCGCTGCCGTCAATCAAAGTCAGTGAGCCAATGAGGAGAGAGAGGGGCCGGGGCTCCGTGTCTGAATGGACACACAGTGCAGCGGCTGGGCCTGGGTGCCGCCATTGTAAGCTGCTTGCTGTGGGGGCACAAGGTAGGAGGGAGGGGCTAGGAGAGCTGAAGAGGGACCCGAGAAGAGGAGGATCTGGGTTGCTCTGTGCAAAACCAACTGTACAGAGGAGGTAAGTATAACATGTTTGGTATTTTTAAACAAAAAATTACAAGACTTTAGTATCACTTTAAGTTTTTAAAACATTTCTTTTTAGTTTTGTACTTTTTTATTTTGTATAGTGTAGGGAAAAGTTAGAACCCCTATTTTTTTTGTCTGTCCAAAGTATTGGCTTTAGATACACTTTGAATAGATGCAGTGGTGGCCCGTCAATTCCTTCCTGGTTTTCTCCGTGTGTTCAGTGGAGAGGGGAGGGGCCGTGTGTACAGGGCACAACTGTGGGGGGATGGGCTATAAGTGACGCGACAGTGATCACCGTTCCCGATCATTGGGAGCAGTAGATCATTGTCCTGTCACTAGGCAGAACAGGGAAATGCCTTGTTTACATAGGCATCTTCCTGTTCTGCTGCTCTATGACACGATCGCGGGACACCGGCGGACACCGAGTCCGCGGGTCCCACGGGCACGGTCACAGAGCTCGAAGCGCGCGCGCGTGGCCGCTAGGTGGCAGATTCAAAGCAACGTACCTGTACGTTGCCTTGCCTGCCCGTGCTATTCTGCCGACGTATATCTACTATATCTAGGCAGTCGGCAAGTGGTTAAACTATTGATGGAGAGAGAATTCCACATCCTTACCGCTCTGCCAGTAAAGAACCCTCTATGCAGTTTAAACTGCTTCTCTTCCAATTTCAGTGACCCTTTAGTTGGCTCTTCAGTGACTCCAGAGTCTCCAATGATCCCTGTGCCTCCAGTCACTCTGTTGTCACTCTGCACTCTCTTTACCCAAGTCTCCCCAGCCATCTCTGCACCCTTGTGGCTCCAGTGATTAGCTGACCCCTCCAGTGTCTCCAGTGTTCCCCAAGCCTTCAGTAGCTCTGTGATGCCTGTGCTCTCCAGTGACCTCTGCACCCCTGTGCTTCTAGTGGCCATGTGTTTCCAATGGCTCCAGTGTCTCCAGTGATCCCCCTATGCTTCTCTGTCTTTACAGAATCCTGTGTTACTGACCCAATAACCCCCAGAGCATTCTGTGTCACCAAATTTCCGTAGAGCATCCCATGTCACCCCATGATCCCAGTACTTCCTGTGTCACCCAGTGACCCCTCCATATTCCAGAGTTCTTGTATCTATGGTTATTAACTTCGGGTTTGTAACCTACTTAGTTTACAGTCTGCCCTGACCTTAAGCCTGTCCCCCTTTTCTACTATGGACTAATTCCTTCCTATGCCAGCTGCTGTCTGCATGGGTATTATTGAGGGAAGCAATCTGGGAAATGACCTGCAGCAAAGCTCATTACCCCTTGTGGGATGTGCATTGTAGCCAATCAGCTTCTAACTTCAGCTTGTTCAATTAAGCTTTGACAATAAAACTTGGAAGTTTATTGGTTTCTATGAGCAGTTGTATCAGATTTTGTGCTCTCCAGTTCTAGTAAATCAACCCCATAGTTTCTGTGTGGGCTTTTTTCTTCAACATCAATTACACTTTGTAGGGATGCATGATATTTTTATTTTTTTCCTAAGGTTTAACTTGATAGACGCATGTTTTTTTCAGCCTAACTATGGAACTTGATTAGCAAACATCTTAAATTATTTCATACTAATTTCAACAACCAAAAATCAAACACCACTGTATAGACTACAATTGATTATCAACTATATACAGCTGAAAATGGTGAATAACCAAAACATACTGTAGCCTCCCTGGCGGTATGATTATGTTAGATTTTTGCGTCTCAAAGCGGTACAATTATTTTGCATAGAAATTTGGCGTTTTATATTGTAGGCCTGTAATTATTAGCAATAACACACTTAAATCTGTCCAAACAAGAGTCTAGTAGACATCCCGGGTTTGATACAGTTTGAAACACAAAATCATAAATTATAATATAATTAATAAATATAAATAATTATAAAAAAATAATAATATAATAATAATAAAAATAATTTCCCCACAATTCATGATCGCTCAATTCTGCAAGTGTTCTAATTTACTGCGCTAAATGTCCTTCAATTGCCAGGACTAGGGATGAGCCGAACACCCCCCGGTTCGGTTCGCACCAGAACCCGCGAACGGACCGAAAGTTCGCACGAACGTTAGAACCCCATTGACGTCTATGGGACTCGAACGTTCGAAATCAAAAGTGCTCATTTTAAAGGCTAATTTGCATGGTATTGTCCTAAAAAGGGTGTGGGGACCCGGGTCCTACCCCAGGGGACATGTATCAATGCAAAAAAAACTTTTAAAAACGGCCGTTTTTTCGGGAGCAGTGATTTTAATGATGCTTAAAGTAAAAAAAAAAAAAAGTGAAATATTCCTTTAAATATCGTACCTGGGGGGTGTCTATAGTATGCCTGTAAAGTGACGCGTGTTTCCCATTTTTAGAACAGTCCCTGCACCAAATGTCATTTTTAAAGGAAAAAATCTCATTTAAAACTGCTTGCGGGTTTAATGTCATGTCGGGTCATGGCAATATGGATGAAAATCAGTGAGACAAACGGCATGGGTACCCCCCAGTCCATTACCAGGCCCTTTGGGTCTTGTATGGATATTAAGGGGAACCCCGCACCCAAATTAAAATAAGGAAAGGTGTGGGGCCACCAGGCCCTATATACTCTGAACAGCAGTATACAGGTGGTGCAAACAAGACAGGGACTGTAGGTTTGTTGTTAAGTAGAATCTCTTTGTAATTTTGAACATTTTTAACGTGTTTAGCTCCAGCCAAAAAATCTTTTCTAAGCTTTTTGGAAAACATAGGGAAGGGTTATCACCCCTGTGACATTTGTTTTGCTGTCTTTCCTCCTCTTCAGAAGATTTCACCTCACTTTTTTGTCCCAATGAAAAATGTTTTTTGAAAATTTGGGTTTTTTTGTGGAACAAGGATTGGAAAGCATCAGTGGAAAGGAGAAATTGTTTTCCCATATTAACTCTTACAGGAGAGAATTTCCCTTCCTAGGGGTAGATTTCATCTCACTTCCTGTTGTCTCCTTCCGTTTGCAAGTAGGAGTCGTTTGTAAGTTAGATGTTTGAAAGTAGGGTCCTGCCCTATATACTCAGCAGAAATTTGGGCCTTAGGTGTTGCTGTGGCCACAACACTGTAAGCCCTCACAGGGCCCTGCTGTGAAATATTAGATCAAGAATTGTAATTACATGCCCCTGTTGAACAGGAGCTGAAAAATTAGGCCTTAGGCACTGGTGCTGGTGCAACAACACTGCAACCCCTCACAGACACTCTAGTTGGAACGCAGGAACGAGCCCTGCTGCAAAGTATTGCTTCAAAAATTGTAATTACACGCCCCTGTTAGACAGGGGCAGAAAAATTGGGCCTTAGGCACTGGTGCCACAACACTGCAACCCCTCACAGACACTCTAGTTGGAACGCAGGAACGAGCCCTGCTGCAAAGTATTGCATCAAAAATTGTAATTACACGCCCCTGTTAGACAGGGGCAGAAAAATTGGGCCTTAGGCACTGGTGCTGGTGCCACAACACTGCAACCCCTCACAGACACTCTAGTTGGAATGCAGGAACGAGCCCTGCTGCAAAGTATTACATCAAAAATTGTAATTACACGCCCCTGTTAAACAGGGGCTGAAAAATTGTGCCTTAGGCACTGGTGGTGGCGCCCAGAACCAAAAATGTTCTTACAAGCTATCAGCGTGATGATTGAGGAGGAAGAGGATAATTACTCAGGGATAGTCACTCAGCATCAGCATAGGCAGTCTTTGAAGGGATCTGAGATTTCAAAAAAAATTATTCGGTTACATCAGCATCAGGTGCTTGGTAGCTGGTGGTGATCCAAGACTCATTCATTTTTATGAAGGTCAGCCGATCGACCGAGTCGGTGGACAGACGCACCCTGTGATCGGTTACCACGCCTCCAGCAGCACTGAATGTGCGTTCCGAAAGAACGCTGGATGCAGGACAGGCCAGTAGCTCAATTGCATACTGTGCAAGCTCTGGCCAGTGATCCATCCTCAAGACCCAGTAACCCAGAGGATTTTCGGTGGGAAAGGTGTCCAAGTCTGATCTTGCCCCTAGGTATTCCTGCACCATGTAAAACAGACGCTGGCGATGGTTGCTGGAACCGATCATACCTTGGGGCTGCGGACCAAAAAATTGTCTGAACGCATCGGTCAGACGGCCACCTTCTCCACCGCTCCTTCTTTGACTGACCGAAGCCTCAGCAACACGTTGTCCAGAAACAGGAGTTTGTAACCTCCCAGTCTCTGGGAACGCGTTGCACAGACCTTTCTGCAAGGCCTCCCGAAGATGTTTCATCCTCTGCTCCCTCTGCGATGGCAAGATAAGGTCCGCAACCTTACCCTTGTAACGTGGATCAAGGAGGGTTGCCAGCCAGTATTGGTCCTTCTCCTTGATACCACGAATACGAGGATCCTTACGCAGGCTTTGCAGGATCAGGGAGGCCATGCAGCGTAGGTTTGCTGAGGCATTCGGTCCGGAGTCCTCTGGGTCACTAAGAACGACATGGTCCGCAGCCACCTCCTCCCAGCCACGTACAAGTCCATGTGTTTCTTGGGACTGATCCCTTAAAGACTGCTGCTGATGCTGAGTGCCAGGCTCCACCTCCATACTGACACAATCTTCCTCCTCCTCCTCTTCCTCCTCGTCCTCTTCCTGTGTGATCGGCGGGCACGCAGGAACACTGTCTGGATAAAGGGGGCCTTGAGAGCTAAGGAAGTCCTCCTCTTCCTGCCTCTGTTCTGCCTCAAGTGCCCTGTCCATTATTCCACGCAGCGTGTGCTCCAACAGGTGGACAAGGGGGACAGTGTCACTGATGCATGCACTGTCACTGCTCACCATCCTCGTGGCCTCCTCGAATGGTGACAGGACAGTGCATGCATCCCTGATCATGGCCCACTGGCGTGGGGAAAAAAACCAAGCTCCCCTGACCCTGTCCTGGTGCCATAGTCGCACAGGTACTCATTGATGGCCCTCTGCTGCGTGTGCAGCCGCTGCAGCATGGCCAACGTTGAGTTCCACCTGGTGGGCATGTCACAGATTAGGCGGTTCTTGGGCAGGTTAAACTCCTTTTGGAGGTCCGTCAGCCGAGCACTGGCATTATATGACCGGCGGAAATGCACACAGACTTTCCTGGCCTGCCTCAGGACATCCTGTAAGCCCGGGTACCTGCCCAAGAACCGCTGCACCACCAAGTTAAGGACGTGAGCCAAACAGGGCACATGGGTCATTTGTCCCTGTCGGAGGGCAGAGAGGAGGTTGGTGCCATTGTCGCAAACCACCATTCCTGCCTTAAGTTGGCGTGGCGTCAACCACCTCTGAACCTGCCCCTGCAGAGCTGACAAAACCTCTGCCCCAGTGTGGCTCCTGTCCCCCAAGCACACCAGCTCAAGCACCGCATGGCATCTTTTGGCCTGCGTACTTGCGTAGCCCCTTGAACGCCTACGGAGCACCGCTGGTTCCGAGGAAGAGGCCATGGAGGAAGAAGAAGAGGAGGGGGTGGAGGAGAGAGGTGTGTCACAATCAGCATTTTGGAGGCGTGGTGGCGGAACAACCTCCAACACTACTGCACCTTGTCCTGCATCCTTCCCAGCTGCCAGCAGAGTCACCCAATGCGCCGTGAAACTTAGGTAACGTCCCTGTCCATGCCTGCTGGACCATGAGTCAGCGGTAATATGCACCTTACCGCTGACCGCCCTGTCCAGCGAGGCATGGACATTGCCTTCCACATGCCGGTAGAGAGCCGGAATCGCCTTCCGTGAGAAAAAGTGGCGTTTGGGTACCTGCCACTGAGGAACCGCACATTCCACAAACTCACGGAAGGGGGCAGAGTCTACCAACTGAAAAGGCAGCAGTTGAAGTGCTAGCAATTTTGCCAAGCTAGCATTCAACCGCTGGGCATGTGGATGGCTGGGAGCAAACTTCTTTCGGCGGTGCAGCAGCTGGGGCAGGGAAATTTGCCTGGTACAATCTGACGTCGGTGTACCAAAAGCAGATTGCCCACAAGTACTTGGCTGTGACACACCTAATTCTACACCTTCATTCCTCTCACTGCAGGTCTCAGAGAGGACTGAAGGTCTAGTGGGGTTGGAAATCTCAGCTGATGAGGAGCAAGGAGAGATCCTCTTTGTTCTTTGGTGTCGGTCTTTTAGATACGCTTGCCAACGAACTGCATGGCAGGTCAACATATGTCT
Organism: Aquarana catesbeiana; assembly: GCF_042186555.1. Taxonomy (NCBI): domain Eukaryota; kingdom Metazoa; phylum Chordata; class Amphibia; order Anura; family Ranidae; genus Aquarana; species Aquarana catesbeiana. The sequence goes on along the minus strand of NC_133329.1, from coordinate 39,382,116 downwards.
GGTCAAGCATGTGGTACCCAAGTGGGAGATGTTTTGGCCACGCGAGATACGCTTGAGACATATGTTGCAAATAGCAGCGGTGCGATCTGATGCACTCGTCTCAAAAAAGGCCCACACCAAAGAACTTTTTGAATAACGCGCAGAGACTGCAGCGCCCTGCACATGTGGAGCTTTGGGGTGTGATGCAGTCAATGTGCTGCCCTTAGGCTGGCCCCTGGAGGGCATCCTGCCTCGTTGGTGATGTGCCGCCGCCTCCTCCTCCTCCTCCTCCTCCTCCTCCTCTCTCCTATCAGGCACCCACGTTGAGTCAGTGACCTCATCATCCCCTCCCTCCTCATCACTGGAGCAAACCTGGCAGTATGCTGCAGCAGGGGGAGCATGACTGCCAGATTGCTGTCCTTCTTGGGCACCCCCTCTGTCCGTGCTCATGTTACTGCCTTCATCGAGCTCAGTATCGTCATCAGAGCCTTCCAAACGCTGGGCATCCTCCTGGAGCATGTACCCAACACTGTGGTCAAACAGTTCGAGGGAATCCTCATGAGGACATGGTGGAGCTAGGGAAGGAGTCACTGATGACATTGAGCTGAGGGAAGAGGCCGCTGCTTTGCCAGACAAAGCACCCTGGGCATGGGTGAGAGAGGATGAGGAGGATGAGGACGGCTTGGTCATCCACTCGACCAAGTCTTCCGCATGTTGCGGCTCAACACGGCCAGCTGCCGAAAAAAAGACCAAGCGTGTCCCATGGCCACGTGCTGATGAGGATGCACCGTCTCCACGACCAGCACTAGACACAGAGCCTGCTTGCCCTCTCTTATTGGCTTGTGACTGTCTGCCTCTCCTTCTTGGCCTTCCAGACATACTAATGGCCTGTAGCTGCACTAAGCTGGGATAGAACACCTGTAATTTTCTTCAAGTAGCTTTATATACTGTAACCAGACAAGCCTGCCTGTCAGTAGGAAGATAACAGGAACGGATCTAGCTGAACACTGTGAGCAGGACGCACTGTACTAAATGTAAATAGTCTAGCTGCCTGACCGTGGTACTAATAGGATCAAATAGAACACCTGTAATTTTCTTCAGGTAGCTTTATATACTGTAACCAGACAAGCCTGCCTGTCAGTAGGAAGATAACAGGAACGGATCTAGCTGAACACTGTGAGCAGGACGCACTGCACTAAATGTAAATAGCAGGAACGGATCTAGCTGAACACTGTGAGCAGGACGCACTGCACTAAATGTAAATAGCAGGAACGGATCTAGCTGAACACTGTGAGCAGGACGCACTGCACTAAATGTAAATAGCAGGAACGGATCTAGCTGAACACTGTCAGCAGGACGCACTGCACTAAATGTAAATAACAGGAACGGATCTAGCTGAACACTGTGAGCAGGACGCACTGCACTAAATGTAAATAGCAGGAACGGATCTAGCTGAACACTGTGAGCAGGACGCACTGCACTAAATGTAAATAGCAGGAACGGATCTAGCTGAACACTGTGAGCAGGACGCACTGCACTAAATGTAAATTGCAGGAACGGATCTAGCTGAACACTGTGAGCAGGACGCACTGCACTAAATGTAAATAGTCTAGAAGATAACAGGAACGGATCTAGCTGAACACTGTGAGCAGGACGCACTGCACTAAATGTAAATAGCAGGAACGGATCTAGCTGAACACTGTGAGCAGGACGCACTGCACTAAATGTAAATAGCAGGAACGGATCTAGCTGAACACTGTGAGCAGGACGCACTGCACTAAATGTAAATTGCAGGAACGGATCTAGCTGAACACTGTGAGCAGGACGCACTGCACTAAATGTAAATAGCAGGAACGGATCTAGCTGAACACTGTGAGCAGGACGCACTGCACTAAATGTAAATAACAGGAACGGATCTAGCTGAACACTGTGAGCAGGACGCACTGCACTAAATGTAAATAGCAGGAACGGATCTAGCTGAACACTGTGAGCAGGACGCACTGCACTAAATGTAAATAGCAGGAACGGATCTAGCTGAACACTGTGAGCAGGACGCACTGCACTAAATGTAAATTGCAGGAACGGATCTAGCTGAACACTGTGAGCAGGACGCACTGCACTAAATGTAAATAGTCTAGAAGATAACAGGAACGGATCTAGCTGAACACTGTGAGCAGGACGCACTGCACTAAATGTAAATAGCAGGAACGGATCTAGCTGAACACTGTGAGCAGGACGCACTGCATTAAATGTAAATAGTCTAGATAGAAGATAACAGGAACGGATTTAGCTAAACTGAATACAGTGTATATATATATATGCAACACCTGGGATGCATATATATACACAATACACTGTAAGTGCAGCTAACTGACTGACTGTTCTGCCTAATCTATCTAACTCAAATCAAATGACACTGTCTCTCTCTCTCTCTATCTCTCAGCACACCGGAACACACACTACACAGGGCCGCCGTGCAGGCGGCCTTATATAGTGTGGGGTGTGTACTAAATCCCCTGAGCCATAATTGGCCAAAGCCACCCTGGCTTTGGCCAATTACAGCTCTCTCTACTGACGGCGCTGTGATTGGCCAAGCATGCGGGTCATAGTGCATGCTTGGCCAATCATCAGCCAGCAATGCACTGCGATGCCGCAGTGAATTATGGGCCGTGACGCGCCACACGAATTTAGCGCGAACGGCCCATAACGTTCGCAATTCGGCGAACGATCGAACAGCCGATGTTCGAGTCGAACATGGGTTCGACTCGAACACGAAGCTCATCCCTAGCCAGGACCATGGATAGGTGCCTAAGACTGCAAGGTGGCCTGGAGAGCTATTGAGTAGACTGCAGGATTCCCTGATACAGCAATCAATCTCCCAGTATGACATAGAGCCCAATGAATATAAAGTCTGAGAGTTGGTAAGCACACTCTACAGCTGTGGTGGTGGGATATCACCTTTCGTTTTAAGTGCACAATAGGGCGTTGGTCTCGGGTGTATGCTCATACATGATTGTATAACAATACTACACTATGGCCAGCCTTCTTGTCATTTCTTACTTTCGGTATTGAACTGAGGGAACTACGCCTGAATTTTGACAGAGCTGATCGGTCCTTATCCTAAAGACCCCAGCTGGGTTTAAGCCATCCGCCCACTATATTTGGCGTTCTGGTAAGGGCAACTCATTATCATGACGTTTGGATTGTGAATCATTTCTGTGCATGTTGAAGCATTTGGATGATCCGGAGTGCTTTTTCTTGCTTAAAGTGATAGTTGGACTATATCATTGAACATTCACTTCAGATGTTTATGTCACATAACGTTTTATAATGTAAAGGATATTTAGCGCAGTTTATTTTTTATTACTATTATCTTGTGTTGTCACACTGTTTACTGCTGCTTTATTTTTATTGTTCCAGCGCGGCATTTTTTTACTGTATAGTGTTCTAATTTACTATCGCTGTTTTCTAGCTGGTCTAAAGCCACATTTGATGTAAAGGGTCACTTTTTGGTTGCTATGGACAATCTCCAGTTTCCAGGCAGAAAGGACAGTCTATATCATATAAAACTGCATGCAGGGCACCTGACAAAGCACTGGGGACAAAAGGGATGTGAAATGATTTCATACAGTAATGTAATCTGTAAGATTACACTGTACTGTAAGTATTATGATTTTTCACTTTTTTGAATTTGCCACTGGGCTCCGCCCCCGTGCGTTGCGACGTTTGCAGGGAACAGAGCCCGGCACACAGAGGCATCGGGCAGAGCGGACAGAGCCCACGGACACAGCTAGGGGACATCGCAGGATCCTGGGGAAAAGGTAAGTACACTGCACCAGGATCCTCCAATGTAATCCTGAGTGTGGCTTGGGGTTACCGCTAATGGTGCTGAAATTTAACCCCGAGCCACACTCGGGAATACCGTCAGGGAGGTTAATAAGCCATGTAATCCAATAAAGACCATTTATTGTAGAAAATCTAAACAATAGCATGGCACAACAAATCCCATTAAAACTAAACCCACCATTCCTCCCAAAAAACACCCATGTGCTTTCAATGATGTTATCAGTCCCAGGACAAAAAATTGTCCAGATGTGGGGACAAAACCATGTATCAAAAGGGCCCTAGGATCATTAAAAGCATATAGTATCTATATGCAAAACGTGAAATAATGTAACCCCTCCTTCTATATAGGCATATATGAGACAATGGGGGTTATTTACTAAATGCAAATCCACTGTGCACTACAAGTGCACTTGGAAATGCAGTTTTTGTAGATCCGAGGGGGACATGCAAGGAGAATAAAAAAACAGCATTTTTGCTTGTACATGATTGGATGGTAGAAATCAGCAGAGCTTCCCCTCACTTCAGATCACCCCCTCAGATCTACAGTGACTGCACTTCCAAGTGCACTTGCACAGTGGATTTGCCTTTAGTACATAAAACCCAACAGAGTCCCAACAGGTATGTGGAAAATATTACATACAGTTGCCAGAAATGTTCTGTAACTTTATATGAACATTGGCCAATTAGTGTATATTTAGCTGGAGAAATTAGTCCGGTATCATTCATAGATGTTGAAGGAAAATAATTATCTTTATTGGTAAGATAATAATAGAATAACATGAAAACTTCTCCACTGGGTGACTAGTGTGCCAGAAAGTAATCTTTAAGCATGCCAATAAGTTTAAGATGATAAGTCATTCAACTTGATAATATTGATTATACCCTTTAGGACAGAAAGTCCACTCTAGCAAATATTACAGGTTCCCCCCAAGCCCCAATGTCGAAGAAGGCAATGTCCAGAATCTGATATGGCTCAGTGTATTAATATATCATGAGTCAGACATCTATCCAGTACCGTACCAAATTCGAGTGGCGCGTCACGGTCCATAATTCACTGTGGCATCGCAGTGCCTTGCTGGCTGATGATTGGCCAAGCACCCCACAATTGAATGGCCCAGCCAGAGCTTAAACCCAATTGAGCATCTCCGGAGAGACCTAAAAATGGCTGTCCACCAACGTTTACCATCCAACCTGACAGAACTGGAGAGGATCTGCAAGGAGGAATGGCAGAGGATCCCCAAATCCAGGTGTGAGAAACTTGTATCTTTCCCAAAAAGACTCATGGCTGTATTAGATCAAAAGGGTGCTTCTACTAAATACTGAGCAAAGGGTCTGAATACTTAGGACCATGTGATATTTCAGTTTTTATTTTTTAATAAATCTGCAAAAATGTCAACAATTCTGTGTTTTTCTGTCAATATGGGGTGCTGTGTGTACATTAATGAGGAAAAAAATGAACTTAAATGATTTTAGCAAATGGCTGCAATACAACAAAGAGTGAAAAATTTAAGGGGGTCTGAATACTTTCCGTCCCCACTGTAATATTTCACAGCAGGGCCGTTCCAGCGCCCACTAAGAGTAACTGTGAGGACTTACAGTGTTGTGGCACCAACACCACCATCACCAAAGGCCCAATTTTTCTACCACTGTTCAACAATGGCATGTAATTACAATTCTTGATATAATATTTCACAACAGAGCCCGTTCCTGCACCCACCAAGAGTAACTGTGAGGGCTTACAGTGTTGTGGCAACAACAACACCTAAGGCCCCAATTTCTGCAGAGTATATAGGGCAGGCCCCTTTTTTCAAACATCCAACTTACAAACGACTCCTACTTGCAAACGGAAGGAGACAACAGGAAGTGAGATGAAATCTACCCCTAGGAAGGGAAATTCTCTCCTGTAAGAGTTAATATGGGAAAAAAGTGTCTCCTCTCCACTGATGCTTTATCACCAATCCTTGTTTCACTAAAAACCCCAAATTTTCAAAAAACATTTGTCATTGGGACAGAAAGTGAGGTGAAATCTTCTGAAGAGGAGCACAGACAGCAAAACAAATGTCACAGGGGTGATAACCCTTCCCTATGTTGTCCAAAAAGCTTAGAAACAGATTTTTTTGGTTGGAGCTACACTTTAAAAATGTACCAGTTCAAAATTACAAACAGATTCTACTTAACAACAAACCTACAGTCCCTGTTTTATTTGCACCGCCTGTATACTGCTGTTCAGAGTATATAGGGCCTCGGGCCCCACACCTTTCCTTTTTTTAATTTGGGTGCGGGGTTCCCCTTAATATCCATACAAGACCCAAAGGGCCTGGTAATGGACTGGGGGGGTACCCATGCCGTTTGTCTCACTGATTTTCATCGATATTGCCAGGACCCGACATTACATTAAAGCCGCAAGCAGTTTTACATGACTTTTTTTCCTTTAAAAATGTCATTTTGTGCAGGGACTGTTCTGAGCACGGGAAACACGCGCCACTTTACAGGCATACTATAGACTCCCCCCAGGTACGATATTTAAAGGAATATTTCACTTTCTTTTTCACTTTAAATCACTGCTCCCGAAAAAACGTCCGTTTTTATAACTTTTTTTGCATTGATACATGTCCCCTGCGGCAGGACCCGGGTCCTCAAACCCTTTTTAGGACAATAACTTGCATATTAGCCTTTAAAATGAGCACTTTTGATTTTTGAACGTTCGAGTCCCATAGACTTTGTTGGGGTTCTAAAGTTTGCGCGAACTTTCGGAAAGTTCGCAGGTTCTGGTGCAAACCGAACCGGTGGGGGTGTTCAGCTCATCCCTACCTAGGAAGTATATACAATGTTTTCAAGCTGAATGGCTTATCATATGAAACTTATTAGCCTGCTCAAAGTGGACCTTCAGTCGTTTTTTCATCTTTCCATCTATTAAATCTTCTGCCCTTGTTGTTGTTTCAACTTTGGAAACTAAAACTTTTTTTCTGCCAGTAAATCCCTTATACAGCCCAAAGTGGTTGACCAGTTTGTAAAAAAAAAAAAAAAACTTTTCAGCAGACCACCTGACTTGAAGTCAAAAAAGGACCCCACACCGGCACGGCAAAGTGGCGTTTGAATTGGTTGGGGTGATGAAAGATTGTATATGAGCTTCTTTTTCATCAAGTTGGGAGGACAATCAGGACCCTGAGAAAAGGTTTGGGGAGCACAGACATTTGTAGAGGACGGAGATGATAAACACAGTGCCCCGAAACATTTCCCAGAAAACCACCAAAAGTCATCCTCTGGCCTGTTAGTTTGGTCGATTGAATCGATCCCCAAATGATCCTCTAGCACAGAATGTTTCAAACGGCTATGCCAGCAAGAAATGTTTTTAATTTACGTTACCCCTGGTGGCTTGAACGCGGAGATAGAGGTACACACGGTGCTAGAACATACTTGTAGTATGTGTATATCTGCATCTTCACCCCCTCTGTCATCATAAATCACCAACTATCACATAGTAGGTTGCACCACACCAAAATACCTCTCTATCTATGAGATGCATACACATGCGTGTATATATGTTTGCATACATGTGTATACATACATCTAAGACAACCATTTATGTAGCATTCTAAATCTCTATGATCAGGAGACCTGCAAATGTATCTATTTATTTATGGTTCTTCACTTTATTTAACCACTTGACAACTGGGCACTTAAACCCCCCTCGTGACCAGACCAATTTTCAGCTTTCAGCGCTCTCACACTTTGAATGACAATTACTCAGTCATGCAATACTGTACCCAAATGAATTCTTTGTCCTTTTTTTCATACAAATAGAGCTTTCTTTTGGTGGTATTTGATCACCTCTGGGTTTTTTATTTTTTGCGCTATAAATGAAAAAAGACCGCAAATTTTGAAAAAAAAAACGCATTTTTCTTAGTTTCTGTGATAAAATTTTGCAAATTAGTAAATTTTCTTCATAAATTTTGGCCACAATTTATACTGCTACATATCTTTAGTAAAAATAACCCAAATTAGTGGATATTATTTGGTCTTTGTGAAAGTTAGAGAGTCTACAAGTTATGGTGCAAATCATAAAAAATTGATCACACCTGATGTACTGGTGGCCTATCTCATTTCTTGCGAGCTGAACAAGTCAGGAAAGTACAAATACCCCCCAAATGACCCCTTTTTTGAAAGTAGACATTCCAAGGTATTTAGTTAGATGCATGGGGAGCTTTTTGATGTGGTCATTTTTTCCCACAATTCTTTGCAAAATGAAGATTTTTTTTTTTCCCCCCACAAAATTGTCATTGTAATAGGTTATTTCTCTCACATGGCATGTATATACCACAAATGACGCCCCAAAATACATTCTGCTACTCCTCCTGAGTATTACGATACCACATGTGTGGGACTTTTTCACAGCCTGGCCACATACAGAGGCCCAACATGCAGGGAGCGCCATCAGGTGTTCTAGGAGCATAAATTACACATCTAATTTGTTGACTACCTATTACACTTTTGAAGGCCCTGGAGAACCAGGACAATGACACGTGACACTGACACGACACTGATGACAGATGGCACTGATACGTGGCACTGATGTGGTACTGATGACAGATGGCACTGATACGTGGCACTGACACTGATGTGGCACTGATGACAGATGGCACTAATACATGGCACTGATGACAGATGGCACTAATACGTGGCACTGATGACAGATGGCACTAATACGTGGCACTGACAGATGGCACTAATACGTGGCACTGATGACACGTGACACTGATGACAGATGGCACTAATATGTGGCATTGATGACATGTGGCGCTGATGACAAATGGCACTGATATGTGGCACTGATGACACGTGGCACTGATGAAAGATGGCACTAATACATGGCACTGATGACAAATGGCACTAATACGTGGCACTAATGACACTAATGATAGGTGGCACTGATACGTGGCACTGATGACACGTGACACTGATGACAGATGGCACGTGACACTGACAGGTGGCACTGATGACAGATGGCACTGATGACAGATGGCACGTGACACTGACAGGTGGCACTGATGACAGATGGCACTATGTGGCACTGATGACAGATGGCACTTATACGTG